>NW_024881654.1:600000-922528 GCF_019059575.1 Amphibalanus amphitrite
GGGGGCACCATCAAGTCCGTTTATCATGCATGTTTGGAGACTGTACAGAGTCCAACAACTATCTATCAGAACATTAAACCCACTCTTATCTCGGAATGGTGTGCCAACAAGTCATGTTCAGCGCATGTGGCTGAATACACCCAGAGAGCAGCCCAAAGAGCTGACACCTGAAAATGACAAGAGAATAATATACAACTGCATGCTGACAAGACTGTCAAAATATGAGGCTCAGCAGCTCCATAGAAGGATGCAAAGAGCCAGGTGGGAAAAGCAGCAGCCAGAGTCCAGCTTGCCTGCCTCCGTTTTCCTCAGTATATCCAGCAGTGGCTCAGTGGACACCTCAGACTCGGCCGCCCAGTCGGGATCTGAATCCCTGTCGCCGGCGGAGGTCACGTTTCCATACGCCTCGCCGACCCCCGTGCAGTTCACGGACGCGCCGCGGGACCGGGAGCCCGCGGACGAGCCGCTGCCGGCCAACACGCGGCTGCAGCAGTCGGTGCGCGAGCGGGTGCGGCTGCTGCGCGAGCAGGCCGTGCGCGAGGAGGCGGCCGCGGCCGACGGCGCCGACCAGGACGAGCTGTGGGTGCTGCGCTACGGCCGGCCGGACCCGTCCGTGCCCGTGAGCCGGTCCGTGTGCGGCGGCTGCGGCGCCCACCTGCACTGCCAGGAGCCCGCCTGGCCCGGCTACCTGCCGGCCGAGGTGCTGCGCGCGGCGCCCGAGCGCGAGCTGCGCGACCTGGTCTGCCAGCGCTGCTACTTCCTGCGCTTCCACCAGACGGCTGTGAACGTGACGGTGCCGGCGGCCGACTACTCTCTGCTGATGCGCCGCATGGGCGACTGGCCGGCGCTGCTCGTGCTGGTGGTGGACCTGCTGGACTTCCCCTGCAGCGTGTGGTCCGGCATCGGACAGCTGGTCGGTGAGTAACCGCTGGGTGTCACGAGCACTGGGTACGACAGTGAGTGGCGACAGGGGTGGTACAGCCTGGATACTGGGAGATGGGAGTACTGGGTACTGGGAACCGGCACTGAATGCAGTGTTACCTGCTGTATCTTGCTGCATCGCTCAGGTAACGTGTCGCGCAGTCCCCTGCTCCGCGGGCCGCATCTGCCCACCGCAGTGATCCCCTCCCCGCCCACCCGCTCGTCAGGTCGGTCTCGGCCGGTGATCATCGTCGGCAACAAGGTGGACCTGCTGCCCCAGGACAGCGACGGCTACCTGGCGCGCGTGACCGCCTCGCTCAGCGCCGCCCTGGAGCGCTGCGGCGTCGACCGGCTCAACGTGAAGCACACGTGCCTGGTCAGCGCGCGCACCGGATACGGCATCGAGGAGCTGGTCACCGTCATACAGACCCACTGGGCCGCTCAGGGTAAATAGAGGGAGGAAAGGGGTGATAGTGGGCAGTGGTCACCGTCATATAGACCCACTGGGCCGCTCAGGGTAAATAGAGGGAGGGAAGGGGTGGTAGTGGGCAGTGGTCACCGTCATACAGACCCACTGGGCCGCTCAGGGTAAATAGAGGGAGGAAATGGGTGATAGTGGGCAGTGGTCACCGTCATACAGACCCACTGGGCCGCTCAGGGTAAATAGAGGGAGGAAAGGGGTGATAGTGGGCAGTGGTCACCGTCATACAGACCCACTGGGCCGCTCAGGGTAAATAGAGGGAGGGAAGGGGTGGCAGTGGCAGTGGTCACCGTCATACAGACCCACTGGGCCGCTCAGGGTAAATAGAGGGAGGGAAGGGGTGATAGTGGGCAGTGGTCACCGTCATACAGACCCACTGGGCCGCTCAGGGTAAACCCCGAGGGAGGGAAGGGGTGGCGGTGGCAGTGGTCACCGTCATACAGACCCACTGGGCCGCTCAGGGTAAATAGAGGGAGGGAAGGGGTGATAGTGGGCAGTGGTCACCGTCATACAGACTCACTGGGCCGCTCAGGGTAAATAGAGGGAAGGGAAGGGGTGTTGGTGGCAGTACAGACCCACTGGGCTGCTCAGGGTAAATAGAGGGAGGAAAGGGGTGGTAGTGGGCAGTGGTCACCGTCATACAGACTCACTGGGCCGCTCAGGGTGAACCTTTAGGAATGGGTGGGTGGGACGGCAGTGGCAGTGGCAGTGGGGTGGAGAGGTGGTGTTTGGAAATCATCTTTTGCATGGGCTTGATTCTGACATATGACATGGTTTTATTTCTGTTTCGTTTTTGTTTGCTCTGTGTTGAAAAATTTGTTGTTATTTCTGTGTGTTGTATTCAGCATCGCTTTGTGTTTCTTGCGCCGCATCCTCGTGCGTTATGAGTACGAGTAGCGGTGTGGTGATCCGGGAAATAACTACGCTCTGCGTCTCCGCCCAGGCGACGTGTACCTGATGGGCTGCACCAATGTCGGCAAGTCGACTCTGTTTAATGCGCTGCTGCAGTCGGATCTGTGCAAGTCGACGGCGCACGACCTGATCCGGCGGGCGACCACCTCGCGGTGGCCGGGCACCACCCTCAACCTGCTGAAGGTGGGTAAACCTCTATCTGCTGAGGGTGAACACTGAACATAGCGCCTCCCTGGGGCAGGGCACTACCCTCAGCCTGCTGAAGGCGGGCAGATCACCTCCTGACTCGGAGGGAGGGCAGGGGGCACTCCGGCCGGACGATGCAGCGTTGGAACTGTTCGTTTACTCACTAGGTCCCGACTGGGCCCCAGTACAATTTTTTCGACTCTGATATCTTTCTAAAATGCAAGATGCTATCCATAATTCATGCTTGCTGTTTACATGGTATTCCTGCCGTAGCGCCCTTTATACACACGGTACTGTCTGTCTGCCGTCCAGTTTCCAATGATGCGACCTCAGGAGTTTCACCTGCAAAAGCGCCGCCAGCGGCTGCAGCGCGAGAAAAACTGGGCGGCAGAGGAGCAGCGCCTGCGCCACTCGCAGCTGATGGAAACCAAACAGCCCCGATACGCCATGCTCACAGGTGGGCGGAACAAACACTCGACAATAATTGGGAATAGTGGGTGTGTGGTGGGTGGACACGGTGGAGCGGTGGAGAGTCTGCTGCCCACTGTTGGTGGTAAGTGCGTGTCTTCGGCTCTACCATCAATCCCACCTGACCTCGCCCAGTACTGGCGTTTTTTTCAGCTATGGGTTCGTTCTATCATGTTCAGCAAGAAACTCGTTTCTTTATGTCTCGGTTCCACATCACGCTGCAGGCCTGGATATAGCTGGTGACTTTACCTCACTCGTGCCCCGTCGCCAGGTCACATCGGTCGCACGTTCCGCGGCGAGCGCGCCCGGGACGGCGAGGCGGCAGTGCTGGGCGCCGCGCCGGAGCCGGAGCCGGAGCGGATCGGCGGGGTGGCCGCCGACGACCCGCGCTTCCCGACCGGCCGCTGGGTGTACGACACGCCCGGCTTCGTCAGCGCCGACCAGCTGCTGGGCCAGCTGACGCAGCAGGAGCTGCTGCTGACGCTGGGCCGGCAGCTGCTGCGGCCGCGCACCTTCTCACTGGCGCCCGGACAGTCTCTGTTTGTGGCCGGCCTGGCGCGCCTCGACTACCGCGCGGGACCCAGCAACGCCAGGTCCGTCGGAACGGGAAGCGGAGGAGCAGGGAGCAGCTGCTGTGGGGTGGGGGTGACACAATCAGGGCGCGCTTTATCTTATTAGCATGCTAGCTCTGCGTAAGATTTAGCTCTGAGAGCTAAATCTCTCACATTCGCGTCCACAATATTCGAAAGTAGTCTGAGGAGCTAACAGACCCTTTTCTCACTTCTTCGGCACCAGCTTAATCTCTAGTTTTAACACATCTCCCTCGCGTGTCCCTCAGGCTGACAGTGTTCGCCTCGGGCGACCTGCCGGTGACGGTGACGGCCACAGAGGACGCTGCTGCCATCTATCGGGAATACCTGCAGTCGGGGTTGTTCGTGGTGCCGTGCGGCGGCGCTGACCGCTTCTCGCGCTGGCCGGAGCTGGAGCCGCGGGAGCTGACCGTGACAGGAGGTTCTCTGACAGAGAGCGCTGCCGATATCGTCCTCTCCTCGGCCGGTGGGTGCTGGGTGGCTCGACCGGGTGGATAGTCTGGTGGGAGGATCGAGACGCGTCGGGGTACAACGATCTCAATTATTAGCAACTCATCACGTTCTGTATTAACGTCTCACATCTTAAAACGGTACTGTTACATACCTAATGCCTATGTTTGCAAATTTGTTGAAGCGGCGAGACGCATTCAAGTTAACAATTCAATCAGTTAGCCAATCTTGAATGGAAATCTTGAGCGAAACCACGGTTTTTGAACTCTTGAACAAACGACGCCAGATCCCGGGGTGGACAAGGATATGCAGGAGATATTACAACAAAAATTACCCGACGTTTCGTTTATTATAACTTTTTCAAGGGTAATGAAAAGACACACATTTATCTACGAGAACATGGGATGTGTAACAGCGCGGGCAATTCTTCGTAGTAACACTTCCTGTCTGCAAACAGGTCACAAAGAAACAATTCACAAATCATAATCTCTCCTGACTAAAGATCAGTCCCACGCACAAGGGAGAAAAGCTCAAATTATTGAGCGCTCAAAAAATTGAGCGGGCCCCATTATGAAGGAATAGGCGAAACGATGGTATTTTACAATGCCTTTAGCGTCACACTACGGCAAATATCGTATCCAAATAAGGTATCAATGGCAAGAGAGAGCAACAAGGTTTCTTCTCGAACACTCGCCGTGATAATTTATATCGGTGTTTTTGGAAAGAAAATGCCCTAAAGACGCTCAACTTTTTGAGCGCCACTTGTCGTTCGGGACCGCGATACTCAATAAATTGAGCGCCACGACAGACGACAGTCAGCTGGCGCTCAAAAACTTGAGTGCCGGCCAGCATCTACACTCAATTAATTGAGCGTTCTCCGTGACAGGTGAAGCCGGTCCTGGCTGCCATTTTTGATGTTATGTTCGTTGAAATACGTTAAACTGAGTTGAAACAGAAATGCAGGAAGTTGAATGCTACGTGGTGCCTAAACTTTTCACAAACCCATGGCATCGTGTCACATTTTCCGCTAGTAGTTTTATCGGTCGCCTTTCGGATTCGGCACACCTCAAATAATTATACAGGGCTTGAATAATCCGTATGAATACTGTATTGATATTCTCTGACTGTACTGGGAGAAGGGAATACGTGAACCCAGAAAGATATCCACCCACGCTTGAATATTGGAGAATTATAGCAGGAAAAACTGTATTGCCACGGTTACAACTTACAAGGCCATCGGCCGCAAACAAACAAAAATACTATACAATGTGGGTTAGATTCACAAACATCATCAAGTGTGGAACACAGAGACGAGCAAAACAACATCACATTATCGCATGCCAGCCCGACCACATTGGAACCGGGTGACCTGCGACCGGAACCTGCGTCTTGCCAGCATACATCACAAAAGCAGGAGGCAGTGTCGTACTGCTTTGATCCAAAATATGCCATATAACAAATGATATAAACGACCTAAGCTCGGACTAAGCTAATCATTATCAAATCCTTAACATGTAAACAAACTTAACATGTTAAAGGGACTATCCCACCTTCTAAAATGTTGTTAAAACCAGTTAAATTGTGCCCGACTTTATAGATTGGATGACCAGGAACACGGTTCTGGCATTTATTTTTCATTTAACATCTTAGGCTTCTCATATTCCAAACACAAACTTTCAAATATGTGACGTCACAGCCCAAAATTACCTCCTTCCTCAGGCCACATTACTGTCATAAAGCTGATTCTTTTTACTCTGTAGGCACCACAACAAAGTTTAGACCAAGTTTTAAGCGATTTTTCAACGAACAAACCCATTTAAATCAGAATGACTAAACGAGGTGACGTCACACTAACGGTCGCTCCGTATTGAAGATAGGGCCTTGTACAAGGCCCATTTTCAAATGAAGGGAACGAATTTCTTCAACACCAAGAGGCCGCGGGGGTTGCAACCTAGATAAATAGTGGTTTCTGAACCTCGCCGCAAACTTGGCTATCTCAACTTAAACCCCATGTTAAAGGTGGGATAGTCCCTTTAACATGTAAAAGACGAATGGAAACATCGAGTCTCAGACCAGCAGTAGCAACCATCACAGTAGCAACATCACAAAGAACACGCGGCATTATCAGACAGCCGTTTTGTTATCGGGCTTCAGGCGGCGACGGCGTGGTTGCAGACCAGCTGCGAGGTAGCGGCGTGCGGGCAAAAGGCGCGGGCACACCTCCATGTGGCCTTGCGGACAGTGCGCGGTCGGCGTCGCATAATGGGCGGCATCGGGCTGTCCCGGGGCCCTCGAAGCCGCACAGGTTGTCGGCGCATGTGGGCGCGCGCGGTCACCACGGCCAGCTGCTCACCGCCAGCACAGACTGCGCAGCGTCGCCGCTCCGCCGCGCCGGCCAGAACACGCAGACAACCCTTCTTGCAGTCGCACAACACGTCGCCAAACTCATTCACCTGCTCCACCATGTTGTTGATGTCACCGAGTCGTTCAAGTTGTGGCTCGTGCCGTCGAGCATGACCTGCCCGATCGGACACGGGTCAGCGGCTTCTGCTCCAGCGAAGTCTTCATCTTGGTGACGTCTTGCTGAGCTCCACAAAGGCTGAGCAGATGACCTTACCCACAGGGACGGCCGACGTCCTCGCCAGCGACCGCTTGGTTGTGCAGACCTGCCAGAAAAAGAAAAGCTGTTTGGTGATCTCAAACGATTTTTTTTCTTTATGCAGTGGAACAAAATGGAAAATATGTCATAAAACAGGAACTAAAAAAGATGCAGCCTAGGTCGTCTAAGAAATGGGTGCAACATTGATAAAATTCTTCATTGAATGAATTCTGCAAATGCTTTTGATAAAATGTGTGGTGATTATAAGGAGACCACTTTACTATAAAATTGCTCGGGATTCCCTATCTGGACTGGCAAAAAATCCTGACTGCACACCAACAATGAGCATTAAATCCGAAACCTCTACCAGGTACCTAGGGATCATTAAATTCTGATTCAGGAAAATATTTCACATCATACATATAAAAACCTTTACTATATTGAAACTGAAAATGTGATGCCGATCCAGTGACCTAAGGGTCTCAAAGTATAATAATGAATTAATCTATTATAAATTTGGTGGTGACTGCCGACTGGCGTCTGGCGGCCTAGACCTTGAGGCTTGAAAGTGGCCTTCCTTTTCCGTTGACTCCGATCCTCCAGATGGAAATGATAAAAGGATCATTTTTATCTTATTTCATATGAGCCAGTCAGCAAAGTGGCTATCCTGTTTCAGCATTCACACACACAATAGTTGACTGTCAGTCTGTCATGCTGTCAGTGTTGTGAAGTAACGAACGAGTTGAGTTTTGATTATAAATTGTGATTTTATGTAAAGGACTGGAAAATGAATGTGAAAACTATGGAAACATATTGGCAGAGTATTGTCACTTACTATCAGGACATATGGATAGAGAATACATTCAAATTAATAAGAAATGCCAAATATCAAGGTACTCAATCACTGATAGCAGTGGACTATCATATGTTTTAATGTCAATTATATGAAAGTTAAGACTGAAACTACCTTTTACCTCATCATACCTAATGAGAAATTGTGTGAAGAAAACATTCACAGCCTCTTTGAAGCACTTAGACCACTAAAAAACAAAAATTTTCACGTAAATATGTTCTGTCTCCTTCCCTCAAAACATCATATCGGATGGCGCCACTTTCGTCGACAGTTACTTATCTACACGCAAATCGAGGAAAACGAGATTTGATTGACGATTACGTGTTTCCAAATTTAAAATCACAGCATATTCAAACTTTTCAGTGTACCTATTAACATCTAAGTATAACTAAAACGATAAACACTTACCTTCAACACAAGGATGACGACAACCACGCGACCGGAGACGTCGCGACGAAATAAACAAACGGCGCCGCCAAATGAAAAATATTCTCCGATATGGGTAATGTAAAATTGAGTCGCAATCATTTGGGTAGTATGAAAAATGCTCTTTCCAACAGAACCCTAGTAAAAAACGTGAATGGACAAAAAATAACTTTTATTTCGACATAAATATTGGCCTGTTTTTAAGTCATCCTGGTATGCCGTACGATTTCGACCTATAAATTGGTGTTCCCCCAATCATTGAAGCTTGAGCAGTGAAAAATATGAAAGCCTAATCTGTTTTGCATCATTAGTGATTCTCCAAGGGTGTTGCCATTTCTCCCTGGGTGTTGCGAGTTGCTTTTGCAAAACGTGTTCCTGAAACGGCTCAATTTTTTGAGCCCTCAGCATTACGCCTATGGGAGCCTCTGACGTCACACGCTCAATATTTTGAGCGCTCAATAATTTGAGCTTTTCCCCCTTGTGCGTGGGACTGAGATGCGGCCACAGAAGCAAGCCTAAAAAATCCATTTGAAATATTCAAAGTTTGACCAGTAGCGATAAATGCCGCCTCTACAACTTTTCGCTGAACTTTGGAAAAATTCCTGTCGACACTTGTAGCCCCTGTCCAGTTAGGCAGATGCCCTTCTTCCTCTGCGTGAACAACAAAGGCGTTCGAAACTCTATGATTGCGCATGTCTCCCTTGTGCTCGCGAACCCTCGTTTTTAGACCCCTTCCCGTTTCCCCGTAGTACACGCGTGGGCATCCACCGCAAGGAATTTTATATACTACGCTATCTCTGTTTGACTCTCTTTTGTTTCGCTTGAAAATTCCGCCTATTTTCTGTCCTCCTTTTGCAACAATGGATAGGGCCGGGCCCACCAGCTTTTGTACCTGTTCAGTAAGAGGGGAATATGGGGCTATCACCGACAGTGTATTCTGCGCGTTCCTTTCAGATACGTCAGCTACCCTAGTGTTAGATTGAGACCAAATCCGTTTAGCTTTGTCCCTGAGGGATATGAGTTTGGCCAAAGGGTATCTCAGCTGTAAGAATGTATTGGTTATGTAATCAATTTCTTCCTGTAGCAGGTCTTGTGAGCAAATTCGAAGGGCGCGCAAGAAGAATCCGATAACGACCCCGGACTTTAGGGGAAGTTGGGGCAATGCCGGAGTTGGGGCAAAGCCGAAATTCGAGATATTTCGAAAACCGTAAAACATGGATGCCACCTGTCAGTGATGCTCTGAAGCTTAAGTGACTACAATTATCGCATGTTTGTTACGAGTCGTCATTCGGAATACTTCGACTGTGAGGGCGCCAAGAGCGTTTTCAAGGTACGTTTCCCTTGTACTACATGCGCCTTTGAAGCTGCATTTTTTACTCATTATGCTACCGTTTGTCTGGCCAATTCGGTCTTGGTAATCTTTAGCATGTCTTTGCATAAGTGTGCTGCCTATTTGAAATTTATACAGCACGTTGAAAAGTTATGGGCCTGCAAATGAAAGTATGGCTGGCTGGGGTAATGCCGAAAACGTGCGATTACGCACGTGTTAAAAGCACGCTACGTGGGCTTTACTGCTGTAGAATAGCAACGCGTATTTTTAGTCACACAAAATACACCTTTAACCGACACAACGGCCTGTTACCTATAAGGAATGATTTACCTGGCATTTTCTTATTATATCACACAATTATAACTTCCAGTGTGCACCGCGTCCTCAAGCTCTTGAAACGTGTGTCAGCTTTGATGAATTCTGGATAAAGTTTGAGATAAAATGGCAAAACATCAATGTCGGCATTCCCCGTAGATCATTTCTCCCATTTTCGGCTTTCCCCGCAGTCCGGGGCAACGCCGAAAAAGTCACTTCTTTGATATTTTTAGTTTGTGCGCTTAACGGTATGCGAATTCATCAAATGCGCCTGGTATGTTTGAAAGGCAAAAGACTGGCCTCTCGAATGATGCCAACAAGAATAGCGTATGTTGTCTACCTTGCGTGCTACGGGCGTCAGAAAAAAAAAGTCTTCGGCGTTCCCCCAACTTCCCCTACCTTCTGACTGTGTCCCGAGAAATAATGTATGAGGTCATTCCTATTAGTGGGCTTACGGTAGACCGTGAATTTAAGTGAGTCGCCCGTCCGTAACAATAGAGTGTCTAAGAATGGTAACCGGCCGTTCTCCTCCTCCTCGACAGTGAACTGAATCGCAGGATCCACTAAGTTCAGTTCCCGAAGTAAGTCCGTAAGGTTAGTGTCTATGGGGACACAGGAAAGTACGTCATCGACATACCTCACCCACAGGTTATGTTCTCCTAAGATACTCTTGTAATGGTCCACCTCCATTGTTTCCATGTAGAGACACGCTAAGACGGCACTAAGAGGGGAACCCATCGCTAGTCCGCTAACTTGTCTAAATTCTTTGTCGTCAAAAATAAAGGAGTTGAAGTTTACACAGAGTCGAACCAGAGTCAGGAAGTCCCTTTTGGGATCGGAAGATCATTCGGAAGATTCAGTTCACTGTCGAGGAGGAGGAGAACGGCCGGTTACCATTCTTAGACACTCTATTGTTACGGACGGGCGACTCACTTAAATTCACGGTCTACCGTAAGCCCACTAATAGGAATGACCTCATACATTATTTCTCGGGACACAGTCAGAAGGTAAAGTCCGGGGTCGTTATCGGATTCTTCTTGCGCGCCCTTCGAATTTGCTCACAAGACCTGCTACAGGAAGAAATTGATTACATAACCAATACATTCTTACAGCTGAGATACCCTTTGGCCAAACTCATATCCCTCAGGGACAAGCTAAACGGATTTGGTCTCAATCTAACACTAGGGTAGCTGACGTATCTGAAAGGAACGCGCAGAATACACTGTCGGTGATAGCCCCATATTCCCCTCTTACTGAACAGGTACAAAAGCTGGTGGGCCCGGCCCTATCCATTGTTGCAAAAGGAGGACAGAAAATAGGCGGAATTTTCAAGCGAAACAAAAGAGAGTCAAACAGAGATAGCGTAGTATATAAAATTCCTTGCGGTGGATGCCCACGCGTGTACTACGGGGAAACGGGAAGGGGTCTAAAAACGAGGGTTCGCGAGCACAAGGGAGACATGCGCAATCATAGAGTTTCGAACGCCTTTGTTGTTCACGCAGAGGAAGAAGGGCATCTGCCTAACTGGACAGGGGCTACAAGTGTCGACAGGAATTTTTCCAAAGTTCAGCGAAAAGTTGTAGAGGCGGCATTTATCGCTACTGGTCAAACTTTGAATATTTCAAATGGATTTTTTAGGCTTGCTTCTGTGGCCGCATCTTTAGTCAGGAGAGATTATGATTTGTGAATTGTTTCTTTGTGACCTGTTTGCAGACAGGAAGAGTTACTACGAAGAATTGCCCGCGCTGTTACACATCCCATGTTCTCGTAGATAAATGTGTGTCTTTTCATTACCCTTGAAAAAGTTATAATAAACGAAACGTCGGGTAATTTTTGTTGTAATATCTTGCATATTTATGAAATAATCGTCACATTACAAACTCAATATGCAGGAGAGCCAGGCTGTTTCCACTTAACTTTCAGTTTTTCTCAGACAGTTTTTGTTTTTGTTTTGTTGGGTTAGGCCCTTTCGGTCGACAAGACCATTGCAGAGCCGGAAGGATGATAGGAATTAGGGGGAGACATTGGTCTGGGCAGGCACCCTAGTGAGTCGCCGGGGCTGAGCCCGTCCAGAGGACAGGCCACCCAGCCCCAAGGCACTCACTGCACCCGGCTACGGGGTGCGCTCCCTCAGGAGCAGCGGTGCCGCTCCAAGGGAGCAGCCCGCATGAGATAAAGTTGCCTGTCCAGCCCGGAGGGGGTTGCGGCTCGGAGGAGAAGGATTTCAGTATCCTGAGGATAGAAGCACGGATAGGTGTGATCAGACAGTTGCTGCGACCGACAAATTGAAGCTCCATATGTAACGGTTCGTTGTCCGATTCATGTGTCTTCAGGCTGGGTGGCGGTCACCCCGGCCGAGGACCGCTCTGGTGGCAATCACAAGGAGCTGAAGTTCACGGCGCACACGCCAGGTGGCGCTGGTGTGTTCGTTCGCTCGCCGCCCGTGCTGCCGTACGCGGTACGGCTGCGGGGTCGCCGGCAGCGCGACTCGCCAGCGCACCGGGTCGGCGAGCTCTACCAGCTGAGGGAGGCGCGGCGGTGACGATCGCGTCATCGGACCGTCATCAGACCGCCATCGAACAGTCATCCGTCAGCCGTCAGCTGGTACAGGGAAGTCAAAACTCGGCGGAAATGGTGATCCCGGCTATCGGTTTCCTGGTTGGGGCCCAGTTACGCAAAGCCTATTGAGACTGCTTTAATGCTTTGTGAGCGTTGTTTGTGTGTGGAAAACCACCACCGATGATTGTTATTAATCTTCCTGTGTCCGATATCGCAGAAGGAAACAACAAAGTTGAATGGCTGTTGTGAAAGTGTGAGTTCATACTTCCATGAGGTGCTCTGGGTCCCTAGAAGCCGCCAGTTGTTTTTGTACAGGTGTCATACGTATTGTTTCTCATTCGATGATGTTCATTCATCTAGTCTAGTCCTCATATTTGCCTCAAGCCGGCGCACATTAGTCGACATTGTGTGATACTCAGAATAGAAATGCCATGCGGTTTTACGACGCGAGTTGAGTGTTTGTTTTGGAGGGCTTCCGACAGCTAGTGGCGGCGTATCTCGGTAAGCTGATGTTTTGGAGCGATATTGGAAGCGACGAGGCGCTCACTTTCCGTTCTGGAAACGACGGATTTAACTTCAGCGCCGCCCGGTCATCTGTCACGATTCATCAATCATGAGCACACCTGTGCAAAAATGCGTCTCTAAAAATATGTGTCGTTAGTTGCTTCTGTTGAGACTTGAGAATCATTTCTGCTCGGAGGAGTGGGCTTAGTTCGACCAATCATATCCCAATGAGCACATATTCCGTGTCTCTGAGATTAGATTCAGTCGATTCATAAGTGACTGATTAGTCTGCGGTGGGTGACGGCGGTGGTCTGTCAGTCACGACAGGCTGGTCCTGTGACGTCAGCGGACCCCATGAACTCGCTGTGTCGTGATTTGCTCGGCGCCACCGGCCGGAAAGGCGCCCCGAAAATCACCTAGCGCCGGGTGCGTTCGCGGAAAATCCACCCCTGCGGTCAAAAATGGCGTGAGGGTGACGTGATGGCTCTGTGCCGTCCCATACGCCCCCCCCCCCCTCCGGATTTGAGAGGTACATACGGGTGATTGCGGTTTGCTGGCGGAGCTGCATCATTGACCGTCTAACCAGCTGTAAAAGATGACGTTAGCTTTTCATAACTGCTGAGAGACGAGGGTTTCGCTATCGCATTCCAGCAGATTTGATCAATGATGGTTACGCTGGTGCTCATATGTTGAAACGGAAATCCTTCAATACAATGCTGAATTGAATCATTTTTGTATGTGACATGCGTCGGCTCGTACGAATGTATCTACTCTATAGCCGCATTGCACGTTTCTCGAAATGTTGCTATAACTTTGTCACATAAGTCGCCAATGGGTCATTAGAAAGCGTAATTGAATTACCGCTACATTAGCCATTTACCTCAACGTCTGCGTATCATCTTTCAATCGACAGCTTTTCACAAACACCCGGTGTATGTGACGAGCATTGTCCGTCAGTCGTTGATGGGTGTTGAGTATTCTGAGACGCGAGGCGGGACAGACCCGCCACCCATCATCTGCCAGTGCTGTGCTTGCCATGCCTCACGGGCACCACAACCAAATACTGCAGTTATTAGGACCCTGAACTATCAGTAACTGCAAGTCTCAAACAGTCAAACACCACGTGGTGCAACTCGGTGACCTTTGTTTCGCTAAAATGACTCATGACTTCAGCTGTCGCGCTATGCTCCAGGGGCCGTATTCACGTCGATCATTTTCGTAAGAATTTTCTTAAGTTTGACCTACTTCTTAAGTAAATTTTTTTAATCACGTGAACTCCGTTGATAAAAACTTTAGAAGTGTCGACGTGAATACCAAATTATACTTACGAAAGAAAATCGACTTACGAAGTCGACGTGAATACGGCCCCAGGTTGTTACTCAGCGATCTTTGTTCCTGCTTATTGTAGGTACTCGCATGCGATATATGAGCGTCATTCAGTGTCGGTGCATCCGGACCCCAGTCCCCACCAGACACTCGAGTTAAGCTCAGTCGAGTGTTTTCGGCACCGCGCGCGCCAAGTGCCTACATACCTCTGTCTGATAGCTTTGTCGCCGGCTAGGCTGTTGGTTGGTAGCGGCCGGGACATTCGGGTAGTTGCGGGTAGCTCCCCTCTTGTCTGCCTGTCTAACGGGAGAGTCGAGCTTCCCCGGAGTTCCCATTAAATGACACCCTGGGCCCGTCTCCTTACCATCCCACGACCCACAGGTCTATCGGCACCATTCACCTGGCCCGGGCCTCGCCTGTTCGCTGAATCCAGGTCTATGAGCATCAGGCCGCCGCGGCCGAGCAGCCAGCCGGGCTGCGGCCGCTCCTCCGAGCCAGCGACAGCCTATTCCTGGCCGGGCCGACCGGTCGCGCCACTGGGCTGATCAATACAGCACATTTACACACACATACACGGCCGGCCGACCGCAGCCGGCGGCCGTGGTGCACAGCAGTGCCTCCGGAGCCTGCGCCCCGCCCTCTGCCTGCCGAAACTCGGCAGTCGCAGTACACCGCTGAGAATGCATGACATCGTCCGCGGAGGGGCCCACAAAGGCCGTCCTGCACCGCTGGATGGAACAGTGACTGCCAGCGGGGTTCACGGCCAACTGACGAGCGTGGAAAACTGGGGCGAGTCGCCAGACTCGGCGAAGGGCACGCTCACTCGAGTGGAACTCCGGGGGCCCCGGTGCGGCTGGATGCTCGGTCCCGAGTCCCAACCCAAGGAATGTTTTGGACGGGTACCGTAGGTTGAGATTTGAGCATTGATGTTCGAAAGAATCTCAATAAAAACCTGTCACCGTTACGAGTTACAGCTCCCGAGCAATGATCGAGCCAGAGTATCGGGATGAAGCATCGATGAATAGGTATTAGTCTTTAGTTTTTGTCCCTGATTTCACAACTGCCCAGTGTACTTCAGGCTATATCTTCGTCGTCTTAAGGTTGTAAGTGTTGAAGATGCGACCGACTTGTTGGGTAACAAGCCGGCCATGATCGTGTAAAATGGCTTCATCGTAGATCGATTAGTTTCTGAGATATTAACCGGAAATGTATAAGTGCAAAACCTACCGCTTAATCTCGCTAGCTAGAGCCGTACCTTCATGTAGCCTAGCCTTTTGTTTTCGAGACTGTTTGCTGTGATTTGACCCGACTATGAGACATCGATAAAATATAAGAAATCGATTTGCAGCAAATTAGGTACCGCTTCATGACCTTGAGAACTTCCGTCAACAAAGTGCGAGATGCGGCGAGCGGAAGTAGGTAAGTTTGAAGCGCTCAGTAATGATTCTTGGATAATATTCGATTTAAGAACACTAAAGGCGAGTTGATACTTGATTAACTAACCAGCTATTTCGCTGGACGTTGTAATATCGTGTTGTGCGTCGTGATCTCGTGAGCTACATGTAAATATTCGGTCATAATTATGCGCGTCACAACCGTCGCAACTGAAACCGAGTTGAGATTGGGAGGATTGGGATATGGGATATGGGATATGGGACGCCGGATGGGCTCAGGTTGTGATAGAAAATATGCTTTGGTGCCAGGGAATCTGCGCCTATTCCGATTTTATCAACTTTCAACATGCCTATTTTCCTGTCTATAGAGAACACCTTTTATAACGTTGACTATACTTTTTATCTGAATTTTGCAAGAGAACGCACTTTTGGCCTCTCGTAGCACTGTGTCGATGTGGAAGCGGGACAGAACTTCTCGGTTTCCCCCAAAGTATCCACCGCTGCACTACCGGTCATGCTTATCGGTTATCCATCGCCAGGTCGAGGTGGGTGACAAGATTCTTATATGGCACGTATTTACCAATGTTGATACATTGGTCTTTTGAGGCGACTTCTGACATACGAGACATAGCGATCGCAGCTTTTCTTTCATTGTGACTGCTACCTACACGGCATGGCGTGGGGCATGAGGTTGCTTATGACCATTCCATCTAGGTCACAGGCGATTCTTCTCGTGCGGGTTGAAAGCATGGGACATGGTTGAGTTGATGGTCCCCTCGATGAGGAGCACATGAAGGAAGAAGTCCCTACTGTGGACTGCTTCCTTCATCAGAACGGAGGTCAAACACCATGGAAATCCGAAAATGCAACATTTGGAACTTCTCGCATGAAACATGAAAACATGCAAACTTCGCTTTGGCGTTTGAGCTTTGTGTTTCAGTTGTCATGGCTCAAATGACCTCTACATCAGCCGACCTGGCACCTCCACTTCTCTTTTTCGAGTTGTCGACTGAAAGAGGGCCTGGTCGTGCGCACAAAATTGCATTGACGTGTGAAATACCGAATACGCATCAGTTTAAAAGTCCGCAGCTGAAAAAGTGTCTGCGATGGTATGTGGTCGTACGATCGTACGATCCCCATATCTTCCTCAGTCACCGGCCTGGTCCGAAACAAGCTATCGCGCCGGCCGGCGGCTCTGCGGCTCGCTCTGTCTCCAACCGTGGGCTTCACAGACTCTTATTTTAGCGCCCTTCTGAAACACCTTTTTTACACGACTGGGGCACAGCCAGGGATGCAAATTGAGTGTTTTGACTGTGTCCTTAAGTTGTGATGAAGATTTCACCCGTTTGTCTGTGTGCCGCAGATAATTTCCACTGTCTGTTTAGTTCGTGCCAACGCTCGGTAACTGCGCAGCGCTGCCGGGCCGGCTCGGCACGGCCGGCTAGCCGGAGGCGGTGCCGCCGATCGAGCGAGCGGGCGAGCGCCGGGCAGCAACCGGCCGCGGCGCCGCGGTGCTCCCAGTCGGGATTACATCGTTGGCGGAGGGGGTGCATAGCGCGGAGACCTGGGGTCTCACTGTCCACCAGCCGACAGCGCGCGCGCCTTCTCCGGGACTGGGCACTGACACCTGCCGCTGCTAGAGACACCGGCGTCCCGCTCAGGCTGTGATACCACCAGACGCGTGCCCAACATCTCCGTGTGAACAGCAAACAATGGCTTCGGGTGAGTGCACTGTATGGCTGCCGACCGGCACCTTCAGAGTTTTCTTGAAATGCACTAACCTACTGTTTTGCGGTCTACGTCATGTACGCGTGCTTTCGCTGTGATTGAGGGTTTCCTTTGTTTACGTTTTGGCGGCTGTCTAGCATCCCAGTGATGTTTATTTACATCGTCAGGCAATCTTTGGCCTCAGAGTCAGACCACCTGATCCTTACTGTTACCCTCGGGCCCAGGCAGAGGTTCAACTTTAAACCGTTAAAGCTGATGTCAATATTGAGTGTGTCCGCTGCCTCTGACAAGATTCGGAAGGCCGCCTGCCGCCCACCGGCTCCGTCAGCCGAGGGCATGGCATTGCTCAATGCTCATGGCTGATTAATCGGCCCGATGAACGGGAATGAATGGTAGCCATCCGTGCCAGGACTACATTCAGCTTCCATCGGACATCTGAAGCCCCTGTCGCATACCAGAGGGACTGGAAGTTTCGGGACTCGGCGTCGCGGCGTCCATCGATTGCCGGCGGCGTCCGGCGGCGTCCCCACTTCCTTTGTTTACTGGGGCGGCCGGCGGCGTCCCGTGCCGAGCGCTGCCGGGCCCTCTGGGGAATTGTGGTACGGTGCTGTATGTTATGTGACTGTGGATATGAGGGACTAGCTGATGTGGCATCTGTTCCTCGCACGGCAACGTTTCCTTAGTTTGGTTTGACTCATTGGAGGCTGGAGTCTGTCATCTGATCTGAGACTGGGTGGTATTCCTGTAGCTGAGTGGTTCTGGACTGACTGGCAGGCGGCCGGTCGTGTTTTCACGCCTGCGCTGCACTCCGATTCCGTATTTATCACTGGGAGCCGGCCGGCACGGAGCGGGGCCGCCGGTCACACGGCCGTCACGCCCATTGTTTTCCTCTATTGTTGTGGCCGACTGGGCGGCACCGGACCGCGGCCGGCGGGGTCACCTTGATGGTATCGGGTGGCGCGGCGGCGGTGGCATCGGATGGCGCCGCGCCGCAATATGCCGTGATCTCGGCCGGGTGCGTGTCAGCGGTGTGCCGACGGGCGGTGACTCGGGGCCGGGACCGGGAGGTTCATTGTTGGAGCCGCGGGCCGACCCACAGCGAGTCGCGGGCCGACCCACAGCGAGTCGCGGGCCAACTCCCTAGCTGTCGGTTTGTGGGCCGACCCCGGTTGCCGGGTGCGGTCCGCCGCCGCAGCCGTGACAACTGATCGCCAACGGGAAACCGGCCGGTGTAATTTTAGGGCCAGTCAGTGGCGTGTCAAAGGGGTAGTGACAGGGGCGGAGTCTGGGTATACTTAATGCCACCGACACCGCCGGATCGGTGTGCCCTCGCCGCCGGTTGATCCGGTCATTTTGCCCACAATACCCGGACCCCCATCACTCCGTCCCGCTCGCCACTGGGTCCGCCGCTGGTCTTGGCTGGCGGCGCTACCGGTGGGGCTGTGGGGGTGGGCAGGCGGGCTGGCCCACTTGGCGGCTGGGGGTCGCCGCCCGCCCGGCCGGCCGGCGGCCGCACCCTACCTCTAGGCCGGCGCGCCGTCGACCCCTGCTGACACGGGACCGTCGGCCGCCTTTGTCGGTGGTGGCCCCATCCACCCCACTCCTTCCGGCTCCGTCCCTCAGTCCGGCCCCGGAACCCAGGTCAGCGGATTGAGGAGACTTGTCAGTTGTCTGGCAGGATGGAATGCGATTCAAATAAATATATTTAATTCCACTCCATTCCCTTTTGTCTCAGATACATTGCTTGTTTCTTAACACGTCTTGTCGCTATTTAAATGCAGGCGTCTCAAACTGAATCACCAAGTCTGATGCCTTGACGTCCCGTTATAAACACACGAAAGTTGCCCTTTGTACGGGGAGAGAGCGCTGTTTCCATGCAGTCGCTGCAGCCGGTTGTCTGTGCACATTGAATACCGCTCGTGCCCAGTGGTCTGCAATGAATGGGTGCGCCGGGGACGGGCGGCGGTCACCGGACTGGTGGCACACCCCGCGCCTCTGTGCCAACGGGTACCCTGAGTCACCAGTACTGGTTTCGCCAGGCCACATTGGGAGAAAGCTCGTTACGTAGAAGGTGCTGTTATTTCCATTTCCCAGACAATTGCCGGGTCCCGGAACGTATGTTCATTACGCGATGAGTAACTTCACGGCGCCGGCCGTTGACCCGTGCCGTGCGCTGGTGCCGGCGCTTGCGTACTCGACCGTCACTGCACCGCAAGTGCCGCACTCGCCTGACAATCGCCTCTGCTGCGGCCGAGGCCGAGGAGCGGACCCGGCGGCGCTACTCACGGGGCGTTATGAAACGGCGCCGCCTCCTTGTGATGGCGCCGTGTCGCAACGCTCGTGAAAGAACCGAGGGACGGTGGGCCGTCGACCCCGCGAGGACACGGCCCGGCCGGGCCCGGCCTCCGGGAGGATAGAGAGGAGAGAGCGGAGCGGCGCTCCAGGACGGCCGCGCTGGAAGGACCCTCGGGTGTCTGAGCGTGCGCTCTGAGCGCCGGCTCTGCTCCATTTCTGATCATATCCTTTTCAGGACAGGTCCCATAGCATCTGATCATTTCGGTTTTAAGCATAGGTGTAGCATTTTATTGCTGAGCCCTCTGAGTGCCGTCAACATCCCGTGGCCCTCCTCGTCTTCAGCCCCGAGTCGTCCTGGGGTGGGGCCGAGCAGCGGCCAATGTCTGGGTCATCCCAGTGACAGCCCTCAGCTCTGGCAGCGCCCCGGCACTCAGTCTGACCGGCTGGCCGCCGCAGCCCTTTGTTCGCCGGGCTGCTCCGCGGCCGGCGCGCCTGGCGCCGCCGCTGCGCCGCCGCCGTCGGGCGTCGTTTGACGGTGCGTCGGCCTCGCTGGCGCTGGCCGCTCTCTCCGCCCGGCTCCTTTCCAGCGCCGGCGCCGCTCGTCGCCGGGTCACTGCATCCAGAGCGGCGCCGCGCCGTGAAAGCTGCCAGCAGAAGGCCGCGCGCGCGCGTACGGCCGCCGCCCGCCGCTCTCCCGCGGCGCGCTCGACGCTCACGTCACGAGCGACTACAGCGCGCATGGGTTGGTGACCGGTTTTATTCTGGGCGGCCCTGGGCCGGGCCGGCCGCTCGAGAAGGCTCTAGAGCCGGCGGCGCTGTCACTCGACGGACCGTCGAGCGGGCGTGACGTCACGGCGTGGTCAGCGAGCGGCGGAGAGCCCGCTGCTGAGGTGGCATTCATTGACCGAAAAATCGAGGGGATTGATGTCACCTAGCGTGGTGTGGTGTTGGATAGAAGGGAGGCTGATTCTGGTCGGACTGTCTGTCTGTAGCTAGCTAAAAATCACCACGCACGGTGTTGGCGGCTCAGTCGCTTGTTCTCTGCTGACGTCATTGGTTGTGAACAGGTAAAAGATAATCACTTGATCGTGTGGTCATGACTGGACTCGTGACGTGTATCTTCATAGTGATAAAATCGTGTGTAGGGTAAATGTAGTAAGGCTTTTCTGGACGCCAAAGTTTCCTGGACAGAAATATCCTCTTATCGTGTTGGGGCGGCACTATTGCGTGTCTCAATGAGTAATTTGGAACTGCTCGGGCGCCCTCGGAGGCTCCACCTTTGCTTTACGAGTATGGTGTCCTCCACTCTCCCCCTTTATGGGCTGGTTTCAGTAGCAGGCCTGTCGCCACTGAGTGGGTCGTTTGTGAGAAACCGTCTGGTCCCGGTGGAGGGTGGCCGGGCGCCTTTGTTGATCAACAGATCCCGGGGGCGGCGCCGGCCGAGGGACGCTCCCCTCCCTCCCCTGCCCTGCCCTCCCCTCGACGACGCCGGGGAGCGGCACAAAGAACATTCCAGCTGTGTCGGGAGGCGGCGGCGACGCCGGGCTCTGGAGCGGCCGGCGGACCGGCAGACCGGCCGGGAGGGCCAGCTGCCGCCGCCGCCGCCGCCGCCGCCGCCGCCGCCGCAGCCGCAGCCGCAGCCGCAGCCCGCTCCGGGCGAAGGCCAGACCGGCCGACTCAAGATGGCCGCTGCGCCGCTCCGGTCCGGCCGGCTGGGCCTTTTTCGGTTGCGGACCGGTTGTGCCGCGGTCATCGGTAGGAAAATCGCTCGCCTGCACTGGCGGTGCTACGGGCCGGCCGGTGGGGGCGGGGGACGGCTGTCTGGCCCGGTGCCGACGGACGGCCGACGGCGTCCATTCGTCACCGGGCACCGGGAACCGCAGTGCCGGCCCGCTGACCTCCCGGTGACCTCCTTCTGACCTCCCGGTGACCCGGCGGCCGGCTCCTGCTCGGCGAGGACCGGCCCAGGTCACCGCTGAGCTGTCCAGAGAACCAGTCGGCTACCGTGGGTCTGTGACCGGCTCCGGAGCGTTCTGCTCGCCGAGCGAGGCGCGCTGGACGGAATGGAGCCAGGCCTGCTCAGCGGAGCCCGTCGATGAGACTTCTGCCCGGTGTGCCGTGCGGCTTATGGCCGAACATTCTGGACCTGGATTCTTTAGTCGGGTGGGGGTATCCTGTTTATTATTAACTGTTTGATACTTGATAGGACAGAACCTCTATTTGAGCTAGTCTGTACTGGATATGACCTCCCGCCGTCCGGTCATGTGCCTGATCTGGCTCGTGTCAGGCGGCTTCGCCGCCGGCGCGGCGCGCCTCTGTGTTGGCCAGTGTCACGAGCATGGCTCGGCCGTACGAGAGCTGATCTCAGCGCTATGGCTGGCTTGGTTTGTTATCGTCCCACAAGGCCATCGCTCGTGAGTGTAAACATGAGATGTTTTTACGGCACCCGTCCGATTTAGGTGTAATTCGGGTCGCGCCACTTCTCCTGCGCAGTTGGTGTGACCTTGTGCTCGTATTGTCGTCTGAAGATGCTCCGGACGGCCCCCCGCTGAGCGATCGTCGACCCTCGCACCCAGCGAGCCCGCTGCGCTTTTCACTCCCGACTTTTCCCGCTGCTGCCGACACGGCGTCGGTCGCGGCGGCCGGCTCGGCTCCGGTGGCGCTTTCGCTGCGCGCCTCCCCGGCGGCCGGCGCTGGGCCCGCCGGTGCCAGCGGGTCGGCCGCTGAGTGGCCGAGCCGATCGCGCGACTGGTGACGTGGTGGCCAGGCCCCGCCCCCCGCCGCCGGCCGGGCCCGTCGCGTCGTTTGGGCTGCGGCGCTCGCCGCCGGCGGTGCTCAGCCGAGGTGAGCGTTACCTGTATGTGGCTGCCGGCTACCAGCCGCCACACGGCAGGTGCAGGGCGGCCCAGCAGTATTTTGGTCGCACCCAATGTGACCTGCAGACCAATTCGGTCACCGTTGTCGGCCGCCGCGCTCCATAGGTCTCCCAGGACCCTGGAGGAGGGGCGGGGCGGGCACTGTAAACAGACGGGGGCGGTTCGCTGCGGCGCACTTCTGTGACCTTGTCCCGGTCCCCCCGTCCCCTCCCCCGTCCGTCGGGACGCCCTCCCGCGGACGTCCGGCGCTCGGTCTCCCTCTCCCTCTCCCTCCCCCTCCAGTCTGACGTCCGGTGTGGAGCGCGTGCCAGCACGGCCGAACCGGGGGCCTCACCCGCCGACACCGTGACATTTAACGTGGGGTGGCCGAGTCAGCTATCGATGCCAAATACCCCGACTGGCAATTAAATGTGCCACAAATAGCCGTCTGATATTAGTTATTCTGTGCGTGAAGGCTTATAGAATTGCCTTAGTTCGAGCCTCTATCTGCCTATTTCCCGGTTGACTCTCAGAGATAATTGCATCGAGATGGAATTCAATTTAGCTGTGAAATTCGATGCTCACCCTATTCTGGCTCGTCCATTGAAGCGGAACCAATCCTAGGGACGCGCGCGACGGCGCGTTGCACCGCCGCGCTGTCACCGCGGCGCTGGGTGATCAAGTGGCCGCCGTCGGCACACGGTTCGCCGAAGTGTGTCATGTTTGGAGTCCTGGAAGCGGCCGTGCACGGCTCAGTGTGGCCGCGCTGCTGTTTATTGCTGGCCGGTGAGCGGGCGGCGCCCGGACCGGGTCGATGCTCCAGATCTGACCTGGCGCGGCGGGGCGGGCGGACCGTCCGTCTGACTGTACCACGTGGCGGCTCCGGGCACAGGTGTGGCCCTGGCCGGCCGGCTGTGGGGGGAGGGACAGGACAGGGGGCGGGGTCACGAGGTGTCGCACCACTCCGCGCCACCAGCTGAGTCAGCCCTCGGGGGTCGGAGGGGGCTATCGATCCCCTGTCCCGCCTTGTTAGTCACCCGACACCTGTGTGTGTGTAACCGGTCACTGTCGGCGGCGCCCCACGCGCCGCGCTGCGCTGCCTATCAGCCGTCGCTGATGACAGGCCGACTGAGACGCCGTCAGCCGGGGCCCGACGGACCGGCGGGGCACCGGCCCGTCTGCCGGTGACGAGGCGTTACGTGGCCCCGCGCCGGGCACTGGGTTCGCTCTGACGTCGCCGTCAGGGAATTACGCCGTCCGAACTGCCACCGAGCCGGCCGGCCGACGTCGTGCCGGAGCACTGATGACTGATCCCAGGGGCGAGCGACTGGCGGCGGATCGGAATGGCGCATCGATCCCCTTTCAGTGTGATGTAAACTGGCTGGATGGTTTCCTCAGGCGGACAATGAACCGCAATCCATTAGAGTCGCCGCTTTTTCTGATTTTGGAGTCATATGCGAGTGCAAGTGTGTATCATGGTTTCAAAAACCGCAATCCTTAGTCACACTGGTTTTCTTGTGCCCGTTTTTACGGTGTTGGCGGTTCGGGACTCGGGAGCCCACTGAAGTACGGAAGTGGTTTCGGTGGGACTCGGCGGACGGGTTCGGCGGACCGTTCCGTCTCTTTGTATCACCGCCGACAGTTTCTGGCTGGCTGTCGGCTGTCGGATCCGGCCGCTTCCCTGTCCCTCCTGGCTTCCTGCTGCGTTTCACCCATGTAGTTGGGCAGACCCAGTCGGCCGTCTCTCCAAGTTCCAGCTAACGAGCCGCTAGTTCTGGGAAGAGCGCAGGTGCCCCGTCAGCAGGCCGGGGACAACGAGCCAACTTCCTGCCCTCCTCGGCGCGCCGGCCGGCCGTGCAGCCCCTGTGTGTTGTACTGTGTAGGGTGTGTGGTGTGCCTCATGATCTGTGTACCGGGTAGTGTGTTGTGTATGCGGGGTACGGGTGCCTATTGTCGCAGTTCCCGGTACGTGCCCTCAGCCGGCCGAGTTTGGCGCCTTGTTCCGGTGTCGGGCCGGTGTCGATGTCGATTCTGGCTAGGTGGTAACCGCGACTGTGTGTTCCCGTTCGCCGAAATTGCGCCGCCCGTACTGTCCCGTCACCTGGCCCGCCCGGCCGGCCGGCTGACTCACCATGTGACCGGTGACGTCACAGTGCACTGGTGCACGGCGCCGGTCACGTGACGGTCGGGCGGGTACGTCAGCGCGCCAGCTGACTGCGGTCGGTCGGCTAAAACGGCCGGCCGCCGGGCGGCGAGCTCAGTCTTACCACCGACCCCATACCCACCGGACGTGCGAGAGAGAGCGAGAGCCACCGGCCGTGTGAGCGGTCCGCAGTGCCGAGCCGAGCCGAGCCCCGAGCCGCAGCTGACCGGGCCGCACCGCCCCTCCGTCTCTCTCCGCTCACAGACGACAGCGACAGCATGTGCAAGGGGGATCTCAGCTTCGACGAGGCGCGGCGCCAGGCGCAGATGAAGCGCAAGCGCCACCGCAAGAAGCTGACCGAGTCGACGCCGGCCAGTCGCTTCGCGGACATGTACCGGCTGACGGGAGAGATCCTGGGCGAGGGCGCGTGCGCCTCCGTCCAGACGGCGCGCAACATCAACACCGACGTCGAGGTAGCCGTCAAGATCATCGACAAGTACCCGGGCTACCCGCGCAGCCGCGTCTTCAAGGAGATCGACACGTTCCACCATTGCAAAAACCACCCCAACATCATCCAGCTCATCGAATACGTGGAGGAGGAGGAGAGATTCTACCTCGTTTTTGAAAAAGTACAAGGCGGTAAGTGTCACTTTTTCTTAATCTTTTGCATGTTTATTTTGTTTCTTGTGCTTGGAAATTGGAAGCAAGTGTGTTCATTTAAAGTAGAAAAAAACTATCGAGCTTTACAAATCCTGATAATGTGATGTGCTCAGTCTATTGGGCTATCAAACTGGCCATTGGAGTCAAACATTTGCTGTCTCTTTATTTGATGTCCATTGGTCATTGGTATGTATGCCAGCGAGTGTTTGCACAGTCCGGTGTGGGCCGTGGTGGATGAAGGCACGCGTCAGCCTCTGTGCGCTACCTTGGACGCTCTGTTTGTCCACTGGCCGGTTTGAAGTCACGGTGTCACGTCATCGCCGCGCTATCGCTCAAGTGTGAGCTGTCAGCTGTGTGGGACGCTCTAGAACGGCCGGGAGTCGGCGGGTCTCCCCCGTACTGAGGGCCGGACCGGGGATGTGCGGGCTACCAGCCGGCCACCAGTTCCTCATGAGCCCACAGGGCCATCGGGCCGGCGATAGTGCAGGGGTTTCCGTTGGCGTTTCGCCAGCTTTCACTGCAGTTTTACGCTGGCGAGGTCACTGCACCGTTCGCACGGCGGTGACGTGGAGCCGGGCAGAGTCCACCGGTCGGCACGCTGCAGCCGCTCCGTGATCCCGGTCACGGTTATATCAGCGGCCCGCCGCCGCGCCGGAGTGCAGGCCTGTTGCCAGCCGCCCGGCCGGTCTCGTCCCCGGGAAGCGGCTCGTTTCGTCAGCCGGACGGCAGCAGCAGCGCCGCCGTCCACGCTCATTGTTTATACTACCGCTAAAGATAGACGGCAATTCAGGCCAGCCGCTATCAACGGAGAGGACGTTTAGAGCGGCGCACAGCTGTGAGACAGTCGCTGTTGGCCGCGCGCACAGCCGCTAATTCGCTACTATCGCTGCGGACAAAAAAAACGTCCGGCCTGCGCACACAGAGAGCTGCAGCCGAGACTGATGAAACCGCCCTGCTGTGCGTGCAATTTGGGCGTGCAGCGCGTGAGCGCCCCTGGCTCGGCCCGGCCCGCAGAATAGATGGGCTATCATTGCAGGCGGGTTCCCTTCCGGGTCTGGGGAACAATCCCGCCGCTCATCCGAGCGGGTGCATCCGAGCCCTCCTGCGATAGCAGTTAGCCGTTCATAACGCTGCAGCGCTGATGGAACTGGTCTGCCCTGGGCTGCAGCCCTCTTTGTGCCCGCCAATCGATGGGCTGATGTAAGGGCGGGCCTGCGCGCGTCTGCCGGGTGCGGCGCCGCGGGGTTGGCAGCGGCGTCGACTCCGTGGGGCCGTCCCGTGTGTGATATAACGGCCCTGTTGTGGTTGGAGCCGACTCAAGGCTCGCCGGCCGGGTGACGTAACTGGGCGGCGCGGGGGTCAGCCGGCGGGCCCGTGTGTCTGACCCAGCGCTCCTCTGTCCACAGGTCAGCTTCTGGATCGTATCCGGGACCGCAAACACTTCTCAGAGAAGGAGGCGAGTGAAATAATCCGTGATCTCGCTTCTGGCCTGCAGTTTCTGCATGGAAAAGGTGAGCACTGTCCCTGAGCTGTATCCGAGGCGCGTCATCGGAATGTGATCGATGCACATCGCCGTAGCTGTTGTGTAACAGTCCAGTCACTGTCATTGCTGGCCGGAGGTTAGGTATTTATGTCGCTCAGTTCCGATCCCGGCGACCCCTCTCGAACAAAGAGCCGACGGCGCGGTGGCCAAGTGTGTCGTTGGCCGGCGGCCAGTGGGTCTCTGCTGTGACCCCTGACCCGCCTCTGACCCCACCGCTGACCTCGGTCCGTCCGCCCGGCAGGCATTGCGCATCGTGACCTGAAGCCGGAGAACATTCTCTGCGTCAACAAGGACACGATCACGCCGGTGAAGATATGTGATTTTGACCTCGGGTCGGGCATCCAGTTCATTCCGAACCAGCCCACGCCAATCACGACTCCGCAGCTGCACACACCGGTGAGTGAACCCGCTGACATGCGCCCCGTGTGGGCGCCCGTACCCGACCCTCTGTTCAGTGGCACTCAATGGTGCACGTACACGCAACGCGTGCGTTTTCGCTCGGATAGTGCTTACATGATAGAGCTGAGTGAGAACGGGGTGGTTTTGCTCGGCGAAGGCGGTGGTCAAATTGAGTCTGGTTGTTTTCGTGATACCTAATGCGCTATTGCGACAGGAGAGGGTATTTGGTATAGGAGTTGTGTGGGGTGCATCAAGCCGTGCAGTTTCATACATTCACGGTCATGGTTCCTTGCGGAGCTGTAAAAACTACACTTGCGGCCAGCGTACGCCACTGGGGGAGGGGACAGGGAGATGGGGTGGGTGACGCCCACGCGAACGACGCGTGACACGCCCCCCCCCCCCCCCCGCCGGTGAAAAGTAGGCCGGCTGCCTGTGCACGCCTGGGAAGAATGCTTCCGAGAGGCCAAGTGCGCATTGTTGGGGGACGAGGGGCGCGGGGCCCGCCCTCGGCGGATGAAGTCGTCCCGGCGGGGGGCCGGGTGTATTTCGGTGAACGGCCGGCGTGCGCAGTTACCTGTGCTTTCTGACGTAAGTGGCCACTCTGGCCGCCGTGAGTCGGGAGATAAGACGCCCGCCAGACAGCGCCTTCTCATAGCTGATGGGCACGCGGCTGACGGCGGCCGTGTCTGGCTTTCAATCAAGGTCGGCGTTCCCAGTACACAGCGTGATGTGCGGAGTTGGCGCGAGCGGCCCTATCGCAGCCAAACCTTTCTACGCCGCCGCGGCGCAGTGGCTCCGGGCCCGGTGCTCGCGCCCGTCCGCCCGCTGCGCTGACGTCAATGCCGGCCGGGTCACAGGGCGCCCGGAAGGTACGGTCGCCGGTTACGCAACTCTGCACTGCCACGCTCCCGCCGCCGACTGTTTTCGTCTCCGCACGGCGCGTGCAGTTGTTTGGAAGCGGCGGCGGCTGCGTGGGATAAGTCTGGAGTGGCGGCACGTGTACCGGTGCGGGGTGTTTGTGTACGCCCCGGACGGAGGGCGGCGCGCAGTAGCCGGCCGCCGGACGCGTGCCGCAGACTCGACTCCGTGCGCGTGGCGGCGCCCTTCAGAGGTCACGTCCAATCGATGCGCCTCTGGCAGCGAGCGCTCCGGGCGCCGACTGGTCTGGCCTCGTCGGCTGCCGGGGGGGGGGGGGGGGGAGCACGCGCCGCCTCGGGCGAACAAAGACCCCACGCGCCGCAGCCGCCGGCGGGATGTTGTGATGCCGGCCGTTGCCTCTGGGCGTGGTGAGCCGGGAGGGGCGGGGCGGGTCTGACGCGTGGCCGTTCAGAGAACCGGCCGGCGGCGGAGAGAACGCGAGGCCGCCGTTGCATCAGCTCAGGGTCGCCGGAGAATAGTTAACCTAGGGACGAACGGCGCGGGAAGCGGGCTTGAGGTCGTCCCCTGGCGCGCTGCCAGTCGGCCGCTCCGACGTCTCCCTCCCCCGTCTGTCTGTCTGCCGGCGCGGTGTCTGCTGCCCCCACCGTCCGTGCCAGCGTGTGACGTGGCCTCTCCTCTGTCGACAGGTCGGCAGCGCCGAGTTCATGGCGCCCGAGGTGGTGGAGGCGTTCTTCAGTGACGACGACGACTGCTCCGTGTACGACAAGCGGTGCGACCTGTGGTCGCTGGGCGTCATCATGTACATCCTGCTGTCGGGCTACCCGCCCTTCTACGGCAACTGCGGCATGAACTGCGGCTGGGAGCGCGGCGAGGCGTGCGTCCGCTGTCGCGACCTGCTCTTCTTCAGCATCCACGAGGGCGTGTTCGAGTTCCCCGAGCGCGAGTGGGGCCACATCTCGGAGGGCGCCAAGTACCTGATCCGCAGTCTGCTGGTGAAGGAGCCCCTGAAGCGGCTCTCGGCCGACGCCGTGCTGAACCACCCGTGGGTGCGGCACGGCGGCGACGGCGCCAGCCTGCTCACCACGCCGCACGTGATCCGCAGCAACCGCAGCGTCAAGGACCTGTCGCTGTACGCCCAGTCGGCGATGGCGCTGAACCGCGCGATGCTCCACCACCTGTCCATGGACGTGGGTCGGATGCACGACGAGACGAGCAGCAGCGAAACCGAGTCGGACACCGAGGGGCCCGTGCTCTTCGGCCTGTCGCCGCCGCTCGAGTCGAGCATGATGCAGCGCCGGCTGCACCACACGCAGAGCATGCGGCTCACGGCGATCGCCTCACCCAGCGGCTGAGGCGGCGGCGGCGGCGACGGGCCGGCGCGAGGGGCGCCGCCCAGTTTTACCTGGAGCCGCGGCCGGCGCCGGCCGACCGGCCCCGGCCGCGGCCGAGTGATGTCACCTGCAGGACTTTGGTTACGGTGGAGATATATCTATGTATGTGTGCGTGTGTGTACATAGGGTGTGCGAGCGCGCCCGGCGGAGTCCGCCGCGGTGCGACCGTTCGCCCGTTGTCTCCAGCCACTTTGAACTGTACAAACGTGCCTTGTTGGTGGGTCCCTGTAGACGCGTCTCCAAGGTGTTCGGAAGCTCCTCTTGGGTATACTCTAATGCTGCAGCACCCTGGGCGCGCGCCCGCGTCCGCCGCCGGTCCGCGGCGGAGGCGGGCGCGCGCCGTTATTGTATAGCCCCGGTGTGAGGTCCGGACGCCGTCCAAGGACCGCGCCGTGTACAGACCACTGGCGAGCGGCGCGCTGCGGCCGTCCGCTCCGCTGTCCATCTGTCCGTCTGTATGTGTGAGTGTGTGTGGTGTCGGCGCCATGCGCGCCGTCACCTCTTCCATAGGGGCGGCGGCGGCGGGCCGGCCGCGCCGCCGACCACCGGCGCCGCGCCGGGACGCCCACGGCTGTGATCCTGTGAGAAGGGCGTCCCACCGCCGCCGCCCCCGCCGCCGCCCGACACGCCCGCGCCGCGGCCATGTCACCGCCGCCAGCGCGCGTGCTCGAGCGAGCGAATCGGTAACGACTGCATGCTCTCCCAGCGCCGGCCGCCGACGGCCGGCGGGAAAAAATACAAAAAGATTTATTTTGCTCAATGGGAGACGAACTAACTGTTGGTGGTAACGGTATGTATACGGTGTGCGTGTGTCTGCTGTTGTTTGGGGCCGGCCTGCGCGCGGCGGCGGACACTGCGTGGACGCTGCCGGCGCGGCCGGCCAGCCGTCAGCGCTATCGGCATGGCGCCGACCATCCGCGCGCCCCCGGCGACCTCCTCCGCCGCCGGACTTTCGTTGGTAAATTAATTTTGTATTTGTTTTTTGAAATCAGCGTCGGTGTTGGGCAGGCCCGCGACTCGCCGGAGTTTGCGCGGCCCGCCCCAACCAGGAGCACTAGTCACTCGTTTGTGTTGCCATCGGTCAAGAAGAAATTCTTCTGTGTCAGGGTTCATACTGAACTTTTTTTGGTAATAAATAAATAAAAACGCAATATGGTGTTTACGGAGTGATGAAGGACGGAGGGTGGGTTGGTACTGGGTACAGGCATTGGCTCGCATGGCTCTACCGCACACATCAACGTGAAAGGCTGGCCTAGTAGTTTGTTTTGTTGGGCTAGGTCCTTTCATTCTACTGACACCATTCCAAGCCCTTAGAAAGAGAACGAAGGGAGAATACATTGGGCCGATTCGACCACTGAATGGTTCACCGCTGTAGGCTGCTGAGCCCACATCGCTGCTACTGGAGTGTCCCGGCGGGGCAGGTCACCCAGCCAATGAATCGGTCGCTCCGGAGGGCAGCTTCTGCTCCAACTAACCCCCTGACCAGTGACCGCGCCGGTCCTCAGGTGGGGTGACCGGATCGACAGAGATAACTCGTATAAGGATGAAGAATGACGATGGGCTGGTCCGGAGGACAGAGAGTTGATGGAGAGGAAGGTATGGAGGAGACTGGATGTTGGATGACTGGATATAAAAGCTATAAACTTTATAGCTTTTATAGTATAAATATATACTATGTATTTTAGACGACATACTATGACTTTTACATTTTTATAGTATAAAGGCTACACACTGTACACAGGCTGGCATGAAAGATATAAAGGCTGTCATTATGTCATAGACTCGCCCATCATTCTATGGGTGGATGGTGTCTCGTTTCCAATTCCCTCTACAAACGGTAGTGCGCAGTTTTCCACGGTGTCTACGCTTCTATAGTGGCGCGTGACTCACTCACGCGTGGCTGCACATCTGTGGGGTACGCGACACCGGGGTGGTATCTAGCGACCACCACCCTCCTTGACTGAACGGTGAACACTTGCCCCCTCGCGCTGCGGTGCGCAGTTCGCACCACGTGCTCTGCGCATGTCGCCGTCTCCAAACAGTTTTTTATGTGCCGGGAGGGGGTACTGCGTAGTTGGTGCCGCTCTCATGTCACCGCATGCCGGCAGCTGTCTCGATACGGTGACCCGATTTGCTCTGACGCCCCCCCCCCCCCGGCTATCAGACAACGCGTGTATCAGTTTGATACACGCGTTGGGTGCGTGATGAACTTCAGAGCAGCAGTGGCATTCACTGGCCAACGGTGGATGTGGGTTGATCTCCGCCACTGCAACTGTCGTCTCCCGAGGAATATTATGTTCATCTTTGCTCAGCTTGTCCCTGCCAATGCTGTGGATGGCGAAACTTTCTCGACAAGCATGGAAGTCGCATTCTGTTCTTAGTAGGTATTGGTCAATGATTATTTATCAATGGCCATCTTTGCACGGCAGATCGGCGCACGCCGCACTATACCTATTTTCAGCTAGCCCATCCCAACCCTTCCCAGCTCCGAGGCGGAGCAATGTAATGGACTGTTTCGCGGCACCTTGACCTTCAACCCTGACAGTCACGACGTTTGTGCATGGTTCTGGCCCTGGACTCCGGCGAGCCAAGGCCAAAACGATGCGCGCCAATGTGCGAACCGCTTCAGGTGCGAGCCGCGTGCAGCGTGCCTACGTGAGTGTGTTTCCCATCCTGTCATTTCGGCTCACCTGCAGCCGGCAGAGGCCCGAGCCCCTTACGTCTCCTGCAACTAATGTTAGCTGCAAGGTGTTTAGTTATCTGCATGCAACCTACCCTGTTATGCTGGACAGTGAGAATTCTGAGGCAAGCAAGGACTGCTTCATTTGTCAGCTAAGGGTGAATCGGCTAAGAAACGACTCGCGTTGGATCACTTCTTCTAGCAGCACTAGCTGCTAGTCGCTTCACTGAGGACTAATAATTTCTCATCAAAGAGAGAATCAAATGTTCGCATTTCGATAAACATATAGGTATTTGCAATGTAGGTAGATACGCTCCCAAACCAATGTAATGCGCCTTGCAAAACGAACGCACGCACACCATATCTATATAATACGCTGTATAGCGGCGGTTCTAGATGCGATCAAAATGCACACAAACCGGTTGGCGAGCCTTTGACGTCAATGGGGCGGGCTCTGGCATTGGCCGGTCACCTCCAGCCGAGCGGCGGGTGAGGGTCGCGGACCGCCAACCAATGGCGTAAATCGTCGACCTGACCCGGCTCGGTGCGTCGTTTCTTCTTACTGCTGGGCGCCGCGCCTTGTGACGTCACGACTCTTTGCGGTTAGCGGGGAGTGGAGACCGATTTCAGAACTGTCATGTATTCAGGTCAATAGTGATGCGCAATATAATCTAATGGATGGGTTGGAGCGATTAGCTGTAATTTCACCAGAAAAATGTCGTTAAGACATTCAACTCTTAGCCCGTCGCTCGTGCGACCTGCAGGCGAAACGTCTCAGACCCTGAGTAGAGACTGAGACGGTCACGGGTATCTGCATTCTTATTCAAATAAATCTGTTCACACTGCATATATCTACGGCGACTTCTCTTCAACCGGAAATTGGGCCCGACCTTCCCAATGATTATCGGTGGCAGCTCACACAGTCAGGGCTGACAGCTCTGCCGACCAAAGGCTTCCCAGATCCTTCAAGGCACCAACCAGGCTTCGATAAAAACAGTGAGGAACTCCGGGACTGTCAATTTGCATCTGATCCCGTTACCTACCCAATATGCCGTTCAGCGTGTCAAGCGCTAAAATTCGACAGGCCTGCGGAAGCTGGAATACCGAACGGTGCCAGAATTAAGAACGTTATAATAGCTTACGAATTTGTAAAAAAAAACTGGTCAAAAGCTGAACCCATTATGTGACTATGCCATGCCAAAGCCCAGAGGTGTGTTCGTATGGCGGACGATGTCAGTGCACATATAAGTTGAGCATGAATTACGACGCGTTAATCATATGTAGGACTAATTTGGTACCTGCTTTTCATATCAAACGCCCTGCCCAGTGCGCCGTCCGTCGCCCCGGCGCAGCCGGGCGGTCTGTTTCTGTCGCTGACGACACGGCGGCTGGGGTAGCCCCGGGCAGTTGGCAGCCGTCGCCGCCGACAGCTGCGCTCCGGGAACTGCTGGCAGCTGCGGCGACGACGGGGAGCCTTCCGAGTGGCAGAAGCGTCCGGCCGGCCGGTCGGTCGTCCGTCTGTAGTCTGTCCATTTGTTTGTCCTTCCATTCGTCTCTTCGTCTGTCCGTCCGTCCGTCCGTCCGTCCGTCCGTCCGTCCGTCCGTATGTCCATCCGTCCGTCCGTCCGTCTGTCTGTCTGTCTGTCCGTCCGTCCGTCCGTCTGTCTGTCTGTCCGTCCGTCCGTCCGGTTTCCGTCCATCTATTTTGCTCCTCTTTTCTATAAAGTGTATATGTTCAGGCAGACGAGTTCCATACCCCTCCGGGACACATGGTCGGGACAGTTGGGACATTGACGAACAGCCCCTGTCCCAAGTACGCACAAAGTATAACGGACTGACAGAGGCGGCTAGGTTTAGATCTATTTTAGATATATATATATATATATATATATATATATATATATATATATATATCTATTTTACTCTCTATATAGATCTAGATAAATCTATTTTACTCCACTAACTCCTCAATTGAGTCATAATCTAAATGACAAAATTAAAATTTCGGGTATGGTCGAGGACGACTCCTTATCAGCTGATCGGTTGATCTGTTATCATCGGTTATCATCTGCTATCGTTTATCGTCTCTTATCATCAGTTGCTAAATAGTCGTACTCAACTATCAATTCCCCCACGTTGTAACTTTGTCATTTATATTGTGATTCAATTGAGGATTTGGGCAAGTTAAATATGCTGATTATGTAAGGACATATTTGTGCTATGAGGGTATCGGTGGAGCCAACAAATAATTTCATTTAGTTATTTTTTGGCTCCACCGATAACCTCATAACCATGGGTGGAGAATGTTTGAAAAAGTTACCCCGGCCGGCGACCGATAGTCGGAAAGACGAAATGCTCACGTTGTTGTCAACGATCGTCATAAACAGCCAGTGCTATTCTGAACAGGGCTGCGGAGTGCGGAGTCGATAGATTTTAAGGTGACTCCGACTCCGACCCCGACTCCGGCTTCAAAAATCGACTCCATTTCCATCTCCGACTCCAGCTCCGACTCCGGGCATTGCTCATTAAGTCCATATAATGAAATCACATTTTAGGTTGGATATTTTTCATCTTGCCTGAAACGAAATTTTACGCGCTCCAAGGCCCTGTATTGCAAATGAGTACCTACTCTTGAAATAGCGTGCAAAATAAAAACAGGTTTTGACGCAGCAGCCTTCTTCAGCTTTTTTAAATAGAAACGCTGGTCCAAAAGAGGTCCTTATATTCAACAAAACCTGATTTTGAAAGGTCAACGAAAGAAAAATCGTCAAGCAACCAGGTGCAAGGCATGGCTTTGAGCCATGCAGTCTTAACTCCAACTCCGGAGTCGGAGTCGGTAAGATTTTAGCGACGCTGCAGCTCCGCCTCCGACTTCGGGCAATGGTTTTGAAAAAGTGCGCCGAAGGCGCGCCAAATTTTCGAAACTGAACAGTGAACAGGATTTGAGTTGGCAGTGGCGACCACAAGCGGGTCCTAGGGTTGGAGATTATGGCAAGTTAAGTAAATCATAAATACCTACCTGATTTGCAATGGTATGCCCATGGAAGTCAACATTCGAAGAGGGAGTTTTCTTTGCTCGTATGGAGACATTTTTTTTAGGATTTACAAGAGTGGAAAAGTTACCCCGGCCGCGCCGGGGTAGACTGAAAGTTACCCCGGCCACGGCCGGGGTGGCTGGGGCAGGTTCTCCACCCATGCTCATAACACAAGCTAGATATGCTGCTTGTCATCATAATTTTTCTCACAGCAGTAAGCTCTCTGAAATATTCGTCTGTCTGTCCGTCCGCATGTCTGACCGTCCGTTCATCCGTTTGTCCGTCCGTCTGTCCGACCGCCCGTCCGTACGTTTGTTTGCCCGCCCGTCCGTCCGTTTGTTTGCCCGTCCGTCCGTCCTTCCGTCCGTCTGTCGACCGCCTGTCCGTCCGCACGTCCGTCGGTTCGTCCGTGTGTTCGTCCGTCTGTTCGTCCGTCTGTTCTTCCGTGTGTTCGAACGCTTGTTCGTCCGTCCGTCTAGTGATAGTGACAGGTCATAAATACACTTTATTTGTCAAGTAGGTATGGTCGATAAATGTACTTTGACACATCACATGTTCACATTTCTTCGTAGGTATGCCATGCAAATGACAATTGTCAGTGCCTCCCAGCACTTCAACAGCAAAATCCGTTTTACTTATAGAAATAGACATCTTTATTTGCTCACCAATTCATTCCAAATTATCGTTGGGGCATCAACAGAGTGTGTGTTGATGAACAACACACACTGAACAATCATTGCAATACTAAAACGACCTGCCCAAATGCCGTGTGTCTAGAGCGTCATTAGAACAACGAGTAAGCATAATTCCAAACGGAAATGCTTTAAAGGATTTTCATATTCAAAAGGCAATACAAATCTTATCATAGGGCCTCTGGAAGTTACGTATTACATAACAGTCATTGTGCGAGGTGCAGACGCCAGTTGCCATGACACACATCTATAGCCCCGGGCTCGTGCTTCTAGCTCGGCGTGATTAAGATCGCGCTGATCGCATCGGGCGCGGTGACACCGCAGCTAAGTGGCCTTCTAAAGAGAAATCTACCCTCGGTTCGGCCGTGTCTGTGAGCGTTTTCCGGTCAGGCTAGACATGAGGCATTATGTAAGCGCAAAAACCTGTTTTGCAGCCTGAGTCATGACTTTTTTGGGACAGCTCATTGAGCAATAAAATAATATCAAACGTAAATTAAAGCTCCTAATAAAACATAAGTGTAAAACTTCCATACACCTCACTTGTTAATTGTTAAGTGTTAGGTAGGTATAAACGATACCTACATGAGAACCCTTTAAAACCGTTAAAGTGACAATCCCACCTTAAAATTAGTTTTGAGTTGAGATAGCCAGATTGGGATCCCTGGCTTGCACTTACCGGTTCGGGCACTCAAATAATCTAATCGAGAATTGCTTTATTTCGGAGATATTTAATTTCAAACCTGCAGTTTTCATATTCTAAGGGGCTAAAGTGCATTTGAATGCCTCCTTAGAATTTGCGACATCAGCGGAGAATTAACGATTTTTAAATCTTATACTAAAACCCCCATCGTTAACACGTAGGGGAAGAAGGGTGAATTGCGCCACCTTAAGGAAAAACGCTAATTGTAAGAAAACCGTTGGAGATATAAGCATGCACTGGTAACCATTTCAAAGAGGAACTCATTGGCTACGATTTAAGAGCCCCCCGATCAATTAAGAATGTGTCCGTTTGCTTATGACAGCTGCTTTTTCAGAAACATGCAAAAGGGCGCATTTGCCAAAACCTGCTGTTAATTGCGCCAGGGGGACGGCGCAATTGGAACCCAATTGCACCCTATACTTTAACATGACTTTAACATGGCTAAGCGAATGAGACGGAATGCATACACCCCGGCAGTCTAATGTCATTGCGGCTTACTTAAACATTTATCATGTTAATCAGGCTGGATAAATAATAAATGTAGATATAAATTGCGATGTGTTTTGCCCATGTAAATAACTTTACATGTGTCCGTATGCTTTTAAAAGTGCAACGAAAACGTTTGATGTAACCGACTAGATATATGTGAACGTATGCGCCCAGGTTAAATTTTCAATCGTTTCTCTCAAAAGTAATAATTTTTATCGTTTCGACAACTTTTTGACATCAATATTTACTTTTTTATCACAGCTGTCACCTCTTACCCATGAGTTCATATTGAAAATGCCCTATTTTGTCAATTACACCACAAGTTCGTAGCCTAAATGGCAGCTGCATTATCCCTCGCCCTGGCAGGGGGGGGGGGGTCGATGCGACCCCCCCCCCTAAGGTTTTTCGAAGATAGCGTAAAAACGGGCGGCGCTGCCAAATTTGGCACAGCCTATGGGGCAACCTTTTTACATAAGACCTGAAAATTTCAGGTCCGGGTGACCTTGGGTCAGGTCACCAGGTTAGAAAACCGGTACAAGGTCATGGTCAAATTTCAATTTTCTTTTTGCACCTGTCCAACTCACAGTTTTGGACTGATTTCCTTCAAACTTTCAGGATGTGCTAAGTTCACCGAGTTGTATAACATATAGTTCGGTTTTTTTTTAGGTCACTGACCTGAGGTCAGTAAGAGGTCATTACGTCGTAATGTTAAGCCTATGGGAAAATACTAAATTCGGAAAATAATGGAGATATCCGCTTCTTTCTATCACTTTTGTGCTTTGAAACCACAGTACTTAGCAGCAGGTCACTTGGTGCTTCTTTGTTTGGTGTACTTATCCATGGGTCAGGTCAAATAAGGTCAACTGAGGTCAAATGACGTTTTTGCCAATAACTTGGCACATAATGACGCTAGAGCTTAAAAAATGGTATCATTGTGTTCCTGGTGATCAGCCGAATCGAATGATATGCAATATGATGCAATTTGGTTAACTTGAACTTAATTTATTAATTTAAGTTTACTTAAAATTTAAGAAAAACTTTAAGTACACTTAAGCAAGCTAAAAAGTAAATCATTCGACGCGCCTTGACGTGCTGAGTTCACTGGTGCCTTTTTTTGCTGTATCTTAATTAGATCAAAAGGTATAAGCGAAAAACTTTTGACCTGTTTTTAGCGAAATTTTTACATTTATATCCCCCAAAATCCCCCTAAATATTGACCTAGAGCAACCAGATTTGCACAGGGGCGAGAACTCCAGGGGGCCCACCTACCTACCAAATTTGGTGTTTCTAGGTGCCATAGGAGCCAATCGCGAGGGGGGGTCACATCGACCCCCCTGCCAGGCCGTGTTATGAAAAATGCCCTGCCAGGGCGAGGGTTATAAGTTTGACGAGAGAAATAATTTGCTGACTGACGACAGCGGGCTGCTCCCCTGCCTGACATTAAATCCGTCTGTATTGCAATCAGTTAATGATGCATTCATACTGTCGTGATACAATAGCTACACCACTATTATATTTGCGCCCCCCTGGCGCAATTGCCATGCATGACTGTCTCGGATTTTCCAAAAAATGCGTTTTCACCCCTAAAAATTCAAAAAACTATATTTTTTGGAAAAGAACTAATACAATCCAAAATTTTCAGAATTTTCAAAAAACCGGAATATATGTTACAGAGCTCTATTAGAACATTAGATGTCCCAAATTTCAACTTTCTATCTTGATTTTTGACCCCCAAATTGTAAAAAATAGCTTCAACATACATAGGGCATGGTGACGTCATAAGCATTTTCGTGAATTAGAGGCACTTCTGAACATCACATGTGAAAACAAATGGCACCACTAGATTCCTGGGACAAAGCTCGTCTAGAAAAGTGCATTTTTATGTCAAAAATAAAAAGTTGAAAAATTGACTTTTTTCTTAGCCCTCGTTTAGTTATGAATGGTAAAAACGATTTTTTATGCTTTCAATGTACACTTATCACAAGCACAGTGACTTGGGGTCACATATAACCATTACCATCGGATTCGGCGTGAAAAATAAGCCATAAAACATGACATGTGCCGCACGCCCATGTAGCAGAAAGTGAAAACCGTGACCTTTCGTGACCTGACCTGACCTTGTCCCGTGTTTAGTATGACCCCTATACGCACATGGTACCTTCAATAGGTCTTTGAGGTCATTTTTGGTGAGTTTCGAGCAGCAGCTATCGATTCCGCTGTCCGTAAGCCTAATCATGCAAAACCCCAGAATTTGACCTTTGACCTGACCTTGACCCGAAAGTTGACCTCAATCTTAAAATCTTAAGAGTGCTTTGGGAAGGTCTCGTAGAGACCTTTCGAACGCCGCCTCGCGGGGCTCGATGCGACCATTGGTCCTCGAAATAACAGGGGGGGGGGTCGGATCCGACCCCCCCCCCCCCCGGCTGTCGTGGGTACGGAAATAGCCAAGGCGGTGCCGGGTTGAAGCTTGTGTTTGATAGCTAAAACACTATTCATTAAAGGTAGTGTGCCAGCTTTCCTGGACCGTATGGAGTTAATGGCCCAGACAAGGAGAACCGGATGTTCTAAAAATCCGGCTTCCATTTTTTGTCAGATCCAAAAAGTGTAAAGATGCACCAAATCTGGTAAATATTCATCAAATGTGCCATCTAAAACCAATATTGGTAAGTTAGCACCAAACCAGGAATTTGTTTTACCAAAATAAGAAAAATTTATCACCAAAATAGGAATTTTTAGGCAACTCGACCATTTTTAGGGAAAACCCTACCAAATGAAGTACAAATTTACCAAAAAGTGAATTCCTTCCACCAAATACATGCAAGAATGCACCAATTTTAGTAGGAATGTTTTATCTACTGGATCAAATGGTATAATTTCAGTAGAATTTCTGGCAGCGCTGGTAGCGACTCGGCGTGCCGCGACGCTTCGAAATGGAGCGTCCTCGGCTCGGTAGCGTCCCCTTAACCTTTGCTTTGCTTCGGTCCTTTGGTCGTTGAGGTCGCGTCGTTCGTTGAGCTGTGTCTCCCAGCGCGGACTTTTTCGAAATTCGGGGAATAGTGCAAACCCGTGTATCATCAAATCAATTCTCCTACAGACTTTAGCTTTGCAGTTGTCTTGTAGAGGAAAGCCAGCAATGGAGGAATCGGATGACTCCTTGAGCGAGTTTCAATCCGAGACCACTCCCGCTCAGTTTCGCGTTAGTAGTAGTGGTCAGGATCAGGATGGCAGAGTGCAGCCAAGTGCCAAAAAGCATCAAGACCAAGGCATTGCCTGGAAGACCATCTGGATTGATCTGGCTGATCAACAAGCTGCTCTTGCCATGATGAACTCAGGGCAAGAAGGTGATGCGGGATGGCAGCTCTGCCGAACTCATATGCAAAGACGTGTACCTATTACCTAATCATTTAATCAATTAGTGCGGCGAAATTACATTTGGTGCATTGTAACGCTTTTTGGTGCAGATATCCACACATAAACGTAACTACCTGGCAACCTTCCAGAATTTAGTAGAAAAGACTAGATTGGTGCAGAAATTCCGGTTTTGGTTCAAATAACCTGTAATTTATTTGGTGCAAGACATACCGATATTTGGTGAGACAGCAATCACAGATTTGGTGTAGAAACCCCGGTTTTGGTCTGCCAAAGTATTAGTCCCCTTTTAGAACTTATCTATACCTTCAAAACTCATGGAAACGTCTTAAATTCTTCAAATTTTGAGTACCCCAGTGCGAAATTCGCCCCGACGGGTTGTCGGTCGTACCCCAACCACATTTCACACCACTATGAACAATAAATGCACACACTGAAATCGCTATTACCGATATGCTCATCCAATCAAGTTTCGATAAACCCGTTCATCATCATCTCCTGCGGTTCCGAACACGCCTGTTAGGTAGGTGGTGCGGTAGACCGCGCCCAAAGCCAGGGCCCCGGTAACGTGAGGTAGCCGAGTCGGGGCAGCGTGCGCTGACCCAAGCCGGGGCCGCGCGTCCTCCCGGTGTCATGCATAGACCCGGGAACAGGGGGGGCAGCGGGGGCGCTTGCCCCCCCAACTTGGGAGCCGAGGGGGCGGCGCCCCCTCAACATTGAGGCAGCGAGAAAAAGATCTTTCCTCCCTTTTCCGGACTTCTTTCTTTCTTGTTTCCTTTATACATCTAAACAACGACACACGGCATTTTCGTTGCCATCTGAATGGTTTCTGCTGATACAGCATCGATTTGACAACATCTGCTATTGTCATCCCGCTTTGATTTGGGCCTGACCTTGGCCATAAGCTTGGCAGGCCAGTTTTATACTGGACAATTTTGAGTCAACTTTGAGAAATGCATAACGTACAACGGTGGTAAAATCGTTGCTATAGGAATAACACAGTTTACCCGCTCCGGGTGTGAGGGAGGGGTGTGGGGCAATGAGTGCACTGACGTGGCGCCCTCGGTATGGGATGGGATGCATGGGATACATTAGAGGGCCGGTATGGGATTAAAGCTCAGCGACACTAAGGGCTTATGTGGTGCCTTCGGTTATCGGCAGCACCCTCAGAATCACCGGCGTAGGGCGCTCAGAGCCGCCGGTAAGGGGCCTTTAGAGGCACCGGTGTGGGGCCGTCATGCAGGTGCCGGTGTGGGCGCTCAGAGGTGCTAGTGTGATTCTCTCAGAGGTGCCGATGAGGGTCCTTACAGGCGTTGCTGTGGGCCCTCATAGACGCCATGGTGTGGAGCCGTTACAGACGGGTGTGGGGGTTTTAGATCTGCTGACGCGAACTCTCTACAAGCCGGCAGGGGGTCTCAGTGACCGGCAAGGGGTCCTTAGGCCGGCAGAAGAAGTCCTGTGGGGTCCTTAGAGATCGGCATGGTACTGTCAGACGCCGGTGGGGCCCTCAGACTCACCGGTGTGGGACCCTCAAAAGTCACCAGTGTGTGGCCTTCAGATGCACAGGTGTTGGTTGGGTCCTCAGAGCCGCCGATACAGGGCTTAATTTTAATAGGCACTGGTGTAGGCACTCAGAGTTCGGGGTGTGAAACCCTCAGAGACACCGGTGTGGGCCCTCATAGGCGCCGATGAGGGCCCCAAAGTTGCCGTTATGGGGCCCTCAGAAAAATAAGTGTGGGACCATCACAGGCGGCAAATGCCCCTAGAACTGGCCCCTCATAGGCCGGTAAGGACTCTCAGAGGCCAGTAACGGGCCTTTGGAGACCACCGAGGTGCCCTAAAAAGGCGCAAGAGGCGCTCAGAAGCCGGCGTGGGGCCCTTATGGAGATCTTAGTGTGGCTATTTAGGGCCCATGAGGTGCTCTAACGAGCCCCATGGGGCGGTCAGCGGTTTGACCTTCAGCGGTCAAATGGCGCCGCACGGCCCCTCGGACCCGAAGGTCCCTTTGAACCCGATGGGGGAGGGGGGACGTGTCCCCTTAGACCCCTAGCTACGCCACTGTTTCATATGCATCATATCAGGTATTTTAGGCTCGCCCCCCCAACTTGAAAATCGTTCCCGGGCCCCTGGTGTCATGTGATAGCCCGGGGCTGCCCGCGGGGATGCGGTAGACCGCGCCCAAAGCTGCGGCCCCGGCTTGGGTCAGCGCACGCTGCCCCGACTCGGCTACCTCACGTTACCGGGGCCCTGGCTTTGGGCGCGGCTTCTGCTCATACTTTGTGGTGCGGTGGTGGTGCGTCGGGCCGCGCGCTCTGACTTCGGCCAAGAAAAATGCGTCAGCTGATCATTGTCATTTCTGCCACTTGCGTGTGGTGAAATGGGGTCATAACTTAAGAGACGGCTTTTTCATATCAATTATTTTACATAAAATCATATTTCAAACCATAAATAATGTTCGACAGCCAAATAAAAGAAACAATACCAATACAGGCTTACAGTTTAAGGCTCGACATTGTGTTGTCTACGATTAGACAGCTGATAACTCATTCCCGTACGTCGTAACTCTATAATGACCTTTGCTTATTGTCACATGTGCGCCGCATTCGCGATTGTTGCCGACGCCTGTTTGCAGTTCAGCCCACTACAGTTGTTATACATTTCGAAAAACCGATAAACTTTTAGGCGAAAAAGGCACCATTCCAGGCCCATTTTTGATTTCTTTTGCGATATTAGGTAAAAACAGAAGCTTCTTATCCTAGGAAAAATAAAATGGGAAATCTTTCAAAGGTGGCACACTACCTTTAAAGCTGTGTTTTCCCATCAAAATCAAGCCTGAGATGTTTGCAAAAGACTACGCAACGTCATGAACGCGTGAACGGTTTCAGGAGTACCTACCTGTATACCCTGAACTGAGCTCGTCAGTTTCAGATTTGCTCAGCTTGAGCTGAGCGCCGTCAGCGATTTTTTATTTGTAGACATAACTCCGAAAGCTGTTTTGTCGACATTCATGGTACCATGCAGCTTGACATGCACTGACTCTAGGATTCCACCTCAGATATTGCTTGGGTTGCAGAATGCAGATTTTGCAGACCACAAAAACTGAGTAAAATGCACACACACTGCACACCTCATGTATATAACCAGGGCAAACGGGGCGACCAGGGCAGTAAAGAGTCGACATCAGTAACTAAGCAAGGGAGTTGTCAAAGACCGGAGCACTATGTTTCGCTTGCACTCAAACGGTCCCAGCTTCAGGCCCCTTTTTTGGTGTTCAGACTTCCTTGCCGAACAGTATTATCATCGCATAGTTCCAAACGGAAACACATAGTTCCAAAAGTTCCAACGAAAACAATTATTTGCAGTTTTGCGTACAGGATCTATGTATACAGAGATAACCTTACCCGTTTCATTTTTATTTTTACTCTCTGTAAATCAACACCAAACGGTATGGATTTGTGAAATAATTTTATACTGACGATGCATGAAACGAAGGTCTTTTAACCAAAAATTTATCAAAGATCCAGTTTTATTCAAAAGCACTTGTAAAAGCGCTGTTTTTACCTCCGTAAAAATACCAAGGAGTCAGGGACTGACTGTACGGTGTAGGTACATACATGTGTTGTGCTATTATTTAGTTCTGTGTTTGTGTGCGATCGAAAATGCTACTTTTGTGCCATTTCTGACGAATATTAAAACACTACCGAGACATCATAGAGTTTAACTCATTATCTCCGTGCAGAAAATATTATTTTAGTCATACATCCTAACAGGAATTAGTGCTATTGACATGTTGCACCTTGTGAAGCACATATGCCTATGTAAATTAAATCGTACATTATATGCTACATAAACTGAAAACTTATGTCGATTGTCCCGAATCCCTAGAGCAGAAGAACTGAAGAGATAAGCGATTAGAAGGAGGCTCAAGAATGCTCCTCAATAGCCGTTTTCACGACGGGCTATCCGGCGAGTGCACCTAATTTGACCAAATCTGCACCTAATCTCTTTTACAGCAAATATCTTTATTTTATGATTTTATTTCAGTGTTTTAATCGATGTTACTCTCTGATAATATGACAGAGCAGGCATATAAGCAATTAGTGCAATATAAGCAACTGATAGCTACTGAGAGACACACTGAACCTAATTTGACCAAATCTGCACCTAATCTGCACCAGATGTGCACCAAATGTGTACCAGATGGCCGTCGTGAAAACGGCTTATAATGGACTAGGAAGGAGGTGAACTGACTGCCGAACTGCGGGACCTCAAGCAGTCATGGCGAAGTATAGCGGGGCTGATTCAGGCCGGATTCAATAAGAACTGTATGAAGAGCAGACGCTGGTGCTCCACAGTCCACATCCCTATCTCTATGTACTCTAGCGCTGCATTCAACAATGCCGGCCGGCTCTGCTGCCGCTGACTCTGCCGGGCCGTGTACCACGGAAGGGCCCGGTCAGCGCCGCTCCCAGGAAGTCTGCAGGGACACTTGTCCTGCGGAGGCAAGCTCCTGCACCCGCTGACCCGAGGCTGCAGCGCAGCGCGGCGTTCGACCCCTGCTCTGCCGCAGCGGGCCTGCAGGCAGACAGACATACTGCGCCCGCTCCCCAGCGACTGCACAACTGCGACGCTGGTGCAACCGTCGCTCATGCTTACAGCCTAGCGTGCGACTGGTGCATAGCATCGGCCCGAGTTATCGCATTATCCGCCGGGCTTTTCGTCAAACCGGTCTTGGCTGGCGTCGTCTTAAAGCGTTTGCGGGTGAGAACCCGATTAGCTGCGTTTTGATGGACGGGGCTCGCGGGCTTGCTGGCATTTGTCGGGTATTGTGAAAAGTGGCTGGCATCAGGTGGTGATGAGCTCTTTTGTTTGTATTCCAGGAAGATCCTGTGCCTCTAATGCCACTCCCGGTGCCATCTTATGGATACTGGCCACCCGATATGGTGGTCACGAGGATCAAGCATCTTTCCTTCTTGAGTCTTCTGCCCAATGCTTTTTGCTTGCTTGCCGACCTGATCCTATGAGAAGCTCGTTTTTAGGAGGCGTTGCTAGTTTCTTGCGGCAGTTTTTCTGTCCGTTTTTATCACATGGCAACGACCTGGCTGCAAATATCCGTCTCCCTGTCTCGCCGCTGGGTTCCCGGAGTTCGGCTGCCGCGGTATGGGGTAGAATAGACACCAGAGCCCGCGATGTACACAGCGCAGACGGCAGCAGCCGACAGCGCTGACGTCATTTGGGGAACGTTTATCGCCAGAGACGACACTGCCAGCTGAGCAAGCGGAACGGGTGCGCTATTCGGTGCGGGCGCCGCGCAGCAGGGCTGCCAGGGCGGCGGCCGCGAGGGGCGTGTGACGCACGGGCCGGGCCGGCGCGCGCGTGCAGCCGGCGCTCTGTGTCGACTCGGCGACCCAAACACCTGTCTGCGGCGCGCACAGCGGCGCTGTTTGTGTCGGAGCCCCTCTGCAGGCGGTCACGTGTGTCTTCTGCCAGAGCACGTGGACACGCGCAACGCTGCACCGCTAACGGGTTGTTTGTGCCCTCTGGAGCAGCATGGGCGGAAGCTGCGCAGATCTGTTTTTGTTTTCGTCTGCCAGGACGGTGAAGAAAGCGGAGTTGTTGAGATGAGGGTTCACTCAGGTGTACAGAAGCTGTAGATGGCTCGCTATCGGGTTTCTGTCGGGCGCTGTGAGGGATTATCAGACCAACTGGCAGCGACGGGCGCGGCTCGCCGTCGGGTGTATGCTGAATTAGGTCCTTATGGGTATGCCAATCTCCTCCGCGAGTCGGTTACGCCGGCGAGGCCTGCCTAATACCAGCTGGAGTGTGTGTGTCAGCCGGAGATTGAATCATGGCTTCCACCCCGCCCAATTACATTGGCGAAAATAATGGCGTCTGAAACTGAGTGTCGGCTCAGATCCGAGAGGAAATACACTGCGCCCAACGGCAATAAATAAATAAGAAATATAGAAACTTACTGCAATGGCCTCTGCCGGAAAACCCACACTTGCCTCGTTTATTTCAAGCTTCAGATGAACATTGTTTTTGCAGATGCAGTTTCCGACCTGGTCCCGTCACACCCCGAAAAGTTTCGACTTTTGTACGTTTGAGGTTGATTTAAAGTTTCTGAATTACGTCCAATGGATACGTAGCGCACATACTTATGTGCAACATTTAAACTTTTAATTGCATGCAGTTAAAATTGAGCCTTAGCTTATCTTGCATTAGCTAAGTCGATTCAATCATTCCCATGGTCGAAATATGAACCTTGCTCGGCTTTTAATATCATCTCAGTCTTATTTTCATTTCAAATATTTTCCTACGACATTTTATATATCATCTCAATTCTTGGCTACAGATCTATCTAAATGAGGGCATTACTTAGTCCAGCTCGGCGCTCCTGAAGAGCACCTATACGGCTCCCGTAAGATCCGATTCACAAGATCCGTAAGATCCGCTTCACATCGGCATTCAGTCATCCGTTCCTCGCCATTTCGCGCGGCATAAGATTAGTGCTAGTCTCCGATCCCGTACAGTGCAGACCGCGGCCCCCGTAAGATCCAACCTCAGTAGGTACAGGTCACCGCTCCAGCAGCCTCCGTCCTCAGTGCAGAGCCTGGTGGAGGTCAGCGCTAGTCAGGAAGGAAGCCGTCCACTCTCCCTTATGACTTCCGCCTGTATTAAAATAGGGGCGAAGTTGCCGACTCAGCCACCCGGCACAGGTTCTTTATTGCTCGCGGGGAATGGGAAGTTATGTGCACGGTGCATTCTCACTCGGCTAATAGTTGCCAGTACGATATAGTTGACATTGTTTTCGCGAACCTGACATTTACAATTCGCTTCAACAATGAAGGGAGAACGTTCTCCATGTAGTTTTGAACCAAATAGTTCCGAACGATTTCACAGTCGGTGTGTAACTCGAAGGCGCTACGCTTTAAAAAGTAAAAACAACACCTTTTAACGTTAACTTTAAGCACATTGTTTCCAACAACGTTTCATAGGTCTCGATGAATGAGTGCCGCCGGTGCTAATACGGTATAAGTAAGTGTAATTCATGCACCTCGTATCTGACCCAGTCCCTGCCTTCCCTTCTGCCTCTCCTTTTCTATCTTCCCTCGCCCTGCCAGCCGTGCCTATGGCTATGTGTGGCTGCATGTCACCCCCGCGCTGCTATGTGTCGCGACGTCATGACACGCCGCTCCCATTGTTCCACAGCCCGGCCCGGCACGCTGCCATTGGGACGGCCATGGTTCCCAGTAGGGACCATTCACGCCTCTCGGGTGGCCCCAGCAGCCAGTTCCCGGGAGCAGCCCGCCGCGGTGCGTCGCGGCCGCCGTGGGTCGGTCTCAGTGGGCGGTCCCTCGCCCCGCCCCCCGCCCTCGGCCGTCGGACCACGTCGACAGAGGTCGGCTCTGCGGTCATCTGTGGCGCACCAACCCGACCGACGCGACAACGCAGCACCACCCGCGGCTGCCGACGGCGCCGATCTGCGCAGCGCCGACGGCCTGGTGCCATCTGGTGGCCGCCGCGCCGGCCCGTCGCCCGCCGGCCCGCCCGGTCGCGCTGCTGCGCAAAAGCGACGCGGAGTGGCCGGGCTTTGAACCCAGGTGTTTGGGGATGGCGGGGAGGGGAAAGGGTGCGGCTAACCAGTCGGCTCTCTCGGGTCATAAACGAGTTTGACCTTGGGCGGTAGTGGAATACCAGTGGCGTCGTCTTCCGGCGCGGGTGGGCGGGGCCTGGGCTGAGTCAGCAGAGCGTCAGCCGGGAGATCATGAGACTCCACCCACTCTGCACTGGCCCGTGGTCAGCCCGCAGTCAACCAGCCAGTCACCTGGGTAGCGGGTACTTACCCAGACCTACCCACCTCACCCAGGCCGGCTCGATCATTCAACGCATTGCTGGTTAGGTAAAATAATTTTGGGAATCTTCATTGAAAGTGCACTTGCCCAGGTGCCTACCTGAGGCTGCTATATGTAAATATTTCTTTACTGGTAGTTCATACTCATTTAAAACACGCGCTATCGGCTTCACAATTACCCAAGGCACTTTCATGTGATCTTTTACATCATACTCACGTGCTTTACTTTTATCGATCTTGTTTTATCGAACGTTTATTCTTATGTAGGTACTGTCATCTTGTGTATTGCTTGTGTGTAACTGACTTCGTCAGTAAAAGGGCGATGGGCCTGTTGGCGATCTAATAGATACAGAATACAGAATACAGAATACAAAACGGTTTCATCATACCGAGATAAGAGCGAAATAAATGCAATGTGAAATGACTTTGTTCCGGACATCTCTCGAGAGTCAGGAATAGTATCGGCTCACCAGAGAAGGCAGACCCGCTTCACATCGGCATTCGGTCATCCGTTCCTCGCCATTTCGCGCGGCATTGTTCCGTGCAAATGGGGCACTGCATAGTGCATAGGATAGACATTCTAAATTATTGCAATGGGTGATGGCCTCGGCCTTGCCGACACCACTCGGTTATATAACCGGTGAAATTCCATGGATGATCCTGAAGGTGATCCTTTCTTGCATAAGCACTCTTATGACGATCCAGATCTGAAAATTGAAATGCAAAGTGAGGCTGTGTTTACTGTCCGGCGTGCAGGGGCGGATCCAGGAAAACTCCAAGGGGAGGGTCATGAATCGAAGTGGTGCCCCTACCTATACCCAAAATTAAAAACTCAACGGATTTCGTCCACTTCATTTTGGTGGTGCCCCCATTTTCAGTTTTTTTTTTTTTTAGTCAGTATCAACTCTTAGCCACAACCACTTTTACCAATTGAAAGCAAGTATACAGAGTGATCCAAAAAATTGGAACCCCTAACTTAAAATGTCTATAAGTCCGAAAGCATTCACTTTATTGACAAATTGCGAACACCATTAGAAAGAGCATTAAATCCTCCATAAAATCACGTCAAATTGATGCATGTATGTTGTAAAGCATTGGCACACTATTAGCTTTTGGAATGAGCGTCAGAAAACTGAGTGAAACGAAATCGCCAAATGTTAACAATGCGCTGAAATCCGCTAGCACTCTTTCTGTTGTCTTTTTGCGAATAACACCACATCCAAATTCAATTTTATTTCATAAAAGTTTAACAGAAGCACACATATACACGCGTCCTAGCTTCCGCTATTCATCCCAGCATGTGCTCAACCCGAGCTCCGTGGGCCGTCACGCAGGCCTGCAGTTGCTTGGGGACAGCTCCGACCGCGCGGGCCAGCAGTCTCTGGGACAACTGGTCCCAGCAGGCCGTCAGCCTTTCCTTTCCTTACAATAGCACGTGAATGAGCTATTTCATTCATGAACCTCCAACAAGCGACATGGTCAGAACAGCAAACCGTCAATCACTGATTTGCGCATAACGTTCAAAACCGTTTCACTGAGTTTCGTGACACAAATTTTATAGGCATATGTCTAGGGCAATATTTATAATGATAAGTAAGTACAATCAACTTGGTTTTATAGGGAATTGAACGCTCTTTCTAATGGTGTTTGCAACTTATCAATAAAGTGAAAATTTTCTGACTTACAGACATTTTAAGTTAGCGGTTCCAATTTTTTTTGGATCACCCTGTATATGAATGTGCTATGTGTAAATATGTTGTGGACGCTGAGTAGTGAGTACTTACCAGGAACGTTATCAGGTAAGCAAATCGTTGTCAGTCCGACGAACTTGACACTGGCGTCTAAAGGGTCTGTCCTTGACACTTCAGGCTTGTCAGGGGCACCAAAGTCCTTCCAGGGATACCACAAACCTGTCAGGGGCACTTACGGCCTTGTAGGGGCGCCACAGGCCCGCCAGGGGCACCACAGGCCTGCCAGGAAGCAGGGGCACCACAGGTCTAGCAAGTATACACGGCAGGCCTGTCAGGGGCACAACGGGCCTGTTGGGCCCATGAGCACCCATAGGGGCAGGGGCACCACAGTCCTTCCAGGGGCACCGCAGGCCTGTGAGGGGCACCAGCGGCCTAGCAGGGGCACCAGTCAACACAGGCCTGCCAGGGGCACCACAGACCTGCCAGGGGCACCAGAGGCCTGCCAGGAGCACCACCGACCTCGCAGGGGTAACTTGGGCCTGTCAGGGCCCAGGGGCACCACGGGCCTGTCGAGAGGCACTTCAGGCTTTTCAGGTGCACCATAGTCCTCTCCGGGCGCAGGGGTAGCAGGGGCACTAGAGGCCTGCCAGGGGCACTACAGGCCTAGCAAGGGCACCAATGGTCTAACAGGGGCACCACGAGCCTGTCATAGCCAGGCATCTCAGGCTTGTCAAGGCCAAGGGGCACCACAGGTCTGTGAGGGGCACCAGCGACCTAGCAGGGGCACCAGTCAACACAGGTCTGCCAGGGGCGCCACAGACCTGCCAGGGGCACCACAGACCTGCCAGGGGCACCAGAGGTCTGCCAGGGGCACCACCAGCCTCGCAGGGGCACCTTGGGCCTGTCAGGGGCACCACGGGCCTGCCGAGGGGCACTTCAAACTTTTCAGGGGCACCAGTCCTCTCCGGGCGCAGGGGTACCAGCGGCCTAGCAAGGGCACCAGAGGCCTGCCAGGGGCACCACAGGTCTAACAAGGGCACCACGGGCCTGTCAGGGGCACCTCAGGCTTGTCAGGGCCCAGGGACACCATAGTCCTTCCAAGGGCACCGCAAGCCTGTCAGGGGCACGAGAGGCCTGCCAGGGGCACCACAGGCCTAGCAAGGGCACCACTGGCCTGTCAGGGGCACCTCAGGCTTGTCAGGGCCCAGGGGCACCACAGTCCTTCCAGGGGGCATTACAGGCCTGTCAGGGGCACCAGAGGCCTAGCAAGGGCACCACAGGCCTGCCATGGACACCACAGGCCTGCCAGGGGCACCACCGGCCTTGCAGGAGCGCCTCAGGTCTGTCAGGGGCACCACGTGCCTGCCGGGGACACATCAGGCTTGTCAGGGGTGTTACAGTCCTGTCAGGGCCCAGGGGCACCAGGCCCGTGGTGTCCCTGCTAGGCCTGTGGTGCCCCTGGCGGTCCTGTGGTGCCCCTGTCAGGACTGTGATACCCCTGATAGGCCGGTGGTGCCCCTGGCAGGTCTTTGGGCCCGGGCCTCAAGGGGGGGCCATGACCCATGTGACCCCACCCCCTTGGATCCGCCACTGCCGGCGTGGGCGCGCCATGAAGGCATTTCGGCTGATGCTGTAATATAATAAGGCACTTAAGAGTAGGTATAACTAAAGAATATAACATCAGCCGTTGGTCGGGCGGGTTTCACTGAATGGTATACTGTGCCGCAGGACGCCCGTGCTATGCGGCACAGTATCCCGCCTGTAGGTTATGCTGTACCGCACTACACACAGCGGTGAACTAAGGAAGCGTAAAATGTTGAGCCTTGCATTCTGGGAGGCATTTGACAATGTGTTCATATTCATGCAGATTTAACTTACTTTTTCATATCGACTAGTCAGCGTCGGTCTTCACTTCAGTGAACCTTGTTTCTTGGGGCACCGAGCAGTTTTTCCTGTCCATCCGCTCACATTTACGCAGATTTAGGTATATATTCATGAATTGATTGAAGTGTTTCGGCACTGCACTGTTCGTACTTACCTCTTATGTCTCATATTGTTCTTAAATTTTTAAAGAAGATAAATGTAGGCTGCCTATGCTCTAAATATATAGTGACAACTTAATGTAAACATACTGTAAAATATACGCAGCGCATTATAAGGCTTACGAGTGCCTGCATGAAGTGCCCGTTAAATATTTTATGTTTTTATTCATGCTATTATTTCTGAATCGTTAAAAAGGAAATTGAAACTATTTTTAGATAGCTAAGAAATAAGTCCGACATCCAGACCCGTAGCATTGGCGAGCGCATGGGATTAGGAGGCACATCACAAAACCATGGCTGATGGCCTCATAAAAAGCTCGACTTTTAACATTGCTCTATGAACACTGCAGACCACCGCTATCCCCTTCGTAATCCCTGGTTGGACTTGGACCCACCAGTGTCGTGTAGGCGGCCTAAACTAGCTCGAGGCACCAAAATGAAAGCATTTGGTTATGAAATTCGAAATTGGTGTCGTTTTCTCTGAAGCATAGGTATACACAGTAAACATTACCAAAACTACGCTCTCTTGGCGAATGCCAGGCCACTCAAACTGCATTGTTTGCCTCACGGCGGTTCATCGATTTGTTTCAGCTCGTAAATTACCAATAAACACTCGGGCCTACCGAAGCTAACATAGAAGGCCAGCGCTGGCGAATGAAGTAGCGAGTCAGTGGAGCTGCATTTCTCATTGAGACATGAAGGTCATCGGGCCGGTCTGATATTGAATGCAAAACAATTGCTGATATTCTCGTGAGATACAACGAATGCACCATACGGACTTCGTTTGTAACATATTCAATTTCAAATAACAAATTGATTGTACGATCGTAACAATTTCAGCATAGACAGTAGCACCTAAATGGATGGCAATGACATGCATCGATGTCAACATAACATTTGAATGAAAACACAACTAACCACTCTGCCGGTCCTTTCGACCGTTACAGTGGCGATTTTCTCGCGCAAGTGTGTAGGTATATTGGCGAGTCCTCACGAAAGATTATGTTGTTAACATAATTATTTGAATTCCTTGGCATTCGACCGGTAAAATTCAGGTGGCAGATGCTCCGCTCAAAACATGAGCATTAAAATTTGCGCGCAAAAAGTGCGGAATATAACTTGATCAACAAAGCATCTCCCCTTGTAGCTTTGTATTGCTTTTAATAACCTTTCCGATTTGGTGATCATATTTATAACAATATGAGGCAGACAACAGACGTTTGAACTGTAGCCAACAACTTCTGCTCTTCGTTGGCCAAAGATATGTTGCTGAGTATGTTTGCTGTTATACACGAACGTCACTTTGACATTCATTGGGAGTAGGGCTCCAGTGGCTAATTTAAGCGACAACCATAAGGTTTATATAACAAACCTTATTATATGCAGAGCCTGCGGTTGTGTCGCTAGTTGCCGAGCTGCCGACTCAATATAGCCCATTCAGCGCGTGAGAGCGCCGCGCCGGAACGGTAGGCCCACAATTACCTACTGGGGCCGGCGGGCCGGGGCTATGAAGGGCCGCCCCGGCAACGGCCAGGTCTCGGCTCAGTGCAACCGCTGCCTGGCGGCCAATAGCGCCGTGTGGTGCAGTGCCTTCCACTGTACATACCGAGCAGCGAACTAACGAGTGTCACAAACTGATACTGTGCTGCGGTGGCAGAAACCTAACGGCTCGCTCACATAAGTCACGGGTCACGGTAACACATCGATTACAATTATATTGCTTACAGGTGCTGTCATTTAAAAACCTATGCTTTGTTAAAAAAAAGCAAGAAAGAACGCACAATATAGGTATCAGTAAAAAGTTGAAATTAATTTCTTTTTCAGACACATCTAGCGATCTCTCTCAACTGTGCAAAACAGTACGATAGATAACAGGCTGTAGCGGCTACCTAGTAGGTATCAAAATGTATTACCCAGCCAGCAAATCGGAGCTTTCCCCGTACGGGGAAGGCCTATGGCGAGCTTGGGGCAGGCTCGGGGAAACCCCAACCGTTCTCTTGGGGAAAACGGAGCGTTCGCTTGGGATTTGAGACACTTTGTACGGGGAACTTTGTGCGGGATTCGTACGGGGAAACGGTATAACTGCCCAAGCGTTCCCCAAACGTCCCCCAGGCTACCCCCGCGCCGACTATGGTTAAAACCCGTTGTTAAGGTCGGTTCCCCGTACGGGGTTATCGAACATTTTCCCCAAGAAGATCCTGTGCGAGCCCCGCACATTCCCCCACCCGGCTATACGGGTTTATACTTGCTGGAGACCTTCCCCGATCGGGGAAACCGTGATTTTCCCCTAACGTTCCCAGACCTTTTCCCCGCGCGAGCCCCGGCCGTTCCCCGACTTGGCAATGGCCCTACTGCCTTGTCTGCTTTTTTTTCCCCGTACGGAGAAGCCAGTAATAAACCGCACTGGGAAACAAATCGGGTCCCATTAAAATTGACAATGACTATTTATTTTGTCTGTAAACATACAAATATTTGTATAAACATACTTGTTTACATACAAACAAAATTGTCCACTTGTTTCCCCGCAATAGAGAAACGATAAAACCACACAGGAAAATAATTAGAACCAATCCATTTGGCCATGCCTGTTTATTTCCAGACTTTCAGGACGCTTCAACGACTAGATCAATACACAACAGTCGGCCAAGCATGGTATGTGTCTGTACCACCACAGCCTATACTATTTTTATGTGGAGTCCTTCATTTGATGAAAGGTTAACATGCTTGATAACTGATATACTCGTTACAAATCAAGACAAACAATAAAAAAAGTTATTATTCACTTAAAATACATTGTGAACGCTTAGCAGGTGGCAAACATTACAGCAGCAGCGCAGCAGTGACAAACAACAGGTGACGAACACGAGCACTGGTAACCGGTCTAACCCCAGTTCTAACACGTCGAACCCCAGTTGATCCTCTGCAGTAGGAGTCTGTTCAGCAGATTGAGAACGACGGCTTTTCTGTAGTCTCCCTATGCAGCTGGTCCGGCCTTCCGTTCAGTAGTGCCCTGGATCCACAACTCGAGTCTTCCTTGAGAGAGAGAGAGAGAGACCATTTATTCAATAACAAACAGATGAATATAACAAATAAAGTATGCAATTGGCGCAAAAGTGCTACGCACTTAAATCATGGCGCCGCTTGCTAAACGAGAAGTACTTAACGTATTTAGCAACAATAATAATGATGAAACACAATGGAACAAGAAGAACGGAATAAAAATATTTATGTTGCAAAACAAGTCAAAGTGATCGTCGATCGACCGGACCGCCCAAGCCCGGTAACGCTCCTTCTGGCTGTTTCAGACACATCTCAGCGGTCAGCTGCCGCTGAGAGCCACCTTGCTATAGATCCATGTCCCAGCGCATCTCCAGGAATTCTGCGGCTGTGGACAAAAACAAATAATGTGCACTTGTAGGTATATCAATAAGGTTTTACAGCTAGCTACTACATGAAATGTCCTTTTATGGAAACTTCAGCTTATGCTAAAACATGTTGAATGCCATTTTATGAAATTACACTTATTTATAGCTTTTTCCCACGAAAAGTGCTTAAAAATGAATGTGATATACTTTGAATAGTTAATTAAAAGAGGAAATAAAAATTCAATAATTAAATTTGTACTTCTAAACATTTTTCATTCCAGGAAAGTCATTAGGTAATAAATGTTTTACGTCTATATTACGCCTTACGAAGTTCCTCGCGAAAGCACTTGACAGATAAATGAACGCCGTTTGACAATTAAAATCGGTTGCTAGTTTATCAAGATAACAATGAAGTTCCTTTCACAAACAGAGCTGTCTAGTAGAGCTGCTGAAACAGGCTCTTTCCGAAGACAAAAAAAAAAAAATGGAATGCGAAAGCCTATTCAAATACATGTATTTATTACAATCGCGTCAATCGTTCGCGCATCCCTGTAAGCGATCGTGATTTCATGTATTTAATTAATGGGCTCTCGCATGAGACTTTCTGGCTGTAGAAAGAGTGTGTCTCAGCCTTTAGACTTGGGTGAAGGACAGGTTGTTCAACAGCTCTAAGCTAACCCCCACCCCCATAAACTGCTTACCAGCTTCGCCTGGAAGTCGCTCTTCGGTTGCTCATGCGAGCAATTACGCATTAACTCCACGCCGGGTTCATACTGCTGTTGTGGGTTCTGCCAAGTCCGTCGGAAGCCTTCCGGTCGTAACCGGCAGACGTCCCTCTAGAACAGAAGCAGATAAAGCATTAGGCTGATGACATTATATTGTACGGGCAATTTAAGGATAATCTCAGACGGAGGTTGATGACCTCAGTCATTTTTACGTCATATTCTGCATACCCTAGACAGTGATCAAGATATTGTGTGTATCGGAAGCTTTGTCTTTTACAATAAATTTGAGTTAGTATCATCGTCATTTTATATCTATCATGATTCGTTACAATTAAGTGCTTTAGTTCATTACCAACACAGCATATCTTCCTCGTCGATCTGCGTCCTCCGTTGTTGCCGAGTCCAGCTTCTCATGCACTGACCCCAGCGGTAGATCACGACTTTGGGCACAGGTCAGTCAAGCGGTCACCACATCTCGCCGTTCACCGTCTTCGTTCACAGCTCTGTAGTGTCACCGCACTCTTCAGTGCCAACCATTGTCTGACCTGGAGCGGTACCTAGCCCACGGCTTGCTCACACAACCGCGCGGCGCAGTGACTCTGGACCGACTTCCCCCGTTCGTCCCGTCTGACGCGTCAGCACGGCCCCATTCACGATGACAGATGGCGACAGGAGACGCCCCTCAACCAGATGTGCGGACGGAACCGACGGCGGCCGGCCGTTGCTACCCCTCCCTCCCCTCCCCTCGCTGCGTTGAGGCGACACTTCTAAGTCGTAAGCAGTGTGTTGTTGAAATTTTGATGCTTTTGTAATTTCAATGCGATGAGTGATGACAGAAGAAAGAAAACGTAATGTTTATGCCACAGCAGTGCGAGAAGAAACATAGATCCTGAAAGTTGTCAAAGTTGTTTTTACCTCATGAAATAAGGGCACCAACGTTCGTTCAAAGTAATGGCGTATGCGTGTCCTCATCCACACGGCTTAGCAGGCCCCGTAAACCAAGACGGCTTTTCCTCTCTTTTAGGTCGAAAATTACATAGATCCAATGTCTACAATCAAATGTCTGCGAATAACCGTTTTCATGATAGGTAACTGGTACACAATTGGTAGACATTTGGTCCAGATACGGTGCCGATTTGATAAAATTATCAGACATTATTTTCGATTAAAACACTGAAATAAATAGGTACCTATATGATATGAAGATATGAAAAGGAGATTTGGTGCAAATTTGGTCACTGTTTGATGCATTCGCCAGATCACCTGTCATGAAAACGATTATAAAAAATCGTTATATCGTTATATTTTTTATTTATTATATCTCCCTTCAATCGATGCATGAGCCTATAGCTCTAGAACTGCTCCTTAGACTGCTTTTAACATTCCCAAGATTCAATTTTTCTTTATTGAATATTACATGCTGGAAGTCGATCTCAAGACGTCCTACTGGCGGTTGGGATTCGTCTGGGGATTAAGTGTAAAATCCCGAGCGGGGAATTTCAACAGTTCCCCTACTTTTCCCCAATCAAACTGTTCTTGAAAATGGGTCGGGGATAACGCACCCTTCCCCGTACGGGGAATCTGATCTTTTACCCGACCGAACCCCAACAGTGGGGTTTGATTGGGGAATGCTGCTCTTTCCCCGTACGGGGATCGGTGTGATTTCCCCATGTCTTTTGAACATATTACCGATACAGTCGGGGAAGGGATGGGGAACACGGACCGTTCCCCGATCCGATAGGGGAATTGTACGTTCTCCCCAAGCTTTCCCCAACACTGTCCCCGCACCTTCCCCAACCGAATTGCTGGCTGGGTAGGTACCTATAAATAGACTGATATGGTTAATACACTTCATTCCAATAGGCTGGTAGCATTAATAAAAGTGATAACTATTGCTCAAAACTTCAGGAAAGAAAATGACCTTATTGTTGCCACCGTCGGTTCAGGGCCCCTCCAAAAGATGCCTCTGGCGTGACCCCTCCTAGTACTGTGCGCCCCTGGAGCCTTCCACCTCTGTCCGTCAGTACTCTGTGACACCGCCGCGTCGTGTCGCCTCCGATGCCGTGCCGTGCCGTGCCGTGCCATGCATTGTTTTGTTTTGCATCGCCCATGGCGGCCTGTTGTCACCGGCCGCCATCGCCAGGTGGGGGCAGCACCGGCGGCCACGTGGCACATCGACTGCAGCGAGCCGGCGCCGCCATATTCGGGAGTCGGCCCCGGGCGCCGGTTGACCTTGGGGACGCCGGCTGCGTGAGCCCAGCCCCAGCCGACCGCCGAAGCCCGCCACGCGGCGCCGTGCCGTCACGAAGCCGCGGCGAGCTGCGCCGTCATGGGTTCCGGCGGCGATGACCGCACCGCCGCGCAGCAGCTGCGGGAGCTGCGGCCAGCACCGCAGCAGCTGCGGGAGCTGCGAGCCGCACTGCCGTGCCGCCGGCGGAGCGGACTGCCCTCCCTGCGCCGGCGGACGAAGCTATTCCAGTCGCTGCCGTGAGCTGCAGCTGTACACTGTGCAGCCGTGCAGCCGTGCAGCCGGCCGACTTAGCGCCGGTTCTGGGAACGGCCCGCCGGCAGTCAGGGAGCATGGCGGCGCTCTCAGCAAGGTGCCCCCGCGTCAGCCCAACACTTAGCGCCGCCGGGAGGCCCGCTGACCTTGGGCTGGACGGGGGGGGGGGGGGAGGGGCGCTGGGGCTCGGTGGCAGCCAGTCACGCGCCGCCGCCTCCCCCTCCCCCCGCCGGGGCCCCTGAACACCACAACACAGACGCCCTGACGATCAGCGCGACCCAGAAACGCCCATCCCCCCCCCCCCCGGCTGAGGGGAGTATACAAACTAACGGCAGCGAGCGACAACTGCGTCTCAGTCGGGCCAGAGGACGGGGTAATGACCCTCCACAGAACAGATAGATGGGGTAGGGCGAATGGATAAAGATGTGAGTTGTGACCCTTGGTGGAAGATTAGCCGGATCACGAACGCTCGACACAATTGTAACGGTCAGTGATGAATGGTCTCGATGAATGATGAGCTCTGCCGGCGCGAGCGAATGAAGAAAGGTGATTTGATGAGAGAAGGAGAGGGAGATAGAGAGGAACAGAGTGGGAGAGAGCCAGAGAAGACGGGATATTATTTTTGCACAGCTGATTGTGGCTCTCTGACACCAGTAATACCTAGTTATTGACGGTGCCCATCCAGCCCGAGTTCCTGATCTGGGAGCTACAATCCAGGATGTGGGCACATCCTCGTCGCCGCGTCACTCGTCTCATTTCTGAGAACATCGCGACAAACATCAATAGTGCAGCTTGGAACGATAAATCGCATGTCCTGGAAAAGCTCTGCTCCCTGCAGTTGGTGCAACAATCCGATATTGTTAGGCTAGCTGTGGCAGATCGGCTCAGTGTGTTCCAGGCTCGCTATAGGTACATATATGATATATAATTGAGCAATATCGGTCCAACGATAAGGCCAAGATAATGGAAAAGGGATTGGAATAGATGATGCGAGACTTCTGTCTAGATAATGAATCTCATCGTGAGCTTATGTAGCGTACTTAATTCCGCAAGGCTTAAATAGTTATGCGCCTAAATAGCTAAACGTTTAAAGCTAAAATCTTATATGTGCTCCAATCGAATACTCGTGCCATGATGGATCCTTAACCTTCGCCCCAGTGGGGGGGGGGGCATATGTTACCACCCTGTCGCGTTTTTTGCGTGTGAATAAAAAACCGCGGCGCGTAGCGCCGCGCCGCTTGGGGTAGCTTTTGGTACATCAATTTTGGACAATGTGTGAAATTTTTGACCCCAGGTCATGTCAGGTCAGGTCACGAGGTCAAGTTAACTGACCAAGCCTTAAAAAAGTTTGCAATCATGTCCAGCCTGCAGTGTTTGTCAGAAAGGTTTCAAACTTGGTGGATTGCATGCTGTTATGGGCGCCTACAAGTTGTATATCTCGGATTTTTTATATCCGTGACCTAAGGTCAGGTCAGTGGCGAAACCTTTCCATTACAAGTCAATGGAGAAAAATGAAAATGCCTCTAGATCCGTGTGTACGCATCGGAACAGTCCAAATATTTCAGAATCACAATGATTTGGTCCACTCGTGATGACCAAGGTGTCATTTTTGCTGATAGCCTCTAGACAGGTCATCCGAGGTCACTTGAGGCTACAAACAGTTTTTTGCCAATAACTCGCGATTGGAAAGAGATAGAACGCTGGGGATGGTCTCATTGTGTTTGCCTTGTTGAGACGCATCGACTGATATGCAACATGACCTTTTCCGGTAAGGTCATGACCTTGACCTGAGGTCAAATTTTCAACTTGACCTTTCAAGGTCAAATTATAGTTCATTCGACGCGTCTTGGCGAGAGGAACACGATTCTGGCAATATAAATGTCGTGGCTTTTTGTAGTCGAAAGTTATTGTCGAAAAACACTTTTCGTTAAAACAGCTATTTTTGGACTTTTTGCCCTCTGGAGGCCAAACCGTTGACCTGAGGTCAATATTGATAATGACCTTTTCAAAAGAAGAGTTCAAAAGCTATCGATTGCTTTTCCCTGCGTTATTCTAGCTACCATAGTTCCTGAGATAGCGGCATGTTTTCTGAAAAATATAATGACAATTGGCAAATTTTGACCTTTGATGACCTCTGGTGACCCCAATATTGCTCTAAGGTGAAAAATGACTGAAATACTTTCAAACGTACGCATTGAGAGCTATCGACTGCTTTTTACTGCGTCTTTCTAGCCCTCTTAGTTTTTGAGTTAGAGGTGGGTGGTAACATATGCCCCCCCTCACTAGGGCGAAGTTGGCTGAGACCGCCACTGGGGCGCGGGTTAATTTGAAACCTACTCATATGACTTGTTTGCCGTATCCCTCGCCAGGCCAGGGGCCAGGGCCTTTTCCATAACACGGACGGCTTATTTACAGGGTAAGTGGGCTCTTAGAAGATCTCGCCACTGTGCAAATTTGATTGCTCTAAGTCAATATTTGTTTTGTTTTTTTTTGGGAGTATAAATGTAAAAAAAATCCCTATATAAATGTAATAAAGACATTGTACCGGTTTTGGTGAGTGACCTGACCTGAAATGACAGAGACCTATAATTTTCAGGAAAGGTGCCAAAAGACTGTCCCAGAGGGCATGCCAAACTTGGCGGCGCTATGTGTCACCGTTTTTACGCTATTTGCGAAAAACCTTAGGGGGGCTGCATCAACCGGCGGCGAGGGTTATGATATCGATAATTTAGTCTGCATTCTAATAAAATGAATAACTCGATATGAATTATCAAATGATTGATGCGGATTGTAAAGCACCTAATGATGTTTTTTCATGATCCACAAGTCACGTAAATCGGAGGCAGTAGTCATAAATGTCACTGCCGAAAATGCATGGTTATTTGTTGTTGTTTTTTTTAATTAATTTTAGATCGACGGCCGACGCTTGAAGTTGGGTACGGCACGAAACATGATAACCGTTCACTTTAACTTTTTATTGATCTTTTTTTGTGTAAATACTTTCACCGCAGTACGGTTCTGTCATACCAGTAGGTACACATGTGGTGCTCATTAGTCTGTGTATATTTCTAAGAAACGCAACGTTTGCCCCCGTCGCTTTAGAATTAGCTTATTCAAAAGAAAACTTTATTACTTTGATCTCGACTTATTTCAAAGTTCCTCCAGATTGGTTCTGTATGTTACTATCTTCTATGATGGTTCTGTATAAAAATATCGCCTGTTCCGGTCGCTGCCCCCGCAATGATCTCGTCCCCCGGCCGGTATACCTGTGTGTCTGCCGTCTCGACGGTAGGGGTAGCGAGGGAGGGGGAGGGGGGGGGGGTGCTGACGCCAGGCCAGGCAACAGGTGCGTGTACCCACACGTACAGCTGATAAAGGTGCACACACACTGAAAGAAAAAAATACCACCCTAGTTAGTTTTTGGGTGGTGGTCATATTTTGAACAGCCTTTTACTTATGGTAAACCAGTTTACGATCCAAATACTAGGCCCAATATCAAAGGAATACTATGCAACTACCAATGCTCATCAAAATACCATGGTCTTAGTACGGTAATATTTTTTCATCATACTACCTTGAAACTAAAGCATAACTAATAAGAAACCAAAGCTCTACTAACGCTAGTATTATCCTGGTACCGCCTACTAAGAAAAATACCACCCTAGTTAGTTTTCGAGTGGTGGTCATATTTTGAACAGCCTCTTACCTATGGTAAACTAACTTACGACCCAAATACTAGGCCTAATATGAATGTAAAACCATGTGAATACCAATGCCAGTAAAAATTACCATGGTATTAACACGGTAACTATATGTCGTCATACCATGCCCAAAAACCCACGTGATACTAGCACGAAACTAGGACTTTACTATCGTTAGCTACTCCCTGGTAATGCTTACTAATGACTTATCATGGTAAAACCATCCTTTTGTCATCTGGATACCAGCTTTGCTTTGCTGGCCAACCATCGTAAAACAATAGTTTACTATGTGACATTTATTGTGATATTACCAGTCGGTTAACAGGATCTTACTAGTCATCAACCAGCATGCTTCATATGCTGTGCTTTAGCCTATCCATGCCAAATTTGTTTATCATTACGACAGCCACTTACTGATGCACAACAGCATGCATGACAGTATCTACCTAGCAGTCGACAAAGCAGCTCTTCACTTTTCCAAAGCATCTACCTAGTAACCTACATGAAATATTTCACACATAAAAAGCATTTGGCCACAAACAAAGTTACGTCTGCACATAACCAAACAACGCGCATGAACAACAATTATTACAGTTCACTTTATCATCACAATGCAATCGGTCTCTTTTCACACAATCGTTGAATGTCGCCCTTCCAGCGATTTATCACGCAACACCTTCTCCAAGGGCATTGGTAGCCATATACCGAAGGTTCGAACTTCGAAAGCCAGCTCTGGAAAAGAGCAGGCATTGATATAAGATAAACCAATGGAAAGATTGATTGTGTGTGCTGCAGTGACACTCTATCTCCTACCCCTCCCACCTTGACTCGCAGTGTCCCGTGACCTAGCTCCCAGTTTGATGAAACAAGGATTTAAGATAAGTTGTTTTAAAAAAATGGCAGCATCTAATAGAACAGGGGATTTGTAGGGTGAGGAATTTAGCAAATTTGGGACATTAGGCCAGAGGCTGGTTCAGGTAAAATGCCCTATAATGAATTAATTGCCATGAGGTGCAGTGTTGAGTGTTGGCAATAATTCAAAAATTCTACTCTTAACCAGCGCCCCACTGGGGTATGTTCTGTAACGCACTCCACTGGGGGAGGCGGGGGCTATTTATAGAACCCCCCCCGCTCCAACTCCGAAACTACTGGGCCGATTGTCAAAACTGAAACGGCGTCTGATAGCCCTGGAAAAACTGTCGAGCAAAACCTAATTTTATTGACCTCGAGATCACCGTTGACGTCACAGGTCAGATCAAAATAAAAATTAGCAACGTTTTGGCTTGTTAACCCTCCCCCGTATAGGGGGGGGGGGGGTCGAACGGACTCCCCCTCGGTTTTTCGCGAATACCTCGCGTAAAAAGCGGCCGACCGCAACGAAGCTTTCAGTACCCTCGAGTTATAATCAATTTTACACCTACCCTAAAAAATGTAATGGCCCTGACTAATGACCTTTGACCTGTGACCTACTTTTCGAGACCATGTTTGGCCGGAATCGCGATTCGGCGTATGTCGGCTCGCATTTGCCGCGCGTTTGCAGTCCTTTCGTGGTTTCAAGCGTTCAAACATGGGATATGATGCTGCTCCCATGCATTAGGGTGGATGTCAAGGTCACCAGAAGGTCAGGTCAGTTCATTGACCTTTGATGACCTCGGTTTACTTTTTCGAGTTTTATCAGCATCTTTCTAGGCTAGTTTTTTTAGCTGATTTCGAATTTAACAACCATATATGAACATTTACGAAGTAGTTTTGGTGCCTTCGTAACATGTTACGAAGCTGTCAGAGGCGGTTGCCACCTAGTGCACCTACTACGAATACCCGGCAAAACCCTTACTGGTTGACCTGACCTGACCTGACCCGACCTGGCCTAAATGCATGAAGACATCATCTATGATCATAGCTAACATGATATTCGTGATCAGTTCCCTAAAAAACCCAATAGCAGCCACGTTTTACGACGTTCTAACAGGTCCCAGTTTTCCCCACTTTTGGGTCATTGACCTGACCTGGAAGGTCAACCGATGACCTAGGACCGACGACCTAGGATAAAATTGGGTACCATCGGCTTTCTCTCGTCACGGGCAGCACGCTCGTTTTTTCCGCGAAGCTCTAGCTCAATCAGGGGCGAAACGGCAAGGAGGGGGTTCAACGGACCCCCCCTTAAACGTTCGTGGCTGGAAAAACACCAATACGGGCGAGGGTTAACCCCCACCCTACTGTGGGGAGGGCTATTCATAGCCCCTCTCGTGTTTACGCAATATCTTTAAAACCGCTGGACGTATCAAAACAAAGCTTTTAGGACCTTCGGCTGCATCAATTTATTTGACACCTTGTGCACTAATAAAATTTTCGTAGCTACTATAGATCGGCCGGAAATGACGCCAGAGTGACATCATGTTCGGCCGATTTTGATGCAAAGCATTGAACAACGGTAATCGCTCTCAAGATCTGAGTTTTAACCCGGCAAGCGGTGGGCCTCCCGGCTACCTTCCGCGCGGTGGGAGGGGGGGATTTTTGACCCCCCCCCCGAATCTCCGAAGCTACTATGACGGATCGGTAAAATTTAAATGGCGTTCGATAGCCTTGTTAAATTTGTCGAGGGAACTTCAATTTCATTGACCTCGGGGTCACCGATGACATCACAGGCCAAGTCAAAGATAAAATGTTTCACCGTTCACGGGTCTTTTAAGGAATGCGCTGCAACATCGAGTAAAGGGCATTTTGTCAAAAATCAGCGATAGGGCGTGAGTTGCCTATTATACGAGCATATGTTGCTATTGGAGGTCACTGATAATACCAGGTCCGATCACCAAGGGTCAGCACATGAACCTATCTTTACTAAGTAGGGTTGTGCGATGCATGTTTTATGGCCAATTTTTCATATTCGCCTCAATGGTGTTGGTTATAAGACCATCAGGGACGGTTTTTTGGTCACTTTCTGGTGGAGGTCAGGTCAATGTCAGGTCAAAAAGGTCAAATTTCAGGTCAAAGTTGATAGTTTCGCATAAAATTGGTATTGATTCGATGCCACTCGTCACGGCGAGTCTAATGGTGGTCTTTGTTTTGCGCTTTGTGGTCTAGAATTGCCAAAATCGAGTTTGAAAATTTGACGTCATTAATTTTGAACAGTTTTGCTATTGGAGGTCACTGATAATACCAGGTCCGATCACCAAGGGTCAGCACATGAACCTATCTTTACTAAGTAGGGTTGTGCGATGCATGTTTTATGGCCAATTTTTCATATTCGCCTCAATGGTGTTGGTTATAAGACCATCAGGGACGGTTTTTTGGTCACTTTCTGGTGGAGGTCAGGTCAATGTCAGGTCAAAAAGGTCAAATTTCAGGTCAAAGTTGATAGTTTCGCATAAAATTGGTATTGATTCGATGCCACTCGTCACGGCGAGTCTAATGGTGGTCTTTGTTTTGCGCTTTGTGGTCTAGAATTGCCAAAATCGAGTTTGAAAATTTGACGTCATTAATTTTGAACAGTTTTTTTTGTTATAACTTGGCAAAAAGGAGTTATCGATCTAATACTTGGAATGTGAATAGAAGTCCATAGTGGCTATTACATATATTCCGTTTGTTTCGAAAATCGAAAAACTTTTGGGATTTTTTGGCTATTATATCTATTTCTTTTTATTTTTGGGGTCAACTTCAAAAACAAAATCGAGAGAACAGTATAGTAGCCCTGGTAATTCTACACATTTCATGTCTTGAACATTTTTATGCATAATCAAATTTATAGACCTGACAGCTCTTCCCGCGAAGCTTTTTTTTTGGTCGACAATGGCAGAAATGACGTCACTCCGACGTAGCGGCCAACTTATCATAGCCTTTGGAAAAAAAATTTGGTCACAATGTGCAAAAGGGTACTGAAAGTTTGGTGAAGATCGGCGCAGCGGTTCTGGAGATATATCGAAAAAAAAACTAAAGATGGATGCAAAAAATGCCCCCCCCCCACCGCCTTGAGGGTTAAGCTAGATCCTTTTTTTGCATGGGTGGACTCTACAGGGCTACCAAACTGATTTCGGACTTTCGAAATGTTGAATATTTTGAAAATTATAAATATAAAAACTCAGAAATTGTATTTTTTATTTTTTTACATACACGTTTCTGAATGAAAAAAAGCAGAATATGACCACGTTTCCATGGGCATCACTGATCCGGATCAGTAAAAATGGATTAGCTAATCCAGTATAGTTAGACAATATATGAAAATGAAAATAAGGGATTAACTGATTATATAAGCCTAATCCACTTGGAATTATATCATGTAACGAAGAGTTCGAGAAATATAATACGATTTAAGTTTGCTGATCCGGATCAGTGATGCCCATATGGAAACGGGGTCTATATGTGTTTGAACACATATGCGTTGAATATATGTGAACTTCATCTGACAAACACCTTTTTTGTTGAAAAATGTCAACTTCAAAATTTGACCATTTTTGACCTAAAGTGACCTGACCTGACCTCAGCTATATTCAGCTAAAATGGCCTAAACTGACACATACAACACTGATTTCGATATATATGGCCTACATGAACCATAAAACATGTCTCACGTCACCGATGCACGATATAAAGCTTTCGTGACCTGGGATGAGATGGCCTTGACCTGAAAAATTCGAAGTACAAGTTCGGTACCCTCAGGTTATGTTACGCATATATTCACGAGTGTGCAAACAAAAAATGAGCCTGATCTGATTTGTTGGCCGGCGCCCAGAGTGCCAAGACGCTGATATTTTTACTTTGACCTGACCTGTGACGTCATCGATGACCTCGAGGTCAATGACATTAGGCTTCGCTCAACAATATTTCCAGGGCTACCAGGGGCCGTTTGAATTTTGACAATCGGCCCAGTAGTTTCGGAGTTAGGAGCCCCCCCCCCCCCCCCCCCCCCACTGTAACGTGCTGTAACGTGCTGTGGGGCGCGTTAGAGCACATACCCCAGTGAGGCGTGGGTTAACAAATAAAAAAACACGTTGATTTCCGACGCTGGGAAATGCCCGCAATGATACCCACCCCACCACCCTCCCCCTACCCGGTCCAACAAGGTCTCAAGGAAATTCAACAACATGAACCGAAACAAAGGCTGCGATCTTTGCTGGAAATGGCACTCGTGAGATAAGTATTATTATGCTGAAGATACAACGACTTACTTGTTATTTCCGAGTATCCTCCACCGTCAGCTACGCTAACCACCCACACAATCACCGTTCAAATATTTAAAACCACGGAGCACCTTCACAACGCCGGCGCGCGGCCGGAACTGACATGGCGGCGCCGCTGCAGCAGAGTCAGACGCACGTGGATTGTTAGTAAGGGTGTAGTGTTGTCATGGTGTTGCCATGGTATACCTTACCATAGCAGCAGAAGCACACCCAGGGAACTGTTGCAAGAAATTTCTGGCCTTTCGTCCATAAAACTATTAATTGCTCAGGGTCTCAGCTAGTCCTTGGATGACGCTCCTTCCAACATACCTATCAAAAATTGGCAAACACCTCTATGGAAAGGAGGAGACTTGATCGCCGAATTCACCTGCTGGATCCGCCCGTGGAAAGGTTGATTTTACTATGGTAGGGAATATTAGCTTACGAGGGTATCTACTAGCCTCAGGTGGTTACCACCTTGTAAACTGGGGTACAAAACCACCCCTGATAAACGTAACCATGGTAATATCAACATGTCAAGGCAGGATAGTATTCAGCACCATAGTAGGCTGGTAGTAATATGATGGTAGGCTGATGGTAAAATTTACCAAAGCTAGTAACTTAGTAAATTGATGGTAAAAACTTTTTTCAGTGCAGGCTGACACATGGCCGTTACGTGCTCTCATGTGTGACGCAGCATAGCGACACGATTAGGTCATATCGCTCTTTGTTTACTGATATACGATTTAGACGCGTATTTATAGGAAGTGACTTTTTGTTGGAAGTCTCTAGCATGCGCGAGGTCACAGGGTTTACAACGCAATTCCAATTACAGAAAGAAAAACAAATATAGAACTTTGTCATGAGCTGAGCTCTTATCGTGCCTGTCCATCGGTTTTCTATAACTGCGCAGTGGCGACTTACGAACACATCGGACGCGGTCGGACGACAGCTCAAAGTCATAGCCACATTTCACATCGCATATCGGCTGCTGAATATTCCGCGAATATATCAGGCTCCCGATGCAAGCTAACGGAAGCCTGCCAGAGCCAGCGCTGTTTTCAATGTCGAGGCTCAGACATATGGGTGCGCCGGCCGCACGCTGTCGTGCCCTGAAATCTGCATGCATAGTAGGATTCTGCAGTATTATGGAGTTCAGTAGTGCTCAGGGAGACGCCACGTCATGTCTATCATACGTGAGGTGGGCTTCATCATGTAACAGTGCCTCTATCCGATTCCGATCCTTCACTTCTCTAAAGTACATCTAAAAATAGGGCTAAGTAAATAAATGTAAAGTAAAGTCAAGAAAAGTAAAGTAAAGCAAAGTTAAGTTAAGTGAAGTAAAGTAACGTTAAGCGCAAGTCTCTAGAGATGGCTTACCAGTCATCTAGCTTAAATACGAAATTATTCTAATGTTTTTGCTGCATCTGTTCGTGTGTGGTGTTTCCTGGCTGAAGGGTAAAATGGAAGGGTACGCTGCTCGCCGTGACCGTGCTGACCGCAGCCCCCTCCCCCCCCTGCGCCCCCAGTCTGCAGTGCGCATGCACCGCCGAATGGCCCCTCGGCAGTACCCGGTGACCACTGGCCGCGCAGTCGGCACATACGCCGCAGGAAGGGGCCCCGCGGGTACCCCACGACCTGTCTGTTGCCGGGCCGCACGCCGCTCCTCTGCCTCAGGATTCCAGCGAGAGCATCATCCGGCGTCTGCGCAGTGCAGGCTAAGCCGGATCTTCCCAAAACAGAGAGGCCCTGCCCTGTGCCGCGCTGATCAAACCGTCAGAGTATTCACCCGTCCGTGCAGACTGCAGATGCCATGCACGTCTGAGCGGCGCTGCGCATTCAAAACCTGTCCTATTATACGCCTGCGACTGAGAATTTTGATCTTAACAGGGCTCAGACCGGATCACCACTTTGTCTCCACAGCTGCTAGCCGTCACCTTTGGTGCTACCTCACCCGCTCCTCGTCGCCTCTAGCTCTGCCTCATCTCCATTCTCCCCTATGACCTGCTGCCGGCCACACTGCAGTCGGGTGCCAACGATCGGGTCATGCTCGCTGGACAAGATAACCATGGCGTTACGTTTTTTTTTTGCTTGTTAATATTTCACAAACTTCATCAGACGATATGCAACGATATGAACTCATGAAGGTTCGCCTTTGATGGCTTGCATAATATTTCAAAAGAATGCATGGCCAATGGCTATGCATTTGAGAATAAACAGCGACGCATATGTTTGCACGGTGGGGCGTTGAAACACATATTTGTAAGTTATACAGTCGTGGTAGTACCTACACAAATAGGAGATAATGCAGGAGTAAGATTAATCTAACTAGGCATGACTAACTAATGTAAGTACGAAACGAAGCTACCTGCTGAACAAAGAGCCGTATGTATTACCTGAATTGAATCATCCTCTCATTGGGGATTTAGAGGCTCCTTTAGCGCCGGATTACCGGATAGTTACCGACATCATGCATGCCAGTGACTGAAGACACCTTGATCATGGCATTCAAAGATTAACTTGTTCTTATGAAGATCAACAGAAGTGAAAAATAACGGATAAATAAATATAATCAGCAACATAATTTGTATAATAACATCCTAGTTACAGTACGTTAACCCTAGAACGCCTAGGGGGGGGGGGGGTTGTATCAACCCCCCCCCCTGAGGTTTTTTCGAAGTGCACGCTAAACGGCTTGTCGTAGCGGGCTGAAATTTTCCATACCCTCTGGGGCAACCTTTGCGCATCTTTTGCCGAAAAAAATTTGATCGGGTCATGTCAGGTCACGGAGTTATGACGTCATAAGAGGTACAGCCTCCGGCCGGATTTTCACAAACTAAGTGCCAACGCCCGAGGTTTCCTGCCGGTGGTACGGACATCGGTTGATGGATCGTGATGAAACTTCCCATGCATGTTGGGGCAAGTATTGGCTATCATATGGTATAAGAAATTTGACCGGGTCAGGTCAGGTCACGGAGCTATGACGTCACAAGAGGAACAGCGTCCGGTACTATTTTTGAAAAGCGCCCGAACCACTATTTTGCTAATTCTTGTCACCTTAATGGGAATATGCAGCAATATTAGCTTCTATAGGGAGCAAATGGACCTACCAAATCCAAAAATACAATCAGATTTCAAAAATTTAAATTTTGATTTTTCGAATTTCTGCCGCCGACTGTGACCTTGCCGACTTCCGGCGCTCCCAACGCGCCATTTTTAGAGCTAGGGAAACGAAATACATACCAAACGATAGAAAATTGATCAAGGAACACGATAGTGAAGGTTTCAAGTCGATATTTCCCACCGTTTTGCCGCAATCGCCGCCGAAAGTTGAAAAAAGTCTATTTTTCCGAAAATTTGACCTTTGACCGGTCAAAAGTAGGTCAAATGTTGACCTAGGACCAAAAAATATACCACCAATCGCGAGATCTCGTTGAGAGAAATCCGTTGGTTTTTTCCGCTAAGCTCTACGACCTTCCGTTTCGAAACGCCAGGGGGGGGGTCGTAACAACCCCCCCCCCCTGGTCGTTCGTGTTATGAGAAATGGCCTGGTCGTGCGAGGGTTAACGTCCTATTTACATACGTTAACGACTGCTCGTTACAATTGACAGCCATATATGGCTGGGTTCACGGAACCACTTTGCCCTTTTGTCCCATCGTGTCTGAATTTTCATTTATGATTTCCTACGTTAGGTACGCACGCCCGACTAACCGATTGGGTTGGCCCTTCTTTAGGCGGTGGCCCCTTTCAGCTCCGAAAGGGGCAATGGTACAATACCTCATTTTGCAGCATGTAGGTAAAAATACCTATGTGCACAAGCTGTAAGACAAACAATTTACATAACTATTAACCCGCGCCCTGGTGGGGGGCTATTTTTTGCCCCCCCCCCCTCCAGACTTTTCGATATATCTCCAGAACCGCTGCGCCGATCGCCACCAAACTTTCAGTACCCTCTCGGACATCAATTTTACACATCGTGACCAAAAATTTTTCCAAAGGCTATGATAGGTTGGCTGGAAGTGACGTCAGAGTGACGTCATGTTCTGCCGTTTTCGACCAAAAAAAGGGTTTCGCGGGAAGAGCTGTCAGGCCTATAGCTTTGCAAATACAGAAAAACGATAAACATAAAAGATGTAAAATTGACAGGGCTACAAAACTGCCATCTCGGATTTTTGAAACTTTTGGATTTTGACCCCCAAAAATCAAAAAATAGATTTTTTGAATATAATAACCAAAAAATCCAAAAAGTTTTTGGAGTTTCGCAAAAACCGGAATATATATGATAGTCCTTACCACATTCTATCCACATACCAAATTTGAGATTGATACCTCATTTTTTGGCGAAGTTATAGCGAAAAAACTGTTCAAAATTGATGACGTCAAATTTTCAAACTCAATTTTTAGCAATTCTAGACCCCGTAGCGCAAAACAAAGACCACCATTAGACTCCCCGTGACGAGCTGCATCGAATCAATACCCATTTTATGCAAAACTATCAACTTTAAAATTTGACCTTTCTTGACCTGACCTTGACCTGACCTTCACCAGAAAGTGACCTAAGCCATACCTGATAGTCTTATAACCAACACCATTGAGTTGGAAATGAAAAATTGGCCATAAAACATGCATCGCACAACCTTAGTACCTAATGTTAGGTTCATGTGACCTGACCTCTGGGCTCTGACCCTTGGTGACCTGACCTGTGACCTGACCTAGTATTGTCAGTGACCTCTTATAGCAACATATGTACTAGGCAACTGACGCCCTATCGCTGATTCTCGACAAAATGCGTTTTCTTCGGTGTTATAGCGCATTCCCTAGATGACCCGTGAACGGTGAAACATGTCATCTTTGACCTGACCTGTGACGTCATCGGTGACCCCGAAGTCAATGAAATTTAATTTCCCTCAACAAATTTGACAGGCCTTTCGAACGCCGTTTGAATTTTGAGGATCCGTCAAGTAGTTTCGGAGATACGAGGGGGGGGGGGGCAAAAAATAGCCCTCCCCCCACCAGGTCGCGTTATAAACAGACCCCACCAGGGCGCGGGTTAAGTTTGACTTTCAGCACTTGTCTACATCTCATAATAGCCTTAAAATGCTTTATGGAAACGATTATCATTACATATACTGATATTATCAAGATAACGTGCTTCACAAGCACATTACTCGTATCTTGAGCATGCTCCCGAATGTGGCAAGAGGAAATAGCCAAACATAAATGATAAGGAAAACATAGTTTCCTTTTACGTCTACTTGACGTCAAATACATGTCTACGGTATCTTACCGTACAGTGGGTCTATTTAAGATCTCCAGAGCCACCACGTGGCGCTACGGTCGGGGTAGGGCGAGTCCAAATCCCGAGGGAAGTGAGGTCACCGGTCATTGTGGGGGAAGGAGGGAGGGGGAGTGACGCGGTATCACGGCGCATGGGGCGTGCGTAGCGCCGGGAGTGGGCCGCCCGCCACTGCGCCGAGGCTGAGGGGAGGGGGTGATGGTTGCGGGTGCGTTCACTCCGGTATGGTGGTATCCTGTTCATGTGGAACCGGCAAGAACGCGACTGAAGGGAATCATTATCTCAAACAAACGGGCAAGCCAGAGGCAGCGTCAGTTCCAGCCAAAATGTTGAACAATGATAATTGAAATCTAGGACGTATTCATAGCATGCAACTTTTCAGTCGATAGTTGCATGATGCTTTTCATGATGCATGATGAGGCTTTTCCAAACTGTTATTTGAGTTAGATATTTTTCATTTGGCACGTTCAGTTTTGGTGGGTTTTATCGGGTCGAAAAGAATCAGAAAAGAAAAAAGTTGAAATGGCTCCAGACAAATGACCAAAAATATTTTCCAAAAAAAATGAAACTTAGCTAAACGTTTATAAGCGGCAATTTTGACTTTTGGGGAGGATATTGGGGAAAGATATTGGGGAAAGATGTCATCGTGCACTTAGCTGTGTTGCAGTAGAAGGAAAGGTTTTGGTTGTGTCTAGATAAAACCAGACCCGGGAGTGGGGCTCGAACTCACGACATCGCGTTCAGCTCACAGGTTACCCAACCTCAACGCTACGAGCACCTATCGCCCTGCGCAGCTTGCTCAGTGTTTCGGCTAAAGTTCGGCCAAAGTGTCTGACGTCTGTCAATGTCACGAGGCGAAACCCCAAGGTAAATGTCCGTCCCGTTAGCTCGGTCGGTAGAGCGTTGGACTCCATGTGCCATGTGGTGAAGGCGGGGCGCACGCCCCGGTTGCATAAGTCCGGGTTCGAAACACGACGTGTGCTTGACGTTTTTTAGCCTCCTGACGGGTATGGTTGCGGTTGGTGGCAGGCCGCTGTCAGGCGAAGTCAGTGAGGGGACCGGCCGTGCGCGGATATGTGCGCACGTTAAAATTTGGATTCTAAACCATAGACCATTTTGCCATAGACTTAACCTCAAAACCATAGTCTGCAATAGATCAGGAATTGCTTGATCGGAGGGTAGATGGCAGGGTCAACGCTTAACAAGCTCAGCTTAGCGGGGACTCTGTCCTTGTGATTCCTTCCATTCAAAAGGTTCGGGCCAAATTTATATAAAAAAAAGGGGGAGCCGAACCAGGTTGGGCCGAGTTGAACCAGGCTGGACCGGGGTCATACATGCAATCATGGTCAGACAAAACAGAAGTTAATTTCGGGTCAAATATTTTTATTAACTGATCTTATTGTTTTTTAGCTTACATGTATGATAACTTTTAGCTTTTTTAACTCGAGACTTCATGCACAGAAATGTGGCGTTCGTCCACTTTTCCTCATCGCCTCTTAGCGACTTGATTTCATGTGGCGGCGGAATGGGGGGGGGGGGGCATCGGCGCACCGTGCCCCCGTTTAATTTTGGCATTTTAACATTAGCCTTATGGGCGTTGCATGGAAAGAATGGGACCAAAAGTCGGCAATGCCCCCACTTCATTAAAGGTGTTCCGCCGCCACTGCTTGATTTGACCCTAAAGGCGTCTTACCAGCAAAAAAAAAAAAAAAAATCACCTGCGTTATGCCTAAATATTTGCCCAAGGGGGCTCTACGCAAGAAACGCCAGCCGGTCAAAAAACTGGCGAACGAATACGATCTTTCCAGTGCTTGAATTATATTCAATGAAAATTTCAGGAGACATAAATAATCTTAATCCTTATAGCTAGGCGCTCGGAGCATTCGCTACCATTCCATTGCCAGCTGCATTATCAACGCCACATTTGCATTACTCTGGGTGCATCATAAGTAACAGTAGGTGAACCGGTCACAGCAAAACCATGCCTCATTATCCTTTCCTTCCAAGCTGCCAAGCTAACCGGCCGCCCGGCCCACCACCGCGATATGGAACAACACTGGAGTGCGCCATTTGCCTACGGCAGTGCCCCACCGCGCCGGGGCTGTTTGACAGGTCACCCGCACCGTGACCTCGCCACCCGCCCCGCCCCCCCCCCCTCCCCGCCCACCTCCCCATTGGGCCCAGCTCGGTAGTGACCTCTCCTTGAATTTGACATGGACTCGACTAAGGCTCAACGCCATCTAGTTACGTCTGGAGATCCTAATAAGATCCACTGTACCTATGTATCATGGCCATACACGCTTGAAAATGTTGTGGGTAACATTAACAATTGCTTTTTCTTTAACGTGGTGCCTTTTCTATGCATAAAATCATAGGCTGTTTCATGCCCTTTCCAATCACCTAACTACGAAATGTGAGGGGCAATATTTATCTACTACATAGCTGCATTGTATTTGTTTACCTTCACCTGGTCGTCACATCCACAAACACGGCTTGCTTACGCCATGCTTGCGTGCACGGATGGCTCCAAATCACAAATGGACACGTAGCCTTATGATGAGGGTGAGCGGCGCCGCGCGAAAAAGTTCTCGGAACGCCTGCAGTGACGTTAATGGCTGCACGGCCCCGATGAAATCTGACGGTGTCGGCGGCTGAGCCCGCCGATAAGCCTGGCGTGCCTGCACACCAAATCAGCCGCAGGCCACAATAGGCTCGTTCCTGTGAAAAATGCCCGCGCCGGCCGCACTCCGTGTTTGTGGTTGTTGATTTCAGAGTATATAGAGTAGGAAGTAAACACGTCGTGATGCTTCAGCGCTGAGCACGACGGTGTCACGTGGGTCGCACTGGTAAGTGCCGAGCGCTGGACAAGATGCACCAAGGGGCTTAAGGTCTGATAAGTAATATAATATGCCATTATATGGCATGATATTATTGTTTATTAAATTGCATACGTCAAATGAATGAAATGAGCATCGCGTATGCTCCTTTATGCATTGAAAACATCCTGTTTCCATATTCACCCGCAAATCACCAACGTGGACTTGTAAGGGACCGCATTGCAGGGGGGGGGGGGAGTGTCGACTTATTCACTCATATAGTTTGTTTACTTTTGCCCTCTTCTGACCACGACATAACGCGGCATGCATGCAAGTGTTCCTGGCCTCTACATAATCTCTCTCGTTTTCGGTTATAGGTTTGCTTCTTTTAAATAAAAACTATGTGTCTTGTAAGCGTAATACATACATAGTAAACGATTGATTCGTTAAAGGCATGTCTCATAGAAATGTAAGTTTCAAGACCCGATTTGGAAACGGGACTGTAGATGCGAATTATAATTATGAATGCGCCTAAAGACAAACATGCATAATGATACACATACCTATAAGTACAATGCTTCAGAAAATGTAAATAGATGAGTAATGAACAAGAAATGTCGTTGACCGCGCGATCAACATTTAAAACAATGTTGTGCTGAATGGAATCCTCTAAGAGTTACAAGCAGCCTACAAGTAGGGTGAACAGTTATATTCCTTTCGGTGTATGGCTCATGTGGTTCCCCCTGTCACTGTCGCTCCGTCGCGTTTTATATGGCTGGCTCCCGTAACAGCGCAGATATTCCACAAAAATATATACCGCATCAGCTCGCACGCCACCGCGACCGAACTCGCCGCTCATCGATACAGCAATTCACTGAACTGAACACCCATTTTAAGCAGCCGTATTTGGGCGTACCTATAGTCGCTGTCATGGGTAGGGGAAGTTGGGGCAATGCCGGAGTTGGGGCAAAGCCGAAATTCGAGATATTTCTAAAACCGTACGACATGGATGCCACGTCTCAGTGATGCTCTGAAGCTTAAGTGACTACAATTATCGCATGTTTGTTACGAGTCGTCATTTGGAATACTTCGGCTGTGAGGGCGCCAAAAGCGTTTTCAAGGTACGTTTCCCTTGTACTACATGCGCCTTTGAAGCTGCATTTCTTACTCATTATGCTACCGTTTGTCTGGCCAATTCGGTCAAGTAATCTTCAGCATGTCTTTGCATAAGTGTGCTGCCTATTTGAAATTTATACAGCACGTTTAAAAGTTATGGGCCTGCAAATGAAAGTATGGCTGGCTGGGGTAATGCCGAAAACGTGCAATTACGCACGTTAAAGCACGCTACGTGGACTTTACTGCTGTAGAATAGCAACGCGTATTTTTAGTCAAACAAATTACACTTTCAGCCGGCACAACGGCCTGTTACCTATAAGGAATGATTTACCTGGCATTTTCTTATTAGGTATATCACACAATTATAACTTCCAGTGTGCACCAAGCGTCCTCAAGCTCTTAAAACGCGTGTCAGCTTTGATGATTTTTGGATAAAGTTTGAGATAAATCGGCAAAACATCAATGTCGGCATTCCTCGTAGATCATTTATCCCATTTTCGGCTTTCCCCGCAGTCCGGGGCAACGCCGAAAAAGTCAGTTCTTTGATATTTTTAGTTTTTGCGCTTAACGGTATGCAAATTCATCAAATGCGCCTGGTATGTTTGAAAGACAAAAGACTGGCCTCTCGAATGACGCCAACAAGAATAGCTTATGTTGTCTACCTTGCGTGCTACGGGCGTCAGAAAAAAAGTATTCGGCGTTCCCCCAACTTCCCCTAAGGCGCGCAGCCCGCGGCTTACGGTACCTACCTACAAAGTCGCTATTTTTGTCGGAGAACCGTTGCGTGCAGCATGGAAGATTCACTATGCATTAGTCACAGACGCGCAATAGGAACAATTGCGCAGCCTCGACTCGGTGGCATTGGTCAGGCCGACAAATAAGCTGTGCTGTGACGTTCTTTGCGACTATATGCAGGGGAAATCCTAATAGTTACCTACATGCGTGACAACTAAATAATATGTACGCGTAATAAGTTAAAAGCGCATATTGTATATGTACCGGCGATGCATTTCATCTGGTTTAATTGACGTTCCTAAATCTTGGGGCATAAATGATCTTATTCTGTTCGAGCTATTGGTATTCAAATTGTTCAAACGTTTCAAGGAAACAAGGCGGACGGGCGGAGTTTGCAACTTATAGGTAATCAGCCTGACGTTTTACATGGATAGTGGAAGGTTTAATACACATAGATACACCCTGCACCATGTTTACCTACTTCAATGGCGGCCCGATATAGCATCCATATTTCAATGGGCACCCTGACGTCACTCAATGTCTCGGCACGCCACATTGCTGGCCGGACCGACCGCGATATCAGACGGCCCAAGGTGCTCTCTGTCACGCACGGACGCCATTTTTGCCCCTCGTCAGGGTCAGCCTGGTGTGAATACTTAATTAAACAGAGTCTGCTTCATAAGCACACGGCTATTTTATAATTAGGCATATTCTAAAAGAACTGTAATTCCAGGACATCATAATGAAATGTTCCATATACATATGCTCTATATTGTAATGAATACCAACCGTGACTTAAACTTTTTCGTATCTCGTTTACAGTAGATCGTGGACATATGTACTTTCATCACTTGTTTAAAGTTCAATAAAATCTAGTAACGCCGCACATTGCATCATATTTCAAAGAGAGAAAGACAGAAAAGAGAGGGTGTGTGAGAGAGAGAGAGAGAGAGAGAGAGAGAGAGAGAGAGAGAGAGAGAGAGAGAGAGAGAGAGAGAGAGAGAGAGAGAGATAGAGAGAGAGAGAGAGGGAGAGAGCGAGAGAGAGAGAGAGAGAGAGAGAGAGAGAGAGAGAGAGAGAGAGAGAGAGAGAGAGAGAGAGAGAGAGAGAGAGAGAGAGAGAGAGAGAGAGAGAGAGAGAGAGAGAGAGAGAGAGAGAGAGAGAGATTATAAGACACGTAAAATATTGTAAGTGGTTAAGCGTTCTGAGGAATATCATCATGAGAAGTATGCGCATCTGGCTGACCTTATCCTCACTTCTGTACACTGAAAAAAATTTTTACTCACTTTTCTGAGTAATGACTGAGTTGCCATTTTGTCCAATGGTAAAACTCACTCTAAATCCGCGTACTCAGGTAAAACTCAGGGCGGAACGCAGGTAAAACTCGGGCAAAACTCATTGCAAGTGAGTAGCATGTGAGTAACAAAGTGAGTTGCCATTTTGTCCGATGGTAAAACTCAGATAAAACTCAGTAAGTACTCATGCGTAACTCATGTCCTACTCAGACAACTCAGGCCAAACTCAGGTATTAGTAAGTCATTACTCATGAAAAACTAGGAAGTAACTCACATGTAACTCAGCTGGTACTAATGTATAACTCAGGTGGTAGTACGGCCATAACTCAGTTGGAACTCATCGGTTATTCAGTGAAAACTAGGGCTGTACTCAGGACGTACTCACGTCGATAACTCATACGATACTCGGGTGTTACTCAGGCGCCGCCTGAAACGGCTGATCGGATTCGTTTTATATTGGCTCAAGCCAATGTATAGGCTCGCCGCCCATGATAACAGCTGCCGCATCAGCATTATGCAATATGCATGCATGATGCTCATACAACAGCCACTACCAGGCAGCTAGTCTATATATTGGGATTGGCCAATATATAACGAATCATTGCCCAAAACCAGCATACATATCTGTATTATACCATGCCCGACCAACGTCTAGTCTTGCACTATTCGCCCCAGCCCTTACAAGAAATACATGTTTGTAGAAACGGTCGCATTGCGCTGTATTTCAATTCTGACACACGCCAAACTGCGTCGGGGGGGGGGGGGGGATCAACTCCACGTCAGCTCAGCTTCACTCTTTTGCCAGCTTCTCGACCTCAGTCTTCGCGCCTACAGGTGGCTGGCGCTCAGCATTGAATGGTGTGTGGAGCACATGGATACACACAAACCACAGCGTGTTTCGCACTTTGTGCGCCGTTTGTTGACTGAGCACAAAGTGCGCCGTCGCCCACAGCAAAAGACTCCCTTCCAAACCATGGATCCCCACAAGACTTCCGTTCGCTCCACGATGAGGCGGCACCGTTCGTTTTCTTCAGACTTGTTATGATAGGGGTGATCCAAATTTTCGTCACCCGTGTACGCCACCACTGACGCCTTCTCCGCCAAGATGCAGAGGAGGCTCAATGGGCCGTTCCCTGAAAACACAATAAAAAATCAGATTTTCTTTTGCCAGTAAGAGAAACGGAAGTTATAGGGCATGCAAGGTGATTGAAATATCAAAAGTTATCAAGTTACCTCAGCTCAAAATTAATGTTAAACCGCGCCGTGCTGGTGCTCTGAGTTTACCGTGATGTACTGAGGGGAGGGGGTCGTCTTCACGTCCCCTCTTCTAACTCGGCTGTTGGGGTTGGGCCACGTAGCGACACGCCGTAAGCGGCTTTCGAAAAAGCATTAAAGATATTTAAGGAAATACTTGGGTAATTTTAAGGTCAAGTCAAGTGCCAGGTCACCAGAGGTCAGGAAAGGCCAAATTTTGCTTATTTCAATATTTTCGAAAAACTGGTGCTTAACTCGGAACCAAAAGAGCTGCCCGCGGAAAAATGCAGTCAAAAGCCCTTTCGACTTTTTTCTTGCTGGCGTTTGATCTCAGATTTGACCTCAGGTCAACAATTAAGCCTCCAGAGAGCAAAAACTCTAAAAAGCCGTTTTTACCAAAATGTTTTCTGTAATACTTTCCACTCAAGAGTCACGACATTTATTTTGCCGTTAGCATAGTGTTCTTCTCGTCGGGACGAATGAACTATAATTAGACCTTGAAAGGCCATATTTAAAACTTGACCTTAGGTTGACCTGACCAGGTCATGTTGCATATCAGTCGATCCAAACCGTCAAGCTGAACACATATGAGGTGTTTTATTGCACTAGCAAACATATTTTATACATGCCGTAAGGTTGATACTTGAGACATGGTGATGGGACAGTATCAAAAACGCTATACAATGAAATCCGTTCGATATTTTTTTGACATTTTACCTCAAACTGGTGTGAAATCGAGCGGTGAATTCCCTGAGCGAAAATGACAAAAATATCGAACGGTTTCCATGGCACGTTGCGAACGGTGCGATCGTCAGCGACCATTGAAATTTTTCCGATGTTAAGTCATTTGACGTGACCTGACCTTGAACGACCTGGGTCTAAAATTTCTTCATATGCAGAAACAAATGTATGAGCAGGTGTGCCGAAAATGGTGGCGCTGCGCGCCGCCGTTCTTAGATATTCGCGAAAAACCTGAGGGGGCGGGGTGGGGGGGGGGGGCGTAAAACGCCACCCAGCACAGCGCGGGTGAAGGTCGGATGGTCACCTTAACATTCGGGTTTTAGTCTCGCAAAACACTTCCATGGGCGTCCAATATTAAAATCAGCTTGAAACAATCACATAAAATGTGTTATACTTAACAGTAATGGAAATAAGTATGTCACGTCCAAACGCGTCTCGCCGCGGTATCTAATAATCTAATATGTAAGGAAGGTTGAAAATGCTCGCTGAAATCGAATAGTGTGCGAAAATATGTGTGTAGGCATTAAAAAAAAAACAGTCGGAAAAAATAATAACAGTGGAAAAATAATAAGCACAAACGAGACAAAAGAATCTTAAACGGTTCAGCGAGCGGAATTAAGACCATGGGCTCCACCACCGGGGGGGGGGGGAAGGGTACGGGGGACGTGTCCCCCAATATTTTACATTTTTAACATTGTGCCTATGGATGCTGCATGGAAAGAATCGACTTCAAACAACCTTCGCCCCCCCCCCCAAAAAAAAAACATCGGGTCGTGACGGAGTTCTTGTTTAAAGAAGTAAAAAGGGTCAAATGAACGTTCTTTTAGGATAAGGACAACATTATCCCACAAACATGTTTTTTTCTAACCCTCGCATGTGTAGGGGGGGTCGGATTGACCCCCCTTTCCCCATGGTTTTTCGCGAATAACTCGCGTAAAAAGCGGCTGATCGCGACGAAACTTTCAGTACCATCGCATTGATCAATTTTACACCTACCCTGAAACTTTCATGACCCTGACCCAAATGACCTTTGACCTGTGACCTCTTTTCCGAGACCATGTTTGGCCGGAATCGCGATTCGGCGTACGTCGGCTCGCATTAGCCGCGCGTTTGCAAGCTTTTCGTGGTTTCAAACGTTCAAACATGTGATTTGATGTTGCTCCCATGCATTAGGGTGGGTGTCAAGGTCACCTGAAGGTCAGGTCAGGTCATTGACCTTTGGTGACCTCGGGTGACCTCGGTTCACTTTTTCGAGTTTTACATGTTTCTAGGCTAGTTTTTGGAGCTGAATTCGAATTTAACAACCATTTGAACACTTACGAAGTAGTTTTGGTGCCTTCGTAACATGTTACGAAGCTGTCAGAGGCGGTTGACACGTACTACGAATACCCGTCACGACGCCTACTGATTGACCTGACCTGACCTGACCCGACCTGGTCTAAATGCTTAAAGACATCATCTGTGATCAAAACTAACACGATATTCGTGATCAGTACCCCGAAAAACCCCTTAGCAGCCACACTTTACGACTTTCTAATAGGTCCCGATTTTCCCGACTTTGGGTCATTGACCTGACCTGGAAGGTCAACCAATGACCTAGGACCTTAAAATTGGGTATCATCGGCTTCCTCTCGTCACGGGCAACACGCTCGTTTTTTTCCGCGAAGCTCTAGCTCGATCAGGGGCCAAACGGCAAGGGTTAAATTTAACCGACCAAATCGGTTAAATCCAACCGACCCCCCCCCCTACACATTAGAAGCTGGAAAACGCCGCACACATGCAAGGGTTAAATTTAAATATAACATAACTCACCTCTTCTTTTTCGAACTATGCCGGGTAGGTATCCCTCAGTTTCTCGATCGATCTGCTCCGCCGTTCACGGTTGGCACCGACCTCCTGACGCCGGCGGGGAATGTCTGCTGGTCCATCAGTTCACCTCCCTGTTCTCCGCGGCGCATGCGATTGATAAAGGCTTCATCGACAATCACCGAGCTCTTCACAGATAACTTACCGGTCCCATCCTTCGCTGCACGCCTTCCCCGCTCCTGCACTCTCCCGCACAATTTCACAATAGCCTCAACAATTCAACGTGAACTACGCGAGTCACCGCAACGGACTGAAGCGCGCGCCGCGGTTTTCGAACGCAACGGCTATAATACTCATCACGCGAACTCACGCATCACGCAGGAAACTCACCCTGCCGCGCATGCGCGCATCTTCAAGCCGGGGGTACCTCACGCACAACTGCACGTGAATTCGCGAGAACTCATGCATTGCGCAGGAAACTAGATTTGCCCAAGCAAAACTCATTTCCGACTCAGTTCGAATTCACGAAACTAAGCACTCAGAACTCACGCATAACGAAGTCACCCTGGTGATGTGAGTTAGATCAGCCAATAAGTGAGCACCACTATCGTATTCACTGAGTTTCTTCATGAGTTATTACTGAGTAATGCCTGGCCTGAGTAAAAAATTTTTTCAGTGTATGGAAATATGAAATTGCCAAAATAAATTACTGTATTAAAAATCGAGATATTTCGAGCACAGCTCTTCGTCGGTCGATTGTAATTATTTACACACATAACAGGCACACAATGTCGAATTCGTCTCAAGTTCTTCAGTAATGTCGCAGTAAGAAATTTAAATACACAGATCCCGTGCAAATTGATCACCCTAGTTCCTACCTTAAAAATATATCTAAACATAATTCCCCAGTTAAACTAGCAGTACATATATAGGTATCTTTCAAGAACCAATTCACACACATTTATATACATTATTTTGGAAGAAGCTGCCATGATGTAGTGTTATCGTTAATTTTGGGCCTGGCGTCTCGGATGAAGATGGATTCAGCGATTCTTCTATCCGCTTCATCTTTGCATACACGCAGGATTTTGGCCGTCACCGAGATGTCGCGTCGATCCATCTCAGGGTGCTTATGCAGCGCATGCTCTCCTAGGGGAGTGTCCTCTTCTCTGTTAATGCCGTTCCTCCGATGCTCGTTGTAGCGGAGTCTAACTGGCCTGCTCGTTTCTCCGATGTAGGTGTCGCCGCAGTGACTGCAGGTAAGTTCATATACCACGTTTTTGGTCGTGCACTTGGACTGTAGCCCCGCCTGGCATGAATGACAGCACCTTCGTCCCGAGGGGCAGGGGGCTGGGTTCAGTCGTGTCTTGACCAGTCGTTTCTTCAGGGTGTTGTTGGTGGTCCATGCTATCTCCACTGGTAATCCAGAGTTGATTGCAACCTTCTTCACCTGAGCAGCCACCTTGTCATTAACGAAGGGCAGTCGGATATATGTGCCTTGCTTCTTCTTGTTCTGTTGTCGCTGATCTGGCCGTTCCCGTCGTTCTCTTCCTCTGTCTCTGCTTCTCTCTTCATGTTTCTTCATTTCCCTCCAACTGTACTCCTTGATCATCTTCATCGGATATCCATTACTGACAAACAGATGACGTATCTTCTCGAGCCCTCTTTTTCTTGCCGCTGTGTCTGAGCCAAGACGGATCGCCCTAGTGATCTGTGATGTGAGCACAGCCTTCTTTGTAGACCTGGCATGTGCCGAGTCATACGGCAGAATGATCGGTGCCGCCATGGGCTTAAAATACAGCTCCGTGCTGTACGAGCCGTCCTGTCGCACGCTTATCAGTGTGTCCAGGTATGGCAGCGTCCCGTCCTGGTCTGATCGCTCAATCGTGAATTGAATGGCCGGATGTCTCGAGTTGAGGAAGGCCAGATATTCAGTTAGCGCCTCGCTGCCGTGCGTCCAGAGACACCATATGTCATCGATGTACCTAACATACATGTCTGGCTGAGGTCTGTCCACCTGCAGTGCCTCTGCTTCCAGCTTCCCCATGAACACTATGGCCAGAGATGGCGCAATCCTGGATCCCATGGCTATCCCATCAGATTGTTTGTAGAAGTTTTCATTGAATCGAAAGAAGTTGTTTTGTAGGCAGTGGGTGAGCAGGACTTCAACATCTTCTGGAACCAGCCCAAACAGATTCAGCTCGTTGATGTGTTCACGTATGAGCTCCATGACAGCTTCAATCGCTTCTTGGGTTGGCACGTTCCCGTAGAGATTTTTAACGTCAACGCTGAAAGCGATGCTGCCAGCAGGGAATCCTGTGGGATATTTTTCTTTTACTCTATCCAGAAATTCACCGGTGTCCTTCAAGTGTGCAGGTATGTACCTCAGCAGCTGTGACGTAACTTGTTCTAACAACCAGCTTAGCCTATCCACTGGATTGTCAATCCCAGAGACTATAGGTCTCAATGGCTCACCTTCCTTGTGTGTCTTCGGTAAGCCATAGAGTTCAGCGCAGCGCGAGTGGTGAGGGCGGATGGCAGCTACAATGTCTTTGCCTATCTTGTCCTTGATTGTTTCAGATATAATTCTCTTCGTGACTGCTTCAGTTTTGGCCGTAGGATTTTGATCTACTTGTTCATAGCCACTGGTGATTTCTTCTCCCTTTGCCAAATAGTCCTCTTGAACAGTTATCAATAGTAGAACCTCAAATAGGGGAGAGTGGGGCAAAGCGGCCACCCGGGGCAAAGCGGCCACCCATCGTTTTAGCCCTTCATAGCTGGCGTCAGTTCCAATTTATGGTTTCCAATTATACTTCTCTTCACGGTCGTTCGAATGAGCCAGACCGGGGTTTCAGGCCCATCACCATTGTTCTGTGAAACACGGAAAAGCATTTCTTGCCAGGTTACCAACTATGTTTACAATTTTTAAATGTTATGTTATTCCATAACCGTTTTGAATTTTTATAAGCGAGTTTGTCCATGCATTGCATGGTTATCGTACATGTATTCTACCAATTTTAATGTTTGTTACCCCACTAATAGCTAAGCTGGAATATTTTTGTCTCGGACGGTATGCGTGGGGCAAAGTGGCCGGGGCAAAGTGGCCACACCCCAATTGGCCATAAGTTGCTTCCATCTGGATAAAAAACATTTATATTCAAATGTGTCTTCATGCATTCATCTTGGCCACTTTTCAGTTGCATGGGTTACCAAATAATGCAATTAAATGTTTTTTTTTTCATGAAAATCCTTTCTTTGTTTACCTACAGGTGGAAGATGATAAAGTAAACATCCATCCTCGCTTAACCTTGTCACCATCAAATACCGTAGTCGTACACGAGGCAACTATTTTGTTTCTCATATCGGGACTTGAGGAGACGCCGGTGGCCGCTTTGCCCCAGGGTATGGGGCAAAGTGGCCAATATGCATAGGTTTAAAGTTTTGTCAATATCTTTCATATGTGAAAGCCTTTGGAAATAAAACGCAGTTGAAATAAAAGGCAACTTAATAGGGATCACATTGGTATAGAAAGAATCTTTCCAAGTTTAAAAATCAAGCGTTGACATCGTGATAAGCGTTAGGGTGGCCGCTTTGCCCCACTCTCCCCTAGTTATCATGAACAAAGAGGACTATTTGGCAAAGGGAGAAGAAATCACCAGTGGCTATGAACAAGTAGATCAAAATCCTACGGCCAAAACTGAAGCAGTCACGAAGAGAATTATATCTGAAACAATCAAGGACAAGATAGGCAAAGACATTGTAGCTGCCATCCGCCCTCACCACTCGCGCTGCGCTGAACTCTATGGCTTACCGAAGACACACAAGGAAGGTGAGCCATTGAGACCTATAGTCTCTGGGATTGACAATCCAGTGGATAGGCTAAGCTGGTTGTTAGAACAAGTTACGTCACAGCTGCTGAGGTACATACCTGCACACTTGAAGGACACCGGTGAATTTCTGGATAGAGTAAAAGAAAAATATCCCACAGGATTCCCTGCTGGCAGCATCGCTTTCAGCGTTGACGTTAAAAATCTCTACGGGAACGTGCCAACCCAAGAAGCGATTGAAGCTGTCATGGAGCTCATACGTGAACACATCAACGAGCTGAATCTGTTTGGGCTGGTTCCAGAAGATGTTGAAGTCCTGCTCACCCACTGCCTACAAAACAACTTCTTTCGATTCAATGAAAACTTCTACAAACAATCTGATGGGATAGCCATGGGATCCAGGATTGCGCCATCTCTGGCCATAGTGTTCATGGGGAAGCTGGAAGCAGAGGCACTGCAGGTGGACAGACCTCAGCCAGACATGTATGTTAGGTACATCGATGACATATGGTGTCTCTGGACGCACGGCAGCGAGGCGCTAACTGAATATCTGGCCTTCCTCAACTCGAGACATCCGGCCATTCAATTCACGATTGAGCGATCAGACCAGGACGGGACGCTGCCATACCTGGACACACTGATAAGCGTGCGACAGGACGGCTCGTACAGCACGGAGCTGTATTTTAAGCCCATGGCGGCACCGATCATTCTGCCGTATGACTCGGCACATGCCAGGTCTACAAAGAAGGCTGTGCTCACATCACAGATCACTAGGGCGATCCGTCTTGGCTCAGACACAGCGGCAAGAAAAAGAGGGCTCGAGAAGATACGTCATCTGTTTGTCAGTAATGGATATCCGATGAAGATGATCAAGGAGTACAGTTGGAGGGAAATGAAGAAACATGAAGAGAGAAGCAGAGACAGAGGAAGAGAACGACGGGAACGGCCAGATCAGCGACAACAGAACAAGAAGAAGCAAGGCACATATATCCGACTGCCCTTCGTTAATGACAAGGTGGCTGCTCAGGTGAAGAAGGTTGCAATCAACTCTGGATTACCAGTGGAGATAGCATGGACCACCAACAACACCCTGAAGAAACGACTGGTCAAGACACGACTGAACCCAGCCCCCTGCCCCTCGGGACGAAGGTGCTGTCATTCATGCCAGGCGGGGCTACAGTCCAAGTGCACGACCAAAAACGTGGTATATGAACTTACCTGCAGTCACTGCGGCGACACCTACATCGGAGAAACGAGCAGGCCAGTTAGACTCCGCTACAACGAGCATCGGAGGAACGGCATTAACAGAGAAGAGGACACTCCCCTAGGAGAGCATGCGCTGCATAAGCACCCTGAGATGGATCGACGCGACATCTCGGTGACGGCCAAAATCCTGCGTGTATGCAAAGATGAAGCGGATAGAAGAATCGCTGAATCCATCTTCATCCGAGACGCCAGGCCCAAAATTAACGATAACACTACATCATGGCAGCTTCTTCCAAAATAATGTATATAAATGTGTGTGAATTGGTTCTTGAAAGATACCTATATATGTACTGCTAGTTTAACTGGGGAATTATGTTTAGATATATTTTTAAGGTAGGAACTAGGGTGATCAATTTGCACGGGATCTGTGTATTTAAATTTCTTACTGCGACATTACTGAAGAACTTGAGACGAATTCGACATTGTGTGCCTGTTATGTGTGTAAATAATTACAATCGACCGACGAAGAGCTGTGCTCGAAATATCTCGATTTTTAATACAGTAATTTATTTTGGCAATTTCATATTTCCATACAGAAGTGAGGATAAGGTCAGCCAGATGCGCATACTTCTCACGACACGTAAAATAAACGTAACACGCTAATTTTAGTGTTATAGTTACTATTCGTGAGTTCACTTGCCGTATTGACCCCGGCTTTCCTAACCGTTATGGCGTTATATTTGATCACACATCTCCACTGATCTGTGTGGTGACTGGTGCACAAATAGTGCTCCATGTGCCCTGATTGGTCCAGTCCTGGAACGCAGAGCGAATAAACACTGAATAGCGATCAAACCCAGGTCGAGAGCCTGTAACGCAGACCTGTAGGTGCTAACGTATGACGGGATGTATATGCATACTATAATAATCTCTTACCACAGTGTCTGCCCACCATTCGTCGCCAATGGCGTGAGCGCGTTCTGACCCGCCGAGCGTGTGGCTATGTGCAGAGCTTTCCTCAAACATCCCCCGATGAACTTCCGCGCATGGCTGGACAATGTTTTTTACTGGCGAGCCTCGGAATCGTGAACAATCTCAATGGTGCAGAACAATGGGACGGAAGGGGCATTCAGCCGCATGAAAGTATGCACCCAGTCTGCACGACAGGCCAGTTGTAAAAAAAAAATGCTTCCATAACAGCCGCCGGTAGGACACCTGTAAGTCAACTTGTTTTTAGCGTGCCTGCCGATGCTGACTTCCAAGCTTTTGCGTCTCAAAAGCTAAACCCCGACATGCGCTGGTTCCCAGCTGTAGGTAAGTGGTTGCATGTAATATGATGGAAACATTTATATCAAAATGCAATTCCTACGCATACGAGTATGTATATGCATATGATTAATGCCTACACATAAACTAGGCTGGATTTTGGCTCACAGCCCGTCTACAAAAAGAGCTCAAAACGGAAACACCGTGATAATAGACGTTTTTCCAAAATATTTTTCTTTAGCAACTTTGAGCTTAATCAATGTACCTAACTATGACGCTTCTTTTATAGCTGCTATCGTGTTTCGCTCGTCAAGATGCGTCGAATGTCGATTGCCTTTAAGATTAACGTGAAAATTTGACCAAAGAGCAAGATGATATGACCGATCGGAAATGGTTGTGCTGCTTATCCATCTATTTGTATCTATGTGCGAAACACAACCACGAGGGTATTTCATATGAATGTCAGTATCAAAAGTTATGGTCCAAGAAGTTCTTGTTACATTTCATGACCTAAGATGACCTCATGGGTGTAAGATGATGGGCCATAGGTGTGATTTATAAATTTTGTAGTTGCTATTAACTTGATATGTCCCCCTAAAAGTTGTTCAAGTTTGTTTAAGTTGTCGTATGACTGTCGTCCGCGAGTAACTCATTCAAATTTCTCCTATCATAACTTAAAATGAAAACGAGAGAGGTCGTAAACTTGATACCTTAATTCACTAAAAGGAATCAAAAGACATCCTCCATATATACTGTCATCATTATTAATCGCTAAAAATTTGAACCCTCGCCGGCCGAGGTGAGTGCCGCCCCCCCCCCCCCATTAGTTTTTTCGCGATAACTCCGAACATGCCGGCGATAGAGAGCTGACACTTGGCATACCGGGCTGTTGATTCAAGCCAGATATTTTGATACCAACCGCATTTTCGGGTCAGGTCAGGTTACTGACCTATGACGTCATAAGTGCACCTCTGCACGGTCTTCAAATGTCGCAACTTCGCAACGCCCTCACTGCCAGAGGAGCTTTCACAGGGAAATTGAACTTGCAGGACCTAGTATCCATTACGAGTCTCATTAGGAGTATCACAACTTGAATATCTCGGATTTTTCCTAAAGGTCATATGAGGTCAGGTCATTTTCGTGACCTCACCATTAGGTATAAGTCAATGGGGAAAAATAAAAGTTGCTATTCTGGCGCCGGGAACGACCTCCAACTACCTCAAGCACGCAGAATCGTGATTTCATGCACTCCTTGCAAGGCCCGATGCGTCACTTTTGCAATGCTGACCTTGCGTGACGTCATTTATGACGTCATTAGAGTCATATTAGTTTGTCGTCAATAACTCCCGAGCAAATTGAGCTAGCGAGTCGGGAAGCCATCAATGGACTCAGGACGACCTGCCGAATCGAATGACATGCGACATTACCTCCTTAGATCAATTTCGTGACCTGGGGGCGCTGAACTGACCGTGACCCGAGGTCAACACCCTAAGTTGACCTAACCCAAACAAAAAGTATATCATTCGACGGGCCTGAGCGAGACGAACACGATGCTGCCAAAATAGCGGCTCTGCGGCCGTTTTTGCGAAGTTATTCACCAAAAACGGAACCGCCTGCCTTGGGACACTTGACCTGACCTCAGAGGTCACCGGTCAGACCTAGGACCTTAAATTCGGGTATCAATCTCTGCATCTCGTACCGGCACACACGCTCGTTTTTTTTTCGCGACGCGCTAGCTCCACCGGGGGCGAAACGGCGAGGGGGGGTCGTACCCGCCCCCCCCCCCCTCGGCCAGCGCGTATGTAGAAAACCAATAGGTCCGGCGAGGGTTGAATCAATAATTCGGTCGGTGTAGGTATGGCGAACGTTTACTTTTTATAAGTCACTTGAATTGATGTGACCTGATGACATGACTTAACATGACCTGGTGAACAATCATGGTTGTGATTAGGTATAATGATTTGTGCCAAAGACAGAGGCGTGTTTTGAGACATGTACTCGCATTTTAGTCCATTTTTCACGTCTAACTTTTTTAGTTCCGTAAATCTTCCGTTCAGTACTTTTTGTTTACGTAGATGCTACGCAGCAGGCGACTGCAGCACCCGACATGAAAACACCACACGTACCCTTGAAGTGACCTGTGGCCTGTGCAACCAAGTGCTTTATCTCCATGTATAAATTTCACGGAGAGGGCGGGGCAGTGCATATCGAACAGCCGCTTGATCATGCGAGCCGATATAAGTTTCTCTTCGCGGAGTCGGTGCCGTGCATCCTCTGGCTGCAGCCGGCCATAAGCTGTTTGCAGAGGCGGAGCGATGACCGATAGAGAGGAGGCGCCCGTCGGGACTTGCCATGGTGCACCGTGTCTGCCGATCGGCCGGCGGAAGGGTGCGGCCGGCCGCGCCGCCCGCGCAGCCCAGAGCTCGTCAGGTCACTCTCCGTTGCAACACGGACCCAGTGGCCGGTCAGAGCCCCGGCGCGCCAGTTTCGGCCGGCTGTTTTCCACTCCGCTCTCCGGCTGTTGCACAACGAGCGGCATTGGCGGCGCGGCGGTCGCGATCGGCGGCGCGGCACGCACCTGTGACCCACTCAGAGGTCGCGCCCGCCGGCCGCCCGCCGCCGCTGTTTGCGCGCTGACCTGCACCAGTCGGCGGCGTAGTGCGCGGCCGCGCTGCGCAGCCGGCCGGCCGGCCGGTCTCGCCACCTCGCCCCTTCCTCTTCCTGTTTGCCGTCATTGTGCGCGGTGCGTGCAGGGCCGGCGGCGCACCTGAGACGGATGACCGGTCGGCGCGGCGGCCCGCTACACGCCGCCCGTGCTGACAGCTGTGCCCGGCCGGGCCGACGTGCAGCGTGCGTACTGCGCATATTTTACGGCCTAATGTGTTTGTGCGGAGGTCAGTCAGCTTTCCCTGTGTGAAACGGTGCCGTGATGACGGGATTAGACGGGTGCCTGTAGAGGTGACCCATTCAAGGATTTATAGGTTAAAGGTGTAGACGGCGCAATTATCCAAAGGCATTGGCAACATTGGTTCGAGGCGCTGAGTCACTTATTCAGTTGTCATAGAAGAAGCATGGAGGAAGGAGTATTCTCTCCTCCATGGAAGAAGGTAAACCGAAACGCAATAATCTCATTGGTAGTGGTGACGACTTGACGAGCCATTTCATAATAAACGAAACGACGCAACCCTTTTCACAACGGTACATTGGATATCTACCTATTTGAATTTGAGAGCCATGAATTTAAACAACCGACATTCTTTCGAAAGGTGGAAACTCTTCTAGTAAACAACTATTAAAAATTATCAGGTACTAAACAGATCAAATGGTTCAAACAGTCCAATGTTCCGTCGTGAACAGGGCTGTCATGCCTATGCCATTAATACGTCAAATGCGCTAGGCATTAGAACGGTGCAGGCAGGGAGGGTAGGTACGTACCTACCTATAAGTTGACATAGGTAGGTACCTACCTATTAGTGGAGAAACTTTTAACCTTCCTCCTCGATGTGATTAGGTCGAACTTCAGCGTATTCGAAACTATAGTGCAGGATTTTTTTCTGTTTCGAATTGTGATAGCCCGTTACGATATACGAATAGGGTGCGAATAGGTACCTACCCTCCCTATATAAATCAATGCCTGAGGCGGGGCGGGGAGGCGGGAGCTGCCAGCTCCGAATAGAGGGTGCGGACTGCGGATCGGCTGAAACTGAGGAAGGCAGCTGGCAAGGACGGATGCCTGCCGTTTAGTTGGTATTGTCAAATCTGTTGCTGTCAATTGTCATGCATTATAATTTATGCAAGATAATTTTACTTATAGGTACTGTCATGTGCTGTGGTCCCAATTTGGCACAGATGTTGCAATGAAGGAATTTCGGGAATCGTGAAGGAATTCTCTTGAGGATGACCTTGAATCTATTTTACGTCAATTAGCAAATGTTTCGAGTCGTTGAGTCACAGTTTTGTAAAATTCAACTGCATGTTAATTGAAATAACGTTGTTTATTACGCAGTATAAATACTTGAATCGTTGAATTGAATAATCGTATTGTTGAATTGAAATTTCGTATTCATGGTTTCGTGATCCAATCTGGCATCTCTATTTGGTAGCCCTTTACGCAAGTTGTGTAGATTGCGGCATCGCGGGTCAATACTTTTGTTTGGTTGTCCGACTTTGTCTTGAAACTTAGAAATAATTGTATTTAGAAGGCATTTTAATTGTTTCCCAGATGGAGAGGGAGGACAGTGTGTATAAAGCGAAGCTAGCCGAGCAAGCGGAGCGCTATGAAGGTTTGTAAACCTCTAGAAGGGGCCCTGCGAGACTTATGCTTTATCTGCGCCATTTACGTATTTTGCATTGCTAATGTATTTTCTCGCATTTCTTAACATATATTTTGCTATTTATTTATCAGTTGTAGTATTCTTCTTCGTAGGCCACTCTGAGTTAATCTTTTGTGAAGAAGCCTAGTATCCTTAGAAAATGGAAATGATACGTGCTTACACTTCTTTAATCACTTTATTGGTCTAAACAGAAATGTTTTGTCCTATTTTATGTGTTTGCTTACTTTTTGATGTTCTATTTTGATTTAACAAATGCTGTTTAATTCATTATTCTGTGCGTCAAGGTATATGCCACAAATTATTTGCCTATAATCAGCCATTGTCTTCTTATTTCGGTGTCGCAATTCAAGACAGGAATTTCCCTTTGGGCTCATTTATGTGTACATTTATATGTCTGCCTAATGTGTCATCATTTGTGCACAAGAATAATGCCATGGAAAAGCAGTGTCAACCAACAATCACAGTTATCTCTTGTTTTGTCTCAAACCATGCATTTGTATGATGGATCAGGATTAGGAATCGTTTAAAAATTCCATCAAGCAATTTTGATTTTAGAATTGGATACAAGCCAATTGTAGTACTTGAGTGATCTTTGATAATATTGTTTTGTTAATCATTATTATTCTTTTCTCAGTATTCCTTGAAAAGTAAAGCCCACTTTGAAAATTTAACAAATTATTCTGGAAGCAAGCATTTTTTCTTTTTAAGTAGGTACCTATCTATGTAAAATGCATTAAGTTCAGGTAAATTGCTTTGCAGTATTTTGCTTCTGTTTTTTTTTTCAAAGTCAACAATGAGTGACACTCCAACTTGTTTTTTTTTGCAATGCACTACTGTGTGTTGTTTGTTTGATCATTCTGTTTTGCCAAGACTATGCTGCCATTGTGGGTTTTAATTATCAAGCAGGTGCATTTGGATAATTCTTTTTATAGCAATTCCATATTTAGGTATGAACCTACCAGCAGAAGTATTGAATGCATCTGATTTTATCAGCGCTCCAACGGAGCTATCAAAAGAAAAAATCCAATCTCTGATTTTCAATACTACCAATACTCCAATGGAGCTATTTAAAGAAAAAGATCCAATCTGGTGCAACATATTTGATTCTTTATAAGCTGTGTTTAAATTATCGGACAACCTTTAAACAAAACAAAGAACATAGCAAATAGGTTGCACTATTTGCTTCACCAATGTTGCTAGTTATGACCTCTATTGCCTACTGGTTTGTATCTAAACTGGAATTGATTTATGCACAAACAATTGCAACATGCTGCTCAATAGGTAGACATGCCATTTTGAATGAAGCTATCAGCATCCCCTGCTGGCTACTTTGGTCTATTCAATCATATTAAGTTAAACACTTATTGTTTTTCATTACCCATTTTAGTGGTTCCAGGTCATTTGATTAATTAGTACAGGCATGCCAAGTATACAGGCAGGCAGTACAGGCATGCCAAGTAGGTGTGTCACATGGTACGAATATGTGGGATATATTCTTCTGATGGATGCATTCAGTATTCCTGAATATTATGGTGTTAGAAATGACCTTATGCTCTTGATACAATGAAATGAGAGTGAAATAAGACCTAAATATATAAAATTTATTATAACAAAATATCTTATGATATTTTTTGGTCTTGATTCACTCTAATTTCATTGTATCATGATCATAAGATCATTTTTTAACACCATCATCTTCATAACAATGCTCAAACTAGCCATAGCTCACCTTCAATGTATTCCTGACATTGATAATGTCATTGTGGGTTTGATATTCTGACTAGCAAGAAAGGCACTACCGAAAAGCGGACGTTTCATTGTAAGAACAGTTGTGCGAGGCGCTGTACAGTTACACAGCTGATGAGTATCACAGTCAGGCTAAACCCATCACTTTCGATTTGCCTTACTACGTTTTAAGAAGCCTAGATACGCTCTGCTTGGTTCCGACTGTGGAGCTCAGCTTGGTTCTCATACTTGCGAAACTTTAAAATGTTTTCGTGACCCTTATTCATTATTTTGATATCTCTAGCGATTCGGTTGACTTTCTCTTCATTTGTAGGTTAACATTCCACTCTGTTTTCGTTCTCGTCTGCGTATTTCTGCGTAGGAAGGCCGACCGGCGGGGTGGGCCGCGGAGCTGTTATTCGCGGTGCACAGTTTCTCCCGGCAGCCCTGACCTCGGGCCGGGCTGTCTATCCGGACCTGCGAGCACCGTTGCTTCTCTCGCGGCGCCGGCGGGCTCTGTGCGTTTCGTAACCGCTCCGGAGGGCGGCTAACCAGGCCAGCGGGGTCTGCGGGCGACAAACAGCCCGCCGCCGCGACCGGAACGGGGGTGGGCCTCCTCTCCGCGCGCCGCCGCCTCCTGAAGCCCCCAGGGACTCGCGGTGGAGCACGGGATGGGACAGACTCGGCAGACCTTTCCCTGTTGGTCCGGCGACACCTCAGGACTGTCCGGGATTCTTTAGTATGGAGACTGCCGCGCCATGTGTCGGCTTCCACACATCAGCGGTAGACAGACCACGAGCTGTCTGGGGAGGGGAGACTGGGTGGCGGCAGATAGGTGGCTGAGTTCCGTGCTCCCCGACCGGGCCCCGCGACAGCTGCAGACAGGCCAGTGTTTGGACATCCCATTGACGGCGTGTTGATAGGCCTCGTCAGCTGGCGGTGGCGCGTCATGGTTGATGATCGCTGCATTCCCGCCCGCCAGTTGTGACGCCGCCAGGGGTGCAGCCGACCTCATCGCCGAGATCAGATTAGCTGCACTGGATAAACATTTATTTTGCCGGAGTGATGCTCCCACTTGGTGATGAGACGTCAAATCAACTATCGCTTTTGAATGTGTTTGCTGAACAGCTCGTTAAAAATTGACAAGAGCTGATGACGACTGTTTGGATTGCGAAGAATGAGAGAACGATCCACTACAAGCGGTCTGTCACGGCCCTGTGCCATTTGCTACCCTCCATGCTGTGTCTACGTATGACAGGTGCGGCCGATCGGAGGTCCGCCTGTGTCGGTGACCGACCGGTCCACCCCGTCAGTGGGTATCCTGCTGCTGTCCATCCTGCTCCTGTTCCCTGAGGGACTCCCCGGCCACCGCTGTCACCGCCCCGCACCGACCGAGCCGCTGTCACTCAGCCGTCAGACGGCAGCTGCTTCTGGAGGCTTCCGTGGATTTATGACATCAAAAACCCAAACCGGTGTGCGCTCCGACATTGTTGTTAGCAAATTTACGACACCACAGCTGCCTCTGTTGTACGCTGTTGGGAATGCACACGTTGTTTGAGGGAGCGGTGCGGACCACAGCTCACCTCACGGGAGTGGCACCGGACAGACCGCAGCTTTCACAGCCCTGTAGAAAACCTGTCCTCGAAGCCTGCAAAGCTCGTTCATCGATCGGCCGGGGGGGAGGGGGTGCCGTAACGCTTACTCCTCGCTCCGGTAACGGGTGTGACTCAGCTCCGTGATTCAGCGCGTCACGAGGCTCCTGTCGGTCACGCACGCGCTGCGCCCCACCCGAGCTCACCCCGCCCCTGAGGCCCGCACAGCGGCGCCGCGTCTGACGACCGGCCCCACCTGGCCGTCCCGTCAGCGGGTCGGCCACGTGGGCCCCGGTCGGACAGCGCCAGGTCGGCGGCGCTCCAGTCATCGGCGCCGACGGCGGGCTGGGCGGCGGCCAGCTACACGGCTGGGGCGGCCGTGGCCGGGCCTCGCCGGCTCCAAGGCAGCCCAAACAGCCGGCCAGGGTCTGCAGAGGGGCTCCGCCAGCCCGAGGCCGCCGGCGCCGGTTAAAAATGGTCACTGCCACCCGGAAGAGCCCGGCTTTGGTCCAGAGTAGGGCTGCTCTGATCAACAGCCCGACTGATTGAACCCACCATTGATTCCCAGGGCTGTGGCGCGACAGAAGCTAGCACGCGCCGAGCCGAGGCCACACCAAAGTTCCGCGAAGCCAGTCTTCAGATGTGGTCTTTGGTCGAACCAGTGGCCGACTGATGGGTGAAGTTGACGCCAACTTGGGCGGATGCCCAAGTGTCAGTCGGGGATCTAGATTAAGTCGCCTTTCGTCGCCGAACGGGTACTGGAGTGAACGGTTTGGCGTCCTCTCGGCCGAGTGACATTGAAATGTATCACCGGGACTGGTTCGTGTTTCTTTGCAGTTACCACCGAGCTATTGTTGTATGATGTGCTGGGAGGAGCTGGTCGTGATATAATCCTAGGCAAAGCTGAGCTCCGGCAATCCTCTGAAGACGGCGCCATGATTATCAGGTCTCATCAGCGGGACGTAATGCAACTCTGCATAACGACTGGGCCGCCGGCGATGGGTTCTCAGAGGTAGCCGGTCGGATTGCCGCGTGGAAAACTACTCTGGGTTCAGGAGGTACGCTGATGGGCTGAGCCCCGACTGCTCTGTGGTGTTTGGTCTACTATCTGACCAAGGCCGGGGGCCTCCCGAGTTCCGAGCTGAACCAGGAAAGGCTGCGGGCGGCGGTCCGCGGCTGCGGCCAGACTCGGGCCGCAGCTCTGTCCGTGTAAGGGATTGGCTGGGCGGGGCTGCAGAGGCACACGCTTCTGGCGGCAGCTGCCTCTACCGGAGGCCCGCCCACCCACACACCGGCCCGACTGAGAGAGGTCCTGTGACAGGCGGCCCTGGCAGGCGGCTTTTCAGTTTGGTCGGTGATGCATGAAAACTTGACTCATGGCTCATCGGAACGCTGGTTGCTATGAATTTTAATTGCTACTGTGTTCTATTGTGCATGTATATTCTTACCGGGCTTTGCAAAAGTTCTGTTACACTTTCTTTTTCTTTATTTTGAGGGGTTTACAGGTCTGGGCCAAACGTTTCGGCGATATCAATTGAAAATTCTGCTTATTAGAGACATGGTACCATGACGAATTTAACCTTCTTTTGCAGTTATATCAAAATGGAGGCCAAGAGAATAGAGATAGCCGCTTTGCTCCGCGCGCAGCATACCAAAGCTTTCATTGCCAAGCACCTGAAAGTCAGTCGGATGACCGTCCACAGAGTTGCGGACAGGCTCAAGAGCGGAGAAGGTCTCAAAGATCGACCCCGTACCGGCAGACCTCGAGTAGTGAGCCGACTGGCCGTAAAACGGGCATTCGAACGCAACCCAAGGCTGAAAATGACTCAGGTCGCGAAACGCAAGAAGATTTCGGTCGCCACGGTGTCCAGGGCCGTCAAGAACCAGGGTGGAAAGAGCCTACGACTCCTGGAAGGGCCTCTGCTCACTGCCCGAATGCGGGAGCAGCGCCGCGACCGCTGTCAGCGCCTGCTCAGCGACCTGAAGAGCAACGGAAAACGCGTCCTCATCTTCTCTGACGAGAAAACCTTCACGGTTGATCCGGTCGTGAGCAAGCAGAACGACCGCGTCGCCACCTTTGGGAACGATGTTTCCGAGGTCCGCCGCGTGTCAAAGATCAAACATCCGGCCTCCGTGATGATGTTCTTTCTTTCTTTCTTTCAACTGACTTTCAGGTGCTTGGCAATGAAAGCTTTGGTATGCTGCGCGCGGAGCAAAGCAGCTATCTCTATTCTCTTGGCCTCCATTTTGATATAACTGCAAAAGAAGGTTAAATTCGTCATGGTACCATGTCTCTAATAAGCAGAATTTTCAATTGATATCGCCGAAACGTTTGGCCCAGACCTGTAAACCCTCAAAATAAAGAAAAAGAAAGTGTAACAGAACTTTTGCAAAGCCCGGTATATGTACGATGCACATAGTGTTTGTAGGTTTTCGCACATCCGTTCCTCTGATGCCCATGCCAATAACCAAAGTGCCGCGCCGACGGCCATCAGCGTCAGTGGTGAACAAGAAACACAGTCCAATTTGAACAATTGTGGGATGAAGCCATTGCGGGACCCGACTAGCTTTCTACAAGATGCCAGAAAAAGATCAAACACTGAGAATGTCATTGTGTGAATGTAAAAATATTTTCTGAATGCTTTCAGTGAATTGCATTGCGGACTGTTGCGATTTATTTGCCTCACGTGAGCTGCTGGTAGCGCTCCAGTAGCCGTGGAATCGGTGTTACCTATGTGACCGCCGTGCCAAGCAATGGGTTACATCACCGGCGGCATGTGCTGCTCGGACTGGGTGCGTGCTTGGCACCAGCCAGCGGGGCAGTGCGCGGCTGGACGACCCAGCCGCGTTCGGCCACCCATTACGAGTTGCGTCAGACGTGTGCCGCTGCCGCTCTGAGACACGCACAGCTCCTCGGCCACTCCGTGCCGCTCCTGGGACACGCTACATTTTGTGGGCTACATTTTGCCTCTGCCAGGCCAATGTGCCATCCCCTGGCCGTTATGTGCTGCTCTTGGGCTATTCTGAGCCGCGTCTGGACCATTCTGCGCCGCCCGCGATTCGGAGCGTTGACCGGTGCGCGCCGACCATGGCCCCGATCGGACACACGGCCCGGCCCGTCGCGGCGCGGCCACTGGTGGGGGCGGGAGATGAGCGCTGAACGGCGCGCCTGCAGACGGACCAGAGTGCAGCGGCCTGCAGCCGGCAGCGTGCGCTGACCTGGAGGGCGTTCCCAGCCGGGGAGAGCGGGTCAGGTCGGCGGCCGGTCAGCGGACTGGTTCGTGTTCGCCGCTCGGTAATATCTAATGGCTCAGGGCGGCACGATGGTGTGTGCTAGTTCCTCCTCTCGTATATTCTATAACCTTGATTGGGTAGGCCGTGCTGTGCGCTCACAGTTTCCGCTCACAGTCTCACACTGCGGTGAGCGTGGGAGCGCCGTGTCCCGACCGGCCCGCTCCCTTCGGCCGCTCGGCTCGGCTCCAGCGGTGTGAGAAGTCGGGAGGCGGCTCGGGCGCGGTCGTGTGCGTCAAACAGTTCGTCTGCGGTCAGTGCGCTGGCGGCCCACATTAGGGTCACAGCCCGAGAGCGGCGCTGCGGCGGTGGGTGCGATGCTGACGGGTCAGGGCGCTGGGTAGATTGGGTGCTCCGCCGCCGAGCCGGGCCCAGTGAGGCCCGTCTCGGGTCGTCAGCTGATGACAGCGCCGCCTGGCGGCTCGGCCGCGCTCCGCGCCCAGTGCCATCTTCTGTGGCTCCAAAATGCATTCTTTTTCTGCCCTCCCCTCCCTGTAAAGTTCTTGTTTTAGTATTGATCGCAGGGTGACACGTGCTTTTTTGTCACGTGAGTGCAAAGTGCTGGCGGTCAAACTGTCATGTAAACCTCGTTTTTGTGTGACATTTGGCACGATTGGGCTTTGACACGCCGTGTGGTTCAAAGGGTGACATGCCACTGTACCACAGTCATTGACACGTCATCATTACGGATTTGTACGCTAAAATATTCGACGCCTTGTAGTTACAACATGGAAATCCGGTTATATGCTTAAACAAGGAACATACGCATACATGAGGCAGTATTTTTAGGCTGGCCTTTTGACTAACCGTCCCACAAATGTTAGTTGACATGAAAACAAAACAAAGTTCACTGTCGAGCGTGTTGTTGACATTACATACCCATCTGTTTCGGTTTACTTTTTGTTCCGCGCCAATCTGGGCAAACCTCGCTGTGACTGTCGACGGCCCACTACATCTGAATGTGGCGGTGTCGTAGCAGGCGATCGCTTGTAATCGATCCTAGCGTGTCAGCCGACTGGAGGCGACAAGGTTATGCTTCTCCATAAATCTCCATAAAGGTTATGCTTCTTCAGACCATCGTCAGGCCTGGCGTGACGATGGTCTGACCAGACGAGACCCGCGCAGCACGGTCGATCGACTCGGGAACTTCCGGGCTGGCAGCCTCGTCTCCGGCACGGCGTTGACAATTTGTGGCGGGGGGGGGGAGGGGGTGCTGATGTGGGGGAGATTCGACTTGTGCGCTGAGCCGGAGCTCCGGTTGGTAGCTACGGAGCTTTGACGCGATATGTGCCGTAAAATTGAACCGTTGTGGCGTCTGTGGTCCTCAGTTGACGCGATTTACCTGCCAACGCGAGTCCAATGCTAATTCCTGTTTTTCTACGCCATGATGTCAACCTTGAGCTAACCGAAATATTTTGAGGTTTCAAGGTCACCTCCGGGCCCGATCGATCTATCACATGTGCGCGGTGCCGGGCGGCGCGTCCCGCTTCCCCCGGCCGCGGCTCCGGCCGGACGCCCGTAATGGTCACAGGACGTCCCGAGCCGTCAGCGTCAGTCGCGCAGGAAGCGCCCAATCCCCGCGGGTGGTGGGCGGGCGGGCCACCGGCGTCCCCCACCCGGCGGCTGCCCTTCAGTCGACCCGTGGGTATGTGGTTCAGTGGTACGCTACGGATGGATGCCCCAGTAGGTCGCACTGTGATCAGTCGGACGGTCTCAGATCGGCGTGGATGTCGAACTAATGAAATCTGGATTGTTTGCGGAAGCACTGCTGATTGATTGCTTTGTGATAGAAGGGCACTATCGGTTTCTAGAATGGCCAAAGGGCGCCGGTTCGGTTGAGATGAATTCATTGATCGAACCTCTTTGTTCCTCTTGAGCCTTCATTAGAATTGCATTCATTACACATCCCTGACCACGGCCCTAGAGCCAAAGCAAATAGCCGCGCCTATGCGGCTGCTACTCCCGCCGACAGCCGTTTGATACGAGCCACTGCAGGCCAGACCACCGCCGTGCTGTGTTCCGGCAGACCGCGTTTACAGCGCGGCTGACCTCACCGGTAGCGCGAACGGTGCCGGTCTCTGGACCCGCCGCCCGTCGCCCTCTGCCACCAGCAGCGGCTTGCAATTCAAACGGCGCCCGGCCTGCCGGAACCCACACGGTACAGGTGACGGCGTGCCCCTCGGCGGCGTCCGTCCGGCACGGGGCGGGGCTCCGGCCGACGCCGGAAGTGTGTCCGTGACGCGCCCCGGAGCGGCGCCGTGACGCCGTGACGCCGTGACGCCGCCTCTGCCGCGGCCGGTCCGTCTCTCCGTTACGGGCGCGGCGCGGCCGGTGGCCGTGACGCGGCTCTCACCGGAGCGTCACGGCCGGCCGATGTGACGGTGTGACGGTTACCTGCGTCGCACGCGGCGCGGCCCCGATGAGTCACCGCCGTCACAGGCCACGGCGCACTGTTCGGCCCTTCTCTGGGTCATTCGACGGGCCACCGCCCAATGACGGTTAACTGCGATGCAGGGAAGTGGGAAATCGCCACATGACATGACTTGCTTGGGCTTAGATACATTTAGAACGCCATAGTTAATACCTTTCCGGGAAGACCGAAGGGTGACGATGTCGCATTTTGTATGACTCCTTACGACAATTTTTGTTCTAGGACGTTCTTATTCTTGTTGCATTTTGGAGCTGCTGCCCGGGGTCCCGAGCCGTACATGAGCCAGACCTTGTCACCGGTTGCCTAGTTGGGCTCCGTTCGCCTTGAGAGCCGGTAACCTTGGCCTTCACAGCTGGGGGTCTGTCGTTTCGCAGGCGCGCTGTCGGGACGCCGGGGACGTCCGTTCGACGGAGCCGGCACCGGCGCATCCTTGACGATGTGTCTGCACGCGAGAGCTGTGAGTCGGGCCCGCTCAGTCCCGGCATCGTCCGTCTGTCCTTGTGCGAGTGCCCGGGTGACCCAGCCGCCACGGATGGCGGACAGTCTGCACGGCCACAACAAACGTGCGCTATCTGGGCGGGCGCAGTTACGGGCGGCGGGCCGGAAACTGCCGGCTGGCCGAGCGGGTGACATTGAGACGGATTTCTCCGCGGCTGCACGGGCCCGGCGTGCAATTGTTGCTGGAGGCAGCCGCTGAGTCAGCCCTCTTTCTGCAGTGGCCAGTTGTGAGTCATGGCTGCCGGCTGAGCGAGTCAGTGGCGTCAGTTTCCGATCTCGGTGCAGCCGCCGGGTTTTTAGATGGCCAGCACTGATGTCCCTGGACGGAGAGAGATGGGGCGGATGTGCAGGTGGGGGGGGGGGGGGGGGGACTCCCTCCTCCCCTGTCGGCGGCAGGTGCCGTGTTTTCGACACGACTGGCCTGCCCGCTGGTTGTACGGCGCTCTGGCGTAATGAGTAAGACCTTCGTTCGGCTCTGTTTGGCGAGGGGCGGTACTGCCACGGGGAGGGCCGGGATTAGATCGATGTGGCGTGGCTGTGATAGGACTGAACGGTGGCCCTGTGGACCGGATCCTGATTTGGTTTATTTTTAGCGAGTGATGGATGGTACCTAGTACCTACTTCATAACGCCATGATTATCTCTAAACCTGCAATTAGCCAACCTTGCACAATGCGCCAAGTGCACAACACTACAAATCTTCTTCAGCAGCTGGATGGTCCTTGTAGCAGCCTCCTCACAATACCCGGACGTGAGATGCGGGCTGACTTTCATCGTGTCGCTCTAGTAATGATTTACTGACGCCTCGTCTCTTTTTTTTTTATTGGGGACTGACGTTTCACCCGGCCGGTGTTGCAAAAACGTACTGATGTTTTGCTGTGCCGTTGTGAAAATGCACTCACGTCTCACCGCGCCGCTATTGCAGTGATGCTGTGATGTACTGACGTCTCGATCAACCTCCATCACAGAGATAGTTTGTGGTGCGTGCTGCTCTCTGACATGTCGCCTTACTTTTACCACAGAAATGGTAGAGGCGATGAGGACACTCGCCTGTCTGTATGGTATCTGACTGTACATATATGACAGACATTTGCTGACATCTCCCCTGCCGTTACAGAGATGGTGGAGGCGATGCAGACGCTCGCCTGTCTGGACGTCGAGCTGACGGTCGAGGAGCGCAACCTGCTCTCGGTGGCCTACAAGAACGTGATCGGCGCGCGGCGCGCCTCGTGGCGCATCATCTCCTCCATCGAGCAGAAGGAGGAGACCAAGTCGGCAGAGGAGAAGCTGGAGATGATCCGCTCCTACCGCATCAAGGTACACAGGCTCGGCCGCCGACCGCGCCTCTGCGCTCGCTGGAGCATGGTTACTAGCTCTTGTGCCATTCCCCCCAGTATGAATGATGAACTCGCCTGCTTTGGTAGGATTGGCCCATCCCCTACCCCAGTATAAGTTGTGACTCTGCTTATTTGGGGAATATGTCAGTGTTTTCCTTCCTTCTTTGGAACAAAGGAAATCCAAACAGCCACACTTAATCAAGCCAAGCTACCAAACCAGTGAGAAGAAAAACTTTCTAAGATATTCGTTATATATGCTGAATCACCTCCAACACATGCTGATTGTCTACGGTTAAGGATAATTCCAGTCAAAATTGAGAAAGGGTGACTGGTTCCAAACATCATAGTGCTTACCGCAGGCTTAGTCAGTCATTTTTCCTCGCCGATATCTGCCGGCCACTAACCCTCCTTTTGCAACTCCTGCGCAGTTTGATTGCAATCTTTCCGAGATGTTCTGCGATAGGCGCTGTGCAAACGGCGTCATTCGTCTCCACTAACGATGTGTCGTCGGAGCGGCCGCACAGCCGACTGCCGTCCGCTTACATCATAATTGATCGGCGTCTGCAGATGAGCCGACCCGGGACGGCTTGCCAGCCTGGACTGCTGTGTAATAGAGGTGGCAAAATGTGGACCCGAGGACCCGGTCCAAAGAACCAGTCTGGACCCATATGGGTCCAGACCGGTTCCTGGAAATTTTATGATGGGTCCAACCGGGTCCTACCATAAACTATACATCTTGCACACTACACATTATTGCAAAATATGAAGTGAATGAAGTGAATGTTTTTTTGCACACAGTAGCTCATGAGTTTCCCAGTGGGAAATAGGCTGTTTTACATGATGCAACTAATGATACCTACAAGTAGTTTGTATTACTTGACTTTTGGGGAACGGGTCCAACTGGTTCCGATTCTAACTAAGACCGGGTCCGACTGGTTCCAGAAATGTCCAGCCGGGTCTGGTTCGAGTCTGGTTCCCAAAATTTTCATCTTTTGCCACCTCTACTGTGTAACGCTATCCTACATGTAACGCTATGCGCAGGGTGGCTTTTTGGTATGTCTTCTGTACACATAGGGGCATTGGTCCAAACCTGACTGTGCTGGGATCTTTGCTTGGCTCTGATTTAAATGAATTGTTTTTTTTTTTGCGGACTTGGGTATACACAGTTCAGCTAGAATGAATTTTATCTTTCGGGTACAGATTGCTATCATAACTAGTTTGTTGCACTCCTGCAAATAGTTTCTGACTATGGAGCACGTTTAGTGTTAACAATCTTGTGCATGGTTTGTGTCTTAGTTGGACTAGTTAAACGGCTCAGGCCGGGTCCGGGACACTTATTTCTGTCCGTCTCAAACATGGTCACTGTCACATCTAGCTCATAGCTGTTATACCGCTCGCAGACCTTGGGACGGTGCAGCGGTGCTGCTATCGCAACAGCCAGCACTTGGGCCATTCCACACGACACGATCTCAGCTAAGATGCTCAGTCTGATACTTCAGCGACATCGGTAAGGCCGGTTAAGCCCTATTTGAAGTGGCTTACGCCAATTTGCAACCATCAATTTCGAGCGCCGGATGCACGAATAGTTTCGGTGTAAATCGTCTTATGGCGATGGTGGAGTTTGGGGTCAGCAGGTCCGCCGGCTGACCTCTGCAGGCTGCTGTCCTTCGGGAATATTGATCACCACATGAGGTGCTGAGAGCCGGGGGGGAGAGAGAGGGGGTGAGAGCCCCGCGGCGGCGGCTCACCTCCACGGCGATCGTCACAATAGTGGCACTGGCGCCAGGCGTGACGCTACGGCCACGGCACGCTATGCCGCCCCGTCCACCCGAGTTAGCTCGTTGTTTACAACGCGCGCCCGGCGTAAAACGGCCCTTATCACAGCTCTCCATCAGTGTGCACTAAATCGGCGCATTCACCCGGCTAAGACCACAGCATTTGGCTGTCAAGGACAGGATTAAGTGTGACTTTGTCCTGATGGCACGGCGATCTGAAGCCGCCGTGCTGGAAATGCCGTCTGGTGATGTTATTCTCGGCGCCATGTTCGCGGTTCGGCGGTGTAGTGCCGATGTGGCGGCGTCCCCCTGCTCTGTCCCGGGCCTCTGATCTGTCTCAGCCCTCTGTGCCGCGCAGGCCGGTCTCTCCGTTTGATGTTCCTCTGTCTGAGGTCGTCTCCGGGCAGAGGAGACACGTCTCCCATCTCAGAGTCCACTGATGGGATTCGCCGCCTCGGTCGGCCGGGATCCAATTAGTGTGTGGCGCAGTGGCCGCCGGCACCGGCCTGCTGTCTGCGCGAGCTCTCTCTCTCTCTCTCTCTCTCTCTCTCTCTCTCTCTCTCTCTCTCTCTCTCTCTCTCTCTCTCTCTCTCTCTCTCTCTCTCTCCCTCTCTCTCTCTCTCTCTCTCTCTCCTCCCGTTCTCTTCCCTTCTTGTTTTCTTCCCTTTCCTCTCCTTTCGCCATCCCCCTCCCGTCCTCTCCCCGGTCGTTCTCTCATCTTTCTCACCCTCTGCTCCCTCTTGTCCTCCTCCGCTGACATCACTCCTGTCGCTCTCTCTCGTTCCCCGAATCCTGCTCGCTCATCTGTCGATCTGCTATCAACTAAATCCGGATATGGTTGCAGACCGAACCGTGAAGTCGTGACTGATGTTTAACTCGGTGCACGATTCCTCTGATGTCACCATCCGTCTACTCCGTCCGCATCCCGCCCCCCGGTGGCTTTTTGTTTCGGCCGGATCGCGATCAGTCGGACTGTTAGGCTAATTAGTTTTGTAGTCAGTTGTCACGCTGCTCGCCAGTATCCTCTTAATGAGAATTACACGGGTGGGATTCCGGTGCTACAGGTGCACAATCCTTGCGATGCCATGTCCTGTGTCCGACCGGGCCGGCCAAGGTCAGGGCGCCGTCCAACCAGAGAGCGCGGTGACACGTCACCTGCAATCAGCGTCACCGGATGACTTAATGACGCTATTCCCGGTACGACTGGCCTGTGACACGGACCGCGGGCGGCGCTCAGAGTGTCGGGCCGTGTTTCATGTGGGCGCCTTTCCTGTGAGGAAGTGTGATAGTGTCGCCGGGTGGCGGCTGATCGCCTGGATACCGGGGGCCCGGGCCGGGCGCCGGTCAGTAGCTGAGGTGATACGGCGTGAGGAGAGGATTCGGGGCTCTCGGTGGTAGGAGAGGGCCGGATTATGTCGTGTCACGGTGTTAGGCCGTCAGCAGCCAAAGAGGTAGCGCTGGCTACCAATGCTCAATGAGTATTGCTCAATGCTCATGGTCACGTCCAGGAAAGTGACTTCATTTAATAGCCAAGAAACTGCACCGTTCGTTTATTTCTGAAAAGAACAGCATGGTCGTATCCATGGCAGGTGATCAATCTCCACCAATTTGCTATAACAGTATTCACTGTTTTCCTGGAGACTGCGGTGGAAATATTCCCAGGTGGGCGTTGTTTTTAATGTACGCCCCCGCACCTGGTGCTGCCCAGTGCCCAGCCCAGTTTCGGTCTCTGTTCTGGCGGCTGTACCCTCTGAGGCTGACAGTGGCGGCCCGGCGGTCTCTGGTGGCGTGCCCGCGGCCGTCGGCCTTTATGTGGCCGGCCGGCCGACAGTCAGCCATCGACCGCGGTGCCGCGCCGGAGCCGCAGTTTGAACCGCCGACCGACGGACCGACGACGGGGGGGGGGGGGGTTGACTTCCGGTACCCCCTCTGCCCAGCCGTCTCCCGGGCTCTGCCCACGTCCCAGCTCTGTCCCCAACTCTGCCCACGTCCCAGCTCTGTCCCCAACTCTGCTCCGTCCAATCTCTATCCCCAACTCTGCCTCCGTCCCAACTCTATCCTTGACTTTGATCTATTCCGTCCCCGTCACCAACTCTCTCAGCTGCCCCAGTGCTATCCCAAATCTGTGCGGATTTGCCATTGCTCTGCCTCAGCGCTGTCCTAGCTGGGTCTGCAGCTGTATTGCAGCCATGATATCGACCATGGACAGTTATACACCGGTTGTTACATTCTGTTTGTCCGAGTGGTGGACTCGGCCGCGCCTTACGATATGCGTATGTGGAGCATCTCATCTGTGGAACTTCCGAGGCCATTTCAATCTTCCGATCCGCCGGTGCTGAGCTGATTGCGCTGCTGAGCTGATTGCGCCGCTGAGCTGATTGCGCCGCTGAGCTGACTGAGTTTTGGGTTAAGCTGAGCTCTCTGAGTGACCGTGTGTTTGAATTCGAGTTTCAGAGGTCTCGCAGAGCTGCTGTCAGTGGTCTGATGTCTGTTTGTGACTGCCACTTACATCTGGTGAATTCGGGAAGGCCAAGTTAGAATGCTAATTATTTTGATTAAAGACGCATCTCGCTGCTCTGGGCTGCTCAAAGTGGGATTATTCATTACCATCTAACACGGCGTTTGTATGATAAACTAATGCACTAACTATATGACTGATTTAATTATATGTTTCTTGCACCTATTGCGCCGTAGATATCCTCATAATTTCACCTCACCAATTTAGCCGTGCACTTATCTACCGGACATGTTATGTAACCCGTCCTGTGGCCTTCTACATAGACTGAAAACCGGCTCTGAATTGCCTGCTAGCCATCATTCGTCTTATATAATGGCGTTGTGACCTTTCTGCCACCCCTACCCGTGCGGCGTCTGCCCAACATATTGCCAACACGACAAACATTCGCGGGCCTTCTTCGTTCTATGCAAGAACGCCTAACTACTCTGGCCAGTCGGGCGGCGTAGGAAAGTGGCTGGCTGTGGCGCACGCCGGGTAGGGTTCGGCGTCGTGGGCCGTGGACGGTGCAGCGTTATGACTGGGCTGGCCTTGCGCTGGCACCATGAGGTGAACGGGTACGTTTGCTTCATTGGGCGCTTCCGCCAGCCCTCAATGCGGATGCCCCCACAAGCTGCGGATAGTTTTGCTTCTCGGACTTCAGTTCATCGAGCTGTTTTGTTATCCTACTGGACTTTTCTCATTTTCTGTTGTTTAATGTTTAGATTTTGAAGCAGTTCACCGTTGTTCATGTGTGTACTTTGTTTCATGTCTTGATAGACGTTTGAATCTTCATGAATGTTGATGTGGCTTATCCTCGCAGTGTTTTGGCATTGCAGACAACCCGTTGCTATTTTTATATATCACATGTGCGTGTTGTCACAGTGCAGTGGGGCCTGTTCCGCGCTGTCCCTGACATATGCGCTTATGTCATATGGCATATGCCCCTACCGGTCTGCCATCACAGTTTAGCTGTGCAATGTGCATGGCTGTACCTCTATTAAGGATACCGTGCAATGAAAAGGACCGGCCTTCTTGCCTTCTTGGCCCTCTGTTCCGCCCGTTCTGACCTAGGCCAGGCAGCTCGGATTGTTTGACAAAATGACCGCACGATATGCATCATACATTCACGTATTGCGGTACCGATTTCGGCCACCATTTGGTCTTGTCGGTAGTCAGGAAATAGATGCGCAGTGTCGACTCCCTCCCCCTATCGTAATCCACTATCTGTTTGGGTCATTGCGAAGCGTAGCTGGCGGCTGTGGCGTGACTCGCCCCCCTTGTATTGACGTCACAGCTGTATAAACTGACTGATGTAACCTTCAACAATGTGCACCAATTGTCAACACACTGATGAAACGTTCTCGTTACGGAGAGACGCGGTATGTGGCATGCTCGGACCGCAGTGCAGATTCCTCTCATTGGAATAAGGAGAAAAATGAGGGCACAGCTGGCGTTTCCGCAGTGGCTGGGCGGCGGGCCGTGTGTGGATCCGACTGTACCCACGAGGACAGGGGTACTGGCCGCGGTCTACTGATGGATAGTAGCCGCGTCACTGACCATCAGCGGCCTGTGAGAGACTAGGACTGCACCCACGAGCCACGAGGACAGTCTGAGGTCCACTGATGGACAGTAGCAGCCCGTCAGACCCAGCAGTGGCCTGTGTGTGATTCAGGCTGTACCCACGAGGACAGCAGTACCGAGCCATGGTCTGCTGCTGGCCAATACCGTCCCGGTGAGCCGCGTCACGGTCCATCGGCGGCCGTCTCACCGCGGCGCGGTACGGGAGGGGGTCAGTGGCGTCCGGAACCTCAGCTGCGACTCTGTCGTGGCCGTGGTAGTGAAGCTGTGGCTAGCTGTGACCGTAATTTAGTCGGGCTGTACCCCCCCCCTCCCCCTCCCCCTGTCCGCGACTCTGGGAGCTCGCCCAGCGACAGGGCTTCGCTGGAGTCGGGCTGCCGTTCGGCGGCCCTGAACGGTCCAGTTTTCGTTTTGTTTTACATTAAGCCCTTGTTACACTGCCGAATTTTGGTACACGAATGTGCACGAATATGCAAGTCATCCTATGTCGCGGACCGATTCGGGATCTTTCTTCCACGGTCTTGGCATTTCGCAGACCAGTCGGTGCCCACCGCGCGACTTTTACGGTTCGTCACGACCGCCACGAATATTTCATGAAAAATGAAAATTTCGTGGCCGTTCGCCGAACTTATGATAAACGAACATGATCGCCAAACACTCGCCGAGTCACCGCCGACATGTCGCTACGTGCGCCGACTTGTTGCCAAGGCATCGCCGACTATTCGCAACAGATTCGCCATTCATTCGCGATGTTCGCCGAATCATGGATCAGCTTCGACCCGCGCACGATTAGGGGGGGCCCCCACCCGTTGTTTGCAAATCGGGCTCTGTCGGCGAACTGTTCGCCTCCTTCGGTGAACTGTTCGCCGATTTCCTACACGACGTGATTCGGCGACAGGGTCGTGGCCAAAATTCGGCAGTGTAACACGGCCATTAGTGTTACTGCGTAATACTTACATCACTCGGGTCGAGACAGATTTTATCCGATCAAGGTCGCGAGAGGCGGGGCTTAGAGGTTAACTTGGGCTCGGTTCTGATGTTAACCAATGCTCCGTGCCCTGGGAGGTAGTAATGAACGGAGATGTGGAGTGGATTGAATGCTATTTTTAAAGAATTGTAGACAAAACACCGAAACAAAACAAAACAAGTATGCGGCCTTTGGACTGCTTTTAAAATCATCTCCCTGGCTCGTGGCATCACATGACTGATAAAGCTTGTTATGACCCAGCAATCTACACATTCCTTGGGACCTGATGTATATAGCTAGTGGTTATTTGCCGAGCTTTCGGGTCTCCTTGGCAGCAGTGTTGCATCAGCCGTGCTGTGGTCGCCGCTCGTTGTCGACTGTCGAGCTCAGAGGTCGTCCCGGCCATCAGCCGTGCTCTGGTCGCCGCTCGTTGTCGACTGTCGAGCTCAGAGGTCGTCCCGACCCGGATCGTTTCCCGTGTCAACAGACCCGGCCAGCCGGGCTGCCGGGTCGGACCGTACTGCCGCACCCGCCGTATAGCGAGCTCGTGCGTCACTGCGCTTCCGACCATCGATCACAGAGTTTATCTGGCGACCCCGACACATGATCTGTCGGCTGCCGCTGACGTCTGTCCACATACGCGGCCGAGCATCAGTGCCGGGCCGGCGGGCCGCAGGCGCCCGCTCGTTTGGGCACTCTGTTTGTTGTGGAGGCTGCTGGCGGCGCTGCCTTTGTGGACTTCAGATGAGGCGGGGTGGGAGTGTAGTGCTTTGGAGCATTTAGAAAACCAGATGATTTGTTTTTCCATTCATTCGGTACTTTAGGATCCGACGGAAGTAGCTGATCAACGACAGCCGAGTCGAGCCGAGCCGTTCCACACAATCTCTCAGTGTCGCTCCACACAGTCGTCGCTGCTCCACCACTGCGGTCACCGGACTCGAACTCCAATAAAACTTTGGAAATAAAACAAACCAGTGGGCCTCTTCGATTGTCTACCCTCATTATTTCTACCAATCATTCACTTGGGTTCAAGGGCGGCCGAGTAAAATCATTAAGTACGCAGAAGACGCTAACAAATACGTAGAAAGACATTTGAAGGTCACTAGACCAGCCAAAGTGCGGTGGGAGCCGGCGGCCTGTTTTAGTCGGAAGATGCCGCCATATACGCAGAAAGACGCCCGGGACCGGTTTGGCGCCACACCCCCGGTTCTGTCGCCTCTCCGAAGGTCGGTCGAGTCGTTCTCGCCGTTTCCAGCTCCTCGTGCCGATAGTGAGTGATAGCGAGCCGGCGGGCCGTGCTGCCCTCCTCGGTACGGGCCTCATGGGCACGGAGGAATGTCCCGGCCCGCGGCTCGGCCACGTGGGACGTCCGGCCGCCCTCCTATGCCGCGGCGAGCAGCGGAGGCGTAGATAGAGGAAATCGCGTTAGACACTTCGCTGATTCGCTTCAGCGCAATATTGTGTATTTCAAACTAGGCTGGTGATCAGCTAACTTGCCAGCGTTTGAAAGTGGAAATGGTTCTGAAGGCAGTTATGAGCTAAGAGTTCTGCTTAAATTTGATTTCCGCCGAGTTACCGAGATCTGTGACATTGTTCCTGCATTGGATCTAATCTCGTTGGTAAGTGGTTAAGCGTTCTGAGGAATATCATCATGAGAAGTATGTGCATCTGGCTGACCTTATCCTCACTTCTGTATGGAAATATGAAATTGCCAAAATAAATTACTGTATTAAAAATCGAGATATTTCGAGCACAGCTCTTCGTCGGTCGATTGTAATTATTTACACACATAACAGGCACACAATGTCGAATTCATCTCAAGTTCTTCAGTAATGTCGCAGTAAGAAATTTAAATACACAGATCCCGTGCAAATTGATCACCCTAGTTCCTACCTTAAAAATATATCTATAAATATTTAATTAAATATAATATATTTAATAATATCTATAAATATATCTTAAAAATATATTTAACTGGGGAATTATGTGTAGATATATTTTTAAGGTAGGAACTAGGGTGATCAATTTGCACGGGATCTGTGTATTTAAATTTCTTACTGCGACATTACTGAAGAACTTGAGATGAATTCGACATTGTGTGCCTGTTATGTGTGTAAATAATTACAATCGACCGACGAAGAGCTGTGCTCGAAATATCTCGATTTTTAATACAGTAATTTATTTTGGCAATTTCATATTTCCATACAGAAGTGAGGATAAGGTCAGCCAGATGCACATACTTCTCTAATCTCGTTGGCTGCAGCTTCCCGTAAATGCGGAAGTCAGTTATTGCTGAAGTGGAATTAGTAACTGGCGCGGCATGACTTCTGGTACCGTGACCTGCATTTTAGCGCGGTGAGCTCGGCCTTTGGACTGATGTTTATTCCCATGACTGCTGTTTTTCTGGTGATATGACACTTTGCAGTGTCACTCTTTGAATTTTTATTTGTAGAGGCTTTTATGCCTCACAAACTCTGTTCAAATTTAGCATGTCCGTACTCTACCACCCGAGTGCCCGGCGGCGCCTCAGGCTGTGTTGTGTTGTTCTTGGTTTGATTATTTTCAGGCTGTCGTTGCTGGACGCTGTTTGTGCTATGTGAAGATGACATCGTCTGTGTGTCGTCTGTCGTTGTCGGTTATGTTCTGATCCGCCGGCAGGTTTTACATCTGACGTCAGGCCAGTATCCGTTCAGGGAGTGGCCGTGCATCCTCCCCCTGCCCGTCCCCACCGCCAGGTCGTCTGCACCAGGACATGAGCGGGAACGTGTATCAATGCTGTAACACAAACAGGTTTTATCTCTCCTCAGACACACACCGCGAAACAAACAATCCGAGCTGCCGCGACACCGCAGTGCAGGACATTTTCCAGGAAACATCACCAAACCCAGCCTGACGGGACATCAGATTGGCATATCTCCTCCCAGCGGGGTGCCTTTGATGGTTTATCCATTCAGTCCCGGCAGTGTGCTGTTCTGGAAACTGTGCATTGTACATCAGGGCTGATTTCCTCGCAGCCAGCCGGGGCTTTGATGTGCTGTCTCGAGGGAGATGTCTCGTGTCTCGCGTGGTCGTGTGGTGCTGGTACTCTGATTTGGTGGTGAGTGTCGTGATGTGTGGTCGTGACTGATTGGCTGCGCCGTGACTCACGGGTGGTCGTGCGATTGTGTGACTGCGACTGTGAATCGATTACGAATGTGAATGACTAACTTTGACTCTTACTGTGTGTCGCACGCGGCGATCTGTCTCCCTATGGCAATGGCACGTTAGTGTGACGGCGTGTGACATTTTGTGATGCTACTGTGACGTTCGGTGACGCCGCTGTGACGTTTTGTGGCGCCGCTGTGACGCTCCGTGACTCCTCCGTCGCCAGGTGGAGAAGGAACTGAAGGACAAGTGCGGCGAGATCCTGCAGCTTCTCGACTCGCACGTCATCCCGTCGGCCACCACAGAGGAGTCCAAGGTGTTCTTTCACAAGATGTGAGTCACGGCGGGCGTGCCGCTGGGCAGGGAGGGGCTCTCTGTCTGCACAGTGAGTCCACAGTTCAAGGTCCTGCTGCCATTCCTAACAGAGGTGACAGTACGCAGCTGGGTACTGCCGCTCTGCTAGAAATGGTGGGAGCCACCACTTGGGGCAGATATCGCTTGCGGTAAAGGTTTTCGGGCTCAGACGTCGCATCATATAGGCCTGTCCAATATAATGCTATTTCAGAGGCGCTAATTAGTACCTACTGTGTGAACTTTATCATACAGAATGGCGCTGTGTACATAATGTTTGCAAATGCTACCAAATAAGGCTTGTGACATGCATATTGTTGTCATGTGGTATGCTGCTCGATGGTGCATTGTGATCACCGTATGCACGCAAACAAGGGATGTCCGAGCAAGAACAATAGGTTATTTCTTGTGGCATACATGGTCATTGTATTGCATGGGAACTGAGCGGTTCCTGTGCTATTATCACACCCCGTACCCTCACAATATCGGGAAACTCCAACCGGTTTTGTCTATTTGACATTTTATGTAAGCAATACCATTTTCCGACTGTGCGTCAGCTCATTTATACGACACTCTGGGGTCTTCTAGCTTCATCAAGCCGTTTTCCTTAAATAATCGTTTTTAATTAGTGCCGAACGGTCCACCAGTCGGTGTTTAATGCCCGTGATTCCCCACTTCTGACGCAGTTTGCCCCAAGTGCGGGTATTCCGCCAGCAGGGCCGTTTTCTGACGCCGGACAGTGGAGCTGCAGGAGTCCCCCTCACGGAACTCTGTGTCTGATATCACTCGGAGACACGCCCGGTCCTGTACCGGGGTGCTCCCTGTTGACTGTAGAAATGACGGGCTGTTCCCCCACCTGCCCGAGCTGATGGTGACGATAGCCGTGCACCCCAGTATCGCCCCGCCCTCTCACAGAGGGGGCGCGGGGCGCACCTGTGCCCGTTCCACCGGCCCGCCCCGGCCGACTGTTCCGACTGTCATCTATCAGTTTCAGCGGCGGTGCCCAGTCATCGTGGGACGGGCGGCGCCCACCGCGGGGAGAGGTGGACGGGGAGCTCGCTGTAGAGGGACAGGGGCGGCGGTCAGGGGTCACCATAGTGGGACGAGGCGGCGAACGGGGATCGCCAAAGAGGGACAGGGGCGTCGGCGACCGAATGTGACAGGACGGGGCGCGGGCGGACACAGAAGGGGCTGTAGGGCTTGGGATAGATGGCGTATTGGGAGTTGATTGGAAGATGTTTATGGTAGGGATCTGTATTTTTGATATTGCGCTTTGTTAGTGCTATTTTCGATCACCCAATGAACCTGTGTCCGCTTGACGTTCAAACAGTACTCTCATTCACACCCGAATTGTAAAAAGGTCTGTTCCCTTGGCGCCAGCAGCTCGTCTGCGGGCCACAGTGGCAGTGTTTGCCGGTGCCTTTTTGCCGTCCCAGTGCTCTCCGCCCCAGTGCCGTGCCCGTGCCTGTGTGCCGTGCCGTGACTGAGCTCCGCGGCTCCCGAACCGACAGCCGCGCCATTGTTTACCCCCGGTGTGCCCAGCGCCGCTCCGCGGCATGTACAAACCGTTTTTATGTCGACAGGAATGGATCCATGGCCCCGTGTGGCGTGCTTGTGGCTTTTTGCCGGTCGGTTTTTACGGATCGCCGGCTGACAAGGAGTCGGGTTCGGTCGTGTCACCTGGCTGGCTGCCTGCTCTGCAGTGTTCGCCACGGGCCGCAAAATCCTAGTCCAGACCAGCCCAGGCCCATGGGTTCACAGCCCGGCCCAGCCCGAGCCCATTCATGGTAAAAGCGTCAAAGCCCAGCCCGGCCCAACCCGTCAAAAATGAATGGGTTAAAAATTATTGACACCGCACAGGTACCCAAAGGTAGCAAAGAGACAATATTTTGCGAGCTGCATGCACAGTGCACATTGCATGCGTGCTTTATTGACTCGTTTTTTAGTCTTGCGCAGTAATAAGCTATGTAGTTATAGTTTTTGTCTCAGTTGCGAGCCCCTGACTCCACTTAACTGTTCCTGGCCCAGCCCATCCACAGTCCATCGATCCTTCATATTTGAGGGCCCAGCCCAGCCCGTAGCCCAGCCCAGCCCATGGCCCATTGGGCTGGCCCGGCCCATGGCGAACACTGCTGCTCTGACGGCGCGTGTTTGTGTTTGCGTGCGCAGGAAGGGCGACTACCACAGGTACCTGGCAGAGTTCGCCACCGGAAACGAGCGCAAAGACGCCGCCGAGAACTCCCTGCTGGCCTACAAGGCGGCTACGGACATCGCCATGACCGAGCTGCCGCCCACACACCCCATTCGGTGAGATACTGGGACTAGAGAGATACTAGGGGACTCACTGCCGCCCACCCACCCCATTCGGTGAGATGAGATACTGGGACTAGGGAGATACTGGGAGATACTGGGGGGGGGGAGGGGGAGATATAGGAACAGCTGCCGCCCACACACCCCATTCGGTGAGATGACTTAGCACTCTGGTGAGATGCCTACTGAGGGATACGGGGGGGGGGGGGCGGCACTGGGCAGATAAGGGAGTGCTGTCGCCCAAACATCTCATCCGCTGAATTGGGGTAGGTACTGGCGAAATGAAGAAGGCATACAAGCGGGTAGCGTGATCAGACTTTGTCACCCCGAAAATGCAGGAAATGTATTACCACCCTTACACCATTTGCTAACAAGGAGTCACCATCGTCTTCCGCAAGATATAGCCTGAGACACGCCGTGCTTGTGCGTTTCAGATAGCAAGGGGGACGAACCGGACCGGTAACGCCGTCCCATGTTTGACGAGAATGTCTGTTCGCCTTATATGGACGGACACGTTCCGACTGACTTCTGTCGTTACTCTTATCAAATGCACAAACTTCTCAAGCGCCACTTGTCACCGTAGTAAGGAGTGGCCCTACATCCGACAAAAAACTTGTCCTCCTCGTTACGCTGCTCGACTTTATGGAGCGAGTAAAGCTGTTTAGTAGTAGTGGTCAACCTTGCCTCAGTGTTATGCAGACACTGCAGATCAAGGTTGTCCACTTAGTTAAGGAGGCAGACACGCCAATTTATGGCTCATAAAGCTGACCTGGTGAGTGTTCGGAGAAGAGCTGGGATATCTGGCCACTCACTGCTGTACCATTGACGGGCCGGTCGGCGAATGTGCTGTGCCGCCGCAGCGGTGGCTGGGCTGACTGACTGTGCCCCGTGCTGGGCGGACGCGCTGCTCACACCCTCCAGCAGCCCCATAAGGCGGCCTGTGACCGGCTCTCGCTGTTCTGAGCGGTCCGGTGCAGTGATGGGCGTGATCTCATCTGTGACCTCTCCTCTCCTGGCCCGGGCGCCACCCCCGCCGAGCTGCCCTTGATCCACTGCGGCTCTGTTCCCGGAGTCTGAGCAGGGCCGACGGGAGGGAGGGAGGAGCCCCTCCGATCAGAGCTAACGGTACTGATCGTCCCACACCAACCGGGGGAGGGCGGGTGTATGATATGGAGATTGGCACATATACTGTATCGATTGCAGTTTTGAGTTGAAAGTCAGCTGATGTCGGATCTGTATAGCTATCCCAATAACAAACTTATTTTTGTAAATAGTTACACTATGTCTGCCCTAAAGATGTCTGAATGCGGGATTATTCCGCCACCAGCGTTTAGACTCCACACTCCACGCGAATTCCTCTCTTTGTTCCCTCTCCTCACCTCCCGGACCATCTGGTCCTTTCCCTTTCTATCGGGCCCATAGCTCAGCCACAGCTATGTTTTCAGTTTCACCGAGTGTCTCACGGGGACGCCCCACCTTCCCACACGGTGTGTGTTGAACCAGCCACAGGTGGGACTGTGTGTCTGCAGTCATATCCCGGGGTGCCCCATCTTCTCACAGGGCGTGTATCTGACTCGGCCTCAGGTACTGGGCACTGGGCAGTGACCCATCCCCTCCGGCAGCCCCAGGGGCCGCTTTCCGAGAACCCACGCGCCGTGCCGCAGCCTCGCCGACCGTGACATTTCGGACACGATACGGGCTGACAGGGCGGCGTTTCGCCGCGCGCTGACATACACGGCAGAGACGTCCTCTTGTTTCACGCTCGGCTCGGCTCTGCTTGGCTCGGCGCCGTCCGTTGCTGGGTGGCAACGAAAGCCAGTGCAGGCGCAGCGTTGTGCCGCCATGACGCAACCGGCCTCAGCTATGGACAGTTTTGTCGGGGCTGTCGTGTGGGCGAACAGTCGTGACAAGCCTTCATTCAGGTCGAGGATTAGAGGCCCGACTTTCACTGGAAATTGCGCTCCGCCGATTTTTCTGAGTCTTTGTTGCCGATGTTGTTTGTGGTGACTGGCGGAGTGGTTCAAAAATGCTCGCCATGAGGTAGTGCGCGGTGCGCCTGGTTTGTTGTGATATCCCTGCAGAGCCCCTCGGCAGAGGCACGGCAGACCCACAGGACGTCAGTCTTTACCATCGCACCCTCGGCGCACTACGCGTCGCTGTATCACAAGTACCCATCAACCTTTCTTTCTGATCGGAACGACCGTGACATTTATCAAATTAACAGCCGCTGGGGCCAAAGACCGACTGCCCTCTAAGCTCGAACTCTGCGACGGTGCTGGCTCTAGGTGGTTGGGTGGCGATGGGTCGCTGGGAGGTGTTTGATACATCACGCTTCTGCTATAAACTCTTTATAGTTGGGCTCTGCTCTGAACCCAATTCCTTAAATGAGCTACATGGTAAGCAACTTTACTGGCTAAAGCAGCTTACCTTCCCTCGCAGCGTGATTTGGTGATGATTTACTCACTTCCTTGGTGTGGAATAATCCAGAAACACCAGTCCTTTCCTGCTTCCCATGACACATGGCTGTCATTTCTGGCGGTAAACTGGCCAGTTGGCCATCTCACTAGGGGGCTGGATGGAGGATCGGGCGCAGACTGTTATCAGGTAGGGCCGGAACTCGGCGGTGTGGCGAATTTTCACCTGCCGCCTCTGAAAGTTGTGCCATAATGGACCGAGGCTTATAAAGGTCACCCATGGATTCCTCGCTGGAAGTCGGGACACGGCCAGTCGCTTAACCCCGCTGGCCGCTCCGTACCGGGAAGCTAGGTGAACTTTATCCCGGCTGTATGGGTGGCTGGCCTGATTGAGGCGCAGCTCTGAGAAGCGCTCTGAGGTGCTGAGCAGGCCGAGCGCGGCCACTCCCGGATCCGTCAGCTGGCCCGGGGAAGGGGAGGGTGGGGAGGCGGCAGCCGAACCTCCGGCAGAGGGGCATCAGGTGAACCCAAACACCGCCCCGGTCACAGCTCTGAACTGTGGAACGATGACGTGGTCAGGATGGTTTGTCCTTTGTATATGATGCGTCGAGCTCAGGTGGATTATGATTTGCAGCTTGTTTGGTTCTAATGGAATGTGTTCTGATAAGGGAGCGATAAGATTGCCTGAATTGTAGCATTATTTCTGGGTTGATTTGTGGCTTTTATGAGTTCCATTAGGCTCGTTATATGGTGTCATTATGTTATTGTGGTGCTGTAGTCAGTGTTTATCCCGGCTGACCCAACGATGCCATGATTTTGACTCATAATTTTATTACACTTGACAATTCGTCTTTAGCTGCACTTCAGTATCTCCTAACAGCAGTCTGCGCGGCCACTGAGCTGCTCCAAGAGGACTCTAAGACGACTGGGACTGTCTGGAGTAGCTGGGACGGCGGAGGCAGCAGAGACCTCTGTCCGACCAAGTCGAACCATATCGGATTGTATAAGCGGCGGCCGGTCTGACAGCTAGTGGACGACGATCTAAAAAACCGCCCTCCTGACAGCCGGTCATGACGGATGGCGCTGTCCCAGCTGCTGACAGCAGCGGGGCCGACGGGTCACGCGACTCAGCTGACGGGAGGTGACCTCTTTTCGGCCAGTTTGAGCCGATGATTAGGCCAGGAACTGTGCTCGTCGCCGTATTACATTGCCCTTTTGCGTATTACGCATGTGTCAGATGCGTAGCGCCCCGTGGGGAGGGGAGGGACGCCGCCGCCTCGCACCCGGTGACGGTTTGTGATTTTTGTCGAAACCCGACGTCGGCCGTCGGTTTGAAGGTGTCAGATGACGCACCGCGGCGGGCGGTGACCGCGGACGGCGCGGAAAGGGCAGCGTACGCGTGGCCTGAGTGTGCGCCTGGGGAAGTGTCGGTGAGGGGTCGGTCGGCGGAGGGAGCGGCATGTCTGAGCTGCGCCGCGCGGGGCCGACTCTGACAGGCCGGCGGGGAGCGGCGCCGACCGAGCTCAGACGTCACCGCCGCTACTGACCGCTCGGCCGTCTGTATCGGCTTCTATTCACGTGGCCTTGCACGTGAGCGGTAAAGACTTGGCCATGTGTGTTGGCGACACTCACACTGTCCTGAGCCCGGTCTTGCCTACCCCAGCGCCGACCTTCCTCCTCTCTCAGCAGCAGACCACGGCCCTCAGCGGCCCCGACCCGCCCGGCAGCAGGGTAGGCGTGACCCAAGGCTCGCCGAACATTGCCTCATGACCTGGTCCGGGATTAGGGCACTGATCACTGATCGGTGTGACGATATCTCGCCAGTCGTGATGACGGGAGTCGACTTCCGCGCCGTGTGTCAGGCCGACCCGGCTCGGTGACGGCTGCCAGTCTCTCCGGGACAGGTCTCCAGGCGTGGTTTTCTCGAGTTGCGTGAGACGTTTCTGGAAATTGATGGCTTGTGAAAACTACGTCAGAGAGGCCGCCCCGGCGTTCCGAGAATTGCGGAAAGACTGGGCGACAGTGTTCGTGTTGTTTGGATGATAAGAACTGGTAAATATTGAGGAAAGTTAAGTGGATGTCAATCGGCCATTGTTTTCTAGTTAGAAGTGAAAAGCGGAGGGAAGTTGAGCTGGCATTATGCCTGATGTGACGACAAGGTCATGACTGGGTACGTACCGGGTCCAGGAAGGACAGCCGGTGAAATTAGGGAAGCCCGAGCGAGCCTGACTGTTTTCCGGCGGCCGCTCTGGCCGGTCGTCGGGCGGCTCCTGACGGCGGACCAGCCGCTCACAGAGCTGACCGGTTAGTGCTTACTCCGCTCACAGAGCTGAGACCGGTCAGTACTTATGTACAGCCGCTCACAGAGCTGAGACCGGTCAGTGGTCCAGCCGCTCACAGAGCTGACCGGTCAGTACGTATTTACAGCCGCTCACAGAGCTGAGACCGGTCACTGGTCCAGCCGCTCACAGAGCTGACCGGTCACTGGTCAGTACAGCCGCTCACAGAGCTGACTGGTCACTGGTCAGTACAGCCGCTCACAGAGCTGACTGGTCACTGGTCCAGCCGCTCACAGAGCTGGCCGGTCAGTACTTACTCCGCTCACAGAGCTGACCGGTCAGTACTTACTCCGCTCATAGAGCTGACCGGTCAGTATATACAGTCGCTCATAGAGCTGACCGGTCAGTACTTACTGCTCGCAGAGCTGACCGGTTACGGTCGGCGTTAGGTCAGGGGGTCCACAATTACGTAACCCGCGGAAGCCGAACATCATGTGAACATTGTTCTGGCGGGGAACTGTGTAGTGTGTACTGTTCAGTAAGCCTCTCATGGGAACGGACTAATAATGAGAGGGTAGCAGGTTCCGATACGGCTCGATATTAAGTATTAGCCATATGGGTCGGTGATCATGTTCTCAGCGTTCATGATATTCGTACGTGGCCTTTGCCGAGTTGTCTTGTTTTGTGAACAAATAACATGCTGCGCGCTGTTGCGTGGGATCAACCTCTGAGGTCCTGGACCCGATCATGATTCGCCGGTGAAAGTCGGCAGATAAGGGCAGCTGTAGCTAGTGTGGCCCAGAGTGCACGATGACGCCCGTGGGCAGCTCTCGTCTGCACTGAGCCTGTATCCGGTACATTGTTGTACCCGACTTCACTGACAATGCTGGCGATGCGGGCGGGCGCTCCCAGTTCACTAGGTGAGACAGGTATCGGCCGGCCGGGGCTGCTGTTTGGGCTGCTGACCTCAGGTGACCCCAGCGGCCCGCGGCCGGAGCGGGGTATCATATCCACTGGGTGTGGCCGCCAGGGGCCCCGGCCGAGCGCCGGGCGGCAGCAGGGTATCACGTGACGTGCCACTGTGTACCGCTGGGGGCCGGACGGGGCGGGGGAGGGGGTACGTGACATGACAGCGGCCACAGTGAACTCCAGCGCCCCTCCCCGTCCCCTGGGCCCGGCTGGAGGCCCCTGACACGACGCGGGGCGTGCCGGCCACGGCCGGGGCGGTGTTAACATTGCTCAGCACAGCGCGTCATGCAGATTAGCGGAGATTGCGGACATTTGTTGTCATTGGACGGTGGGGCGTTGCTGTAAACCGCACCAAACTGCGCACCATGATCGGGTGCCAGAATGTGTGGTGCTGCGCTGCAATTTGTAGGTGTTTCAGCCAACTATTTGACGTTCACATGTGGCTTGGGTGCGTGTAGGGTTTTCACTTCGCTGGAGGTGGGCCGCATTTTAGATGTTGTATCTATAGACGTTCATGTTTCGTGTATGCGGAATATGCTCCAAACGGACCTCGTACTAAACAAAATAAACGCTCCTCTGTCATTGTGAGATATGTGTGCTTGTTATTTGAGTCATTAGTCGGTTAAACAATACACAACCGACCTTCGTAACATCGAAAAATCTTAGCATCACCTCACTTACCTTGAAATTCTATGCCGTTCCGCGTATGTTTTTAGAGTTTTCGGTTCTGAAGGACAGCCCTCGCTAACCCTTCCCCTCTTTTACCTATTACTCCTCACTTTTGTGATAAGTTTCGCTGAAAATGCGGCAGCCACCCATCGTAATGACGTGCCGGGACCGTTCTGCTGAGGAAGATTTTGTCACTGAATTTGGGCCAGCACCGCTCTGCAAGGCCAGACATTGCCAGTATCCAGGAAAGCAGTGCCCTCGCCACCCCTCCGGCACCGGAATGCAACCGTTGGTGTCAACCGGCCGGCGCGGTGCCGTCTCTAGCCCATGGCAACGGGCCGGCCGCCGGTGCGTCACCGTTAGCGCCGTGCGTGAGACCGAGTGATGCTGCCGACGGGACCGTTTTCCTCCACTGCGCCACGTTGGCACCTCGGCGGCGTCAGGCTGGTCGTCCGTCCCTCTGTCGGTCGCGTGCCACCACAGCGGGTTGTAACGATGTCCTAAGCAGAGGACGAAAGTGACTTTTGACACTCATCCCATAACTATGCAGGAATTGGCGCTATGTGCCGACCCTTTGTGCCCGCCGGCAGTGAGGTCGGCGGGTGACCTCGGCTGCTGATCTATCGCGGACATTTTTGTGATTGCTGTGGCGTGATGGCGGGCCGTGCACGCCGCTCTGTGGGGCCCAGCGGCATGACACACGCGGTATGCGGCGGGTGGTGCGCCGCCGACCGCCGAACCGTGCATGAACAGACGGAATTCAGACCGCCCGTTGTAGGTCGCTCTGTCATGGATGGTTTCACTATTTTTTATTTTCGCTGGCCATTGTATGCGGTATGTCGGCGGAGTTCAGAATGTGGGCCGGTCGTTGTGTTGGTGTTCAGCTCGGTCTGGGGCGGGTCCACCCCAGCGTATGCCCTGCGTGTCGGCTCGTCGGCGTTCCTGTGCCGCATGACCTCGGTCAGCCTCGAACGCTAGGAAGTAAATGAAGACAGTCTGTCACAGTCTACAGGCTATAACATAGTTTGAAACATTTTGTTTATCTAACCTGCTCTGTGATGAGCATGTAAACGTCCAACACTCGTTTACCTGACGGAATAAAACTGTTAGAATGTCTATGTTTAGGCTGTGCTGTCGCTCTTATCGCTGCCTTGCTTCTGGTCTTGTTCATGCCTGTCTTGTTCCAGTAGTTCACTGTTTCTCCACTTCGCTGTGCTCCCTCAACTACTGTCGCCCAGTCCACGCCGCCCCTGACCCTCCCCTCTCCGTGCAGGCTGGGCCTGGCGCTCAACTTCTCCGTGTTCTACTACGAGATCCTCAACTCTCCGGACCGGGCGTGCCGGCTGGCCAAGGCGGCGTTTGACGACGCCATCACCGAGCTGGACCGGCTCTCCGAGGAGAACTACAAGGACTCCACGCTCATCATGCAGCTGCTGCGCGACAACCTGACGCTGTGGACGTCCGACATGCAGACAGACGGAAAGGAAGGTGAGACTGGGAGAGGAGAGAGGGGGAGGAGGGGAGAAAGAAGAGGGGAGATGGATGACGGAAGGGAGAGCTGAGGATAAGAGACTGGTAGCTGGCAAAGGAGGGATAAAGGGTACGGGACAGGCCCGAAGCAGGTGAGTTGTGATGGTTGTGAGGGACGCTCGACTGGTTGAAACGCAATGCGGTGGTGTCCAGTAACTTGCGATGGTATTGTTAATTTCTGACTGTCCCTTTGATGCATAGTTAGTAAGTACCCGTCAAATGGGATTTGGTTGTGTGGGCGTGGTGAGTCCTGGTTTTCGTTTTGATAGAAGCTTAGGTAATACATTAGGAGTTACGTTCACGCTTACGTATAGGTTGTACGTCAGCTGACTGTCATGAGGCAAGCATTATACAACTAGTCTGACGCCGGTCTAATTCCTGGTGAACTTGTTATGTAAATGACTGGGGCCGGGTCCACCGCTGGCCCCAGGGGGGGGGGGGGAGGAGGAGGGCTGTGCTCCCCCTGCCGGACCCCGTGCTCCCCCTGCCGGACCCCATGCTCCCCCTGCCGGGGGCCGTGCTCCCCCTACCCGGACCCCGTGTCCCCTGTGACCCGCCGGACGCCGAGCGCCTGTGTCTTGTTGGCTACCCTCGCCTGTGCGACATTCTACGGTATTCTATGGCATTCTACAATGCTCCACGATAAATGTCAGAGAATCGACAGCGCCCCGTGCTGTTGTGCTCCACTTTGTGTTATACAACAGCGCTTATGTAAGCCATGTTTCTAGCCAGACGGTGGAAAGCTGTTGTTTCCTTTTTCCTATCTGGGTTATTGCTCTTTCGTCACGATATTCGCCCGAGTTTTGCGCTATCGCCGCTAATATGTCAATAGCATTGCACCCTTGCACCACCACCGGGCACTTTCGATTTCGATATTCCCGTATAAGCGTTGTGACAGGACTTTAACGCCACTGTCACGTGCGTGCACCCAAATCACACAGGCTCCTCCGATCCTGAACTCTGATATTGGCCCACTGGTCGTGAGGTTCTTATGTGAGGAAAGTGGACACCACTGCTGGACCCCTGGTGGCCACTGGACGAACTGATCCCGCCACGTCAGGTCCTGATCAGCCGACTTTTATGCTCCTGGCTCTAAACATTTCTGTCCTGTTTTCCTGCTATATTTATGCAAAGATGCATGTGTGTATTATATTCATTATTATGGAGTTTTACCTGATCCTATCATAGTTGTTGAATTTCCAGGAATATGCAATGCCAAATCATCATGCACAGTGTAAATTGCACACCATTTAGGGAACTACTTACCAGGAAAATCAAACAGTTATAGAGTGAGGCAAGATGTGCTTATTAGTACCTTTGACAAAACCGTCTCCAATTAACGCATAGCTATGACGAAAAGTTTTCTGGATACCAGTAACATATGTAAAACCAAAATAGCGCTGCCGCTTTTTTTTCTAGTGACTACGTCTCGTAGCGGCTGTTCCTCGAAACTGTCACCAGGCAATTCCGCTATAAATAACTTGGCTTTATGCGACCCTCCTTTGGCCTGGGGCTGTCATCAATGCCTCCAGCGTTAATAATCATGGGCCGTGGCCGGGGCTTTTAAGACCGAGACGGCACGGTACTGCCAGCCTTTTGTCGTGTTGTTCCGTCTCGCTGGCTTTTTTGTCCAATCAGTACCCAATCACTAGGTGGCACTGTCCTCTGGGCCGGCCGCGCTCTTTTTCCGTCGTCGGAGGACGTTGACCGGTGCTTTTTTCCCGTGTACTGTCTCCGGGCCGTACCCAGCCGGGCTTGTTAGTGCTGGCGTCGTGTTCCTTATTGTGTGTGTCAGAGACCGGAGACGTCGGATGGAAGTCCTTGTTACATCTGCCCTGGACTCAGCATTGATCTGCTCCGGCCTACCAGTTGGTGTCTCATTGTTAGAAATCCGCATTGAACGTGGTTGTTAGTTCATTCGACGCTCACAGGCTATTGTGGGTAGCTGGGGTGCTGTGCTATACGCTGGACTCCCAGTCCTTGTTATACCTGAATTAGTACCACGGCTGCCTGTGCTAATACTGACGCTCGCACATTGCTCACTGCCATTGACACCTGCTGTTGTATTTGACCAGTAATTGACACGCCACAGGCTGTGCTGTTTTTGCACCACATTTCGTTAGTGTGCCGTTGACTATCGGTCGCTGGTGTTGGTGCCTTTGTACTCCAGCTGACCTTAATCTATCTGAACAGACTGGCAGGCGCAGTTTGTCCTGTTACTCCCGTCCTGTTTGACCCCACCGACTGTGTTCGGTCAGATATGCGCGTGGCCCCGCTGTCACGATGTACCCCTTCCGTTCCAGGCGAGGCCGGTACCGGTGAGGAGGCGCCCGCCGTCCAGGACGTCGAGGAACAGGACGTGGCGTAACCGGCCGGCCGGCTGCGCTGTGTCGGCGCCGGCCAGCGCCCAGTTCAGTATTGTTGCGGTCACAGACACTCAGACACACAGACATACATACAGACGGTATTCACACACGCCTCACCTGGCACACTCGGCGCGCCGGGGGCCGGCGGCGACCAGCCGCCGATCGCTACAACCGCGCCGGGAGTCTGCGGGACAATTTTTTAGTCGGATGGTTAGTTGGGCCGGTGCACTGTGCGCCGACTCTGCGCGTCGCCCGTTGTGTCAATCAATTTTCACTTCATTTCTCATTGTCATTGCGTCGTGTCCCCGCGCGGCGGGGCGCTGCTTCGTCTGACCATTTGGTGGTTTGCCGCGCGGCACCGGGACGGTGTGCCCCGCCGGCTGGGCTGACCCGGCGGCGGCGGGGCCCCGCTCCGGCGCCCGCCGGCTAGCCGCCGGCCTGTGATGTCTTGTGCGCCGTGCGTGTGTTTTTTATTATGATTTGTTGGGTGGCGGCGCGCCTGTCGCGCTGCTCTCGTTACCCGCGCGCTGCGCGTGCGTTCCTAGTTATGTTTGTAGTGCTGGTGGTAGGCGCGCGCGGGTTTGTATCTCTGGGTTTCTGCCGCCCCCGCCTCTGCGCCGCCGGGTCTGGGTATACTCACCGCCGGATGACCCGGTCAGGTCACCAAAGTCAGCAGTGGGTGACCTTCAGTCTCTGCGGGTGGACCCTTTGGCCATCACGGCGTCAGGCCCGGTAACTCAGCGTTCTTTATGGGGGCATCAAGGCAGCTCAATGCGTCGGAAACCTGCTTAAATGTAACGCTTATTCCACGAGAAACCCAGGGTATGGTAGCACTTCAGTCGGAAAAGTATGCCGTCTTCGGCCACCGGGCGGTCCCAGGGCGGCACTGGCCTGCCCTCTGGTGGCGGCGGCGGCCTGTCTGCGCCTGTGTTCCTATCGGCGGCGTGGGGTGTCGCGTCGACCGTCCTCACGCCGTCTCACTGCCCAGCTCTCTGACCTCTCCTCCTGTCCTCTCTCCGCTGCTCTGCCCGCTCCCACCCCCCACCCCCACCCCCTCGCCGGCGCTCCGGCCGGGCCCGCGCGCGGCCCTCGGCTCGTCGTTTGATCTCTTGTTGACATTCCATGCGGCGGCGCCGTCTGGTGCCGCGCGCCACTCTTCGTGATCTCGTGCTACTCGGGTGTCGGCTGTTGGGTTTTGCGCGGTCGGCGTGCGCTGTTGCCTCACTGGCTGTTGCCTCACCGTGTCTCTGTGGCTGTCTCTCACTGTCCCACCATGCCTCACCGGGTGTCTCTGCCTCACAGTATTTACCGACCGGCTCTGTCTCACCGTATCCGTGCTCTCTGTGGTCTGTCTCATTCCTGTCATTTGCTCACCGGTTCTCACTTTAAACGGCTCTTGGTGGGTGTGATGGTACGGTTTACACGACGCCCCGGCCAGAGAGGAGAATTCGATAACAATCGGTATTTATTCAGTCGTAGCTCTCAGTGTTTGAGGATATTCTGTCGGAGGTACTCGGGATTGGTGTGCCAGCTCTGATCCATCGCTGGCCAGGCGGCGCCAGACTGGCAGACGTGCCCGCAGACAGACAGACAGACTGGCTTTAACGGGCGGGACCCTGCACGCGTCCGACCTTGTTCTGTTTGCCTCAGCCGAGGTACCCTCATTGTCTTTGGAAATAAATTATTGTTTAAACAACGGCCAGTGCTTTGCAATAGGAGACCGAGTTGGGATGGAGGGAGCTGTCAGACATGAGCTGAAACTGGCGGTGTGCTCGGACGAGAGAGCGGGTACTGGTGGCGACCACTAGTGGACGAGAGTGCGCGTGGTGCGGTGTAAGATAACTCTGTATATCGTGGCCATCTCAAATAGCAGCGGCAACCAATCACAGTTTCTCGATGCGGCAACATTTGGTGCTGAATGCCAAACACTGACGAGAATCCACCTGGGTTCCGTAGCACACATTTATGTCATTAGTTTCCAAACCGATTCGTCTGATAGAGCGGATCGAATGTTTCACATCGATCTCAAACCATGTCCTGACTGCGGTCGATGGCGCACCGTACACCGCTGCCCTTCAGCGACGAGACTTCGTGCCCCGCTTAGGGTTCGAACCCGGCTGGCTGGGTCAAGAAGCAAAGACCCTACTCCATAGGCCAGGTTCTTCCCGTGGAATTAGTTTCATGACCAGGCACTTCAGTGGCACAGTGGCAGACGTTTCGCCTTAGCCGTCATGCCCGCTTTGCGATCCCGCTCACCCATCCACACACCAATCTTATGAGTCAATACTGTATTCAAATGTAACACATTGGCAGAAGGCATCCGAGTAGAGGCCATGCGGCTAAAATCTGCAATACATAACGCACAATATCAAACAACATTCCTGCAACACGGGATCTCGGTTTGGCCGTGGTTTGTACAGACAGCGCCGGCAGCGCCCCTGGCGGCCGCCGCTGGTATCACGACACGATGCACTTCTCCTTGTCCTCTCTGTGCCGGCGCCGGCCGCCGCCGCTGCTCGCCTGCCGCTGGCGCGCGTACGCCAGCGAGTCGTTGGGCACGTACGAGATGCGCACGCCGCCGTACGCTCTCCGCGGCGGCAGCTCGTACGGGAAGTCGTCCTCGCTGCTGGACGAGCTGCACGTGCTGCACGAGCTGTGCCGGTCGTCCTCGATGGGCGCCGCCGCCGGCGCCGTGAACACGTCGCGCGCGCGCGGGTGCGCCGGCGCCGGCCGCGCGCGCGGGAACGTACCGTGCCGGCGGCGCGCACCGCCGGCCGGGCTGCCCGAGCTGTCGGTGCTCGTGTTGGGCGCGTCGTCGCCCTCCGGCGGAGACGCCTCGCGCACCTGGCTCGGGTCGAAGCGCACGCTGCGGCTGCGCGCGCCGCTGCCGGACGGCGTGCGGCCCTCGCGCAGGTGGCGCGCGCTCAGGCTGGACTTGTGCGGCTGTCGGCCGCCGGCGGACGGCGAGGCCGGCGCGGCGTCGGCCGCCTCCCGTCGCAGGTCGGGCAGGGAGGCGTGCCGGCCGGCCTCGGCGCGCAGGCTGCTGCTGCGGCGCACCTGGCGCTCGGCGCTGCTGCCGAGCTCGCGCAGCAGCCGGTCCCGCAGCTCGCGGCGCACGATCTCGCCGAGCCGCTCGGCGTCCACGTCTGTGAGGCTGATCTCTCGTAGCACCTCGACGCTGCGCTCGGCCACCACCTGTTCGAGGTTCTTCTGGTGCAGGATGCGCTCCAGACTGCGCTCCGAGCCGAGCCGCTCGTCCCGCAGCGCCGTGTCCAGCGCCTTGTCACTGGCCGACCGGCCGGCCCGGTACGCGCCCTCCGGGGACGCGCCGGGTGACGCGCCGGCCGAGGCGGCAGGTGCGGATGCCGCAGCTGCCGCCGCTGACGGGGAGGAAGACGTGGCGGAAGACGAGGTGGGCGGCGCGCCTCCCTCGGAGGGGCTGAACGGCGCCAGCGGCCGGCGGCCCAGTTTGGGCGAGTGCTGCAGCGCCTTGCGGCCCATGATGGGTGAGGCCCGCCGCGCCCCGGGGCTGCCCAGCGGGGTGGGCTCGCCGCGCGGCCGGTGCACGGGCGAGGCGGACGGCGCCGGAGACGGCACCGGCGCGTCGTTCACCTGTGAGGCCGCCGAGCCGGTGCGCGGCACGCCGCTGTCCACGCTCGAGTCGGCCGAGAAGGCGCCGCCGGCGGCCAGCTCGGCGGCCGCGCGGGACACCACAGCCGCGCTGTACGCCGGGTCGCTGGTCGGCAGCCCGTGTCCGTGTCCGTGCCGCTGATCGTGTCCGTGCCGCTGATCGTGTCCGTGCCCGTGACGCTGATCGTGCCCGTGCCCGTGCCTCTGATCGTGCCCGTGCCCGGACTCGGGCGGCGGTGGAAGACCGACGTTCCCCTCGGAGGTGGGCGGCAGGCCGTAGCCGCCCATCCCGGGAGTGGGCCGCACGCCATACGTCGGCCCGATGGAAGAGCAGGTCCTGCCGTAGCCGGGGACGGGGCCGCGGCCGGGCTCCGCCGAGCACGCCCGGCCGTAGCCCGGCTCGGGGCTGCGGCCGTAGCCGTGCTCGGCGCCGCCCATCAGCCGGCCGTGGCCCTGGTCGTGCCCGGCCGCCCGGCCGTACCCCAGCTCGGCCGAGGGCGGGGTGCGGCCGTAGCCGGGCTCGGTGGAGGCGGAGCGTGCTCCGTAGGTGGGCTCCGCGGGCCCGGGCGTCCGGCCGTATGCTGGCACCGGGCCGGCGGAGCGCGCTCCGTACCCTGGCTCGGTACCGGCAGAGCGCGCCCCGTAGCTGAGCTCGGCGCCGGCCTTTGCCGCCCCGTAGCTGGCCGTCTCGGTGGTCTGGGTGCCCGTCGTCTCCGGCGGCCGGCCCCGCTCGTCCAGGGAGAGCGCCTCCAGCATACAGTCGGCGGCCGGCGACTTGGGGGACGAGTAGAGCGCCTCGGCCTCTGGGGGCGGCGGCGGCGCGGTGGTGGCGCCCTCTGCGTCCGCAGCGGACACCGCCGGCGCCTCGCCGCGGCTGCACGGGATCGAGCAGAAGATGGCGCCGCGGCGAGGCAGGAACGGCCGGCCCAGCAGCGACGTGCGGCAGAACTGGCACGAGAAACAGTCGCGCGTGGCGTGCCAGTGCTGACCCTCGTGCGTCATTTGACCTGGGGAAGGACACTTCAGTCAGTCTTGGCGCCGACAGTTCACATACAGACGTCCGAATCGCTATGTGAAAGCAGCTCGGTTTAACGCCACTAGCTACCGTATCGACCGGCCATCGACACCCAAATAAATGACATCGTAAACGGACGCACAAAAACGTGCACAGAGCGTACAACAGCGGCAGCACCGGCGCCTTTCTGGTGGGCACATCGGTGACACTATCAGCCCGCTGTTAGTACTCCCGGGGTGTGTAAAAAGTCGCCCAACCGGTCTGAAATGTCACCTATCGTTCAGCGAAGACGCACCTGGACCTTTCGTCATAAAACATAGCTTCTAGGAAGAAACTGGCAACTAGGAAAACGTAGCTTCTGAATAAGTCTGCCCCGCCACTGCGTCTACCCACCTTGGTCGACGCCGATGGACTCTCCGCAAGCGTCGCAGTACTCGGCGAACATGGCGTCGAAGCAGCCCAGGCAGTAGGGCCGGCCCTCGCGCATAATGTAACGCTGGCCGCCCAGCTGCTGGTCGCACTCGAAACACGCAAAGTGCTTCATGTGCCACGCGCGGCCTTCCGCTTCTGTGCACTCGTCCGCAAGGATAATCTGCCGGAGGGAGGGCTCGGGTCAGAACAGAGCTGCCAATTTATACACAAGACAGACACACTGACCGCCTGTGAGCATTATTGTCAAAGCGAAGTCGTTTGTAACCTTAAAAATTACAAGAGGTGACAGTAACAAACCCAAACATCTGGTGCATGCGGCAGTTCAGCAGACATTTTCGTGTCAGGGACAGCTAACAAGACACTGATAGCACAGAGCGAGATTTCAAGGCACGAGCGAAGGACAAGATCAGGTATGTACATGTGGCTAAAAAGCGTATATAGTCAGAAATGCGGCCCTCGTACTTATCCCGCGGAAAATCTCACCAAGGACATGTGTAGTTTGACACGCGACGTGTGAAAATCCATCAGACAATCAAACGCATGACATCGAGGATAAGAGAATCCGCTCGGGCGCGCACGCAATGCCTCCGTATCTGATGCGGGCCTCAGAGCGGACCCTCCCGGAGGACAGACTCCCGGAGGACGGGCTCCCGTAGGGGCGCCCCCGGAGGACCGACTCCCGGAGGACGGGGTCGCGGAGGACCGACTCCCGGAGGACGGGGTCACGGAGGACCGACTCCCGGAGGACCGACTCCCGGAGGACAGACTCCCACTTTCCTCACCTCGTCACAGGCGGCGCAGCGCGGCTTCAGGCTCTCGGCGTGGTGGCGGCCGCAGAACATGCGGCCCTCCTTGAAGAAGTAGATCATGTCGACGAGCAGCTCGCGGCACACGCAGCACGTGAAGCAGGCCGGGTGCCACGAGACGTTCGGCCCGGCGCGGGACGCCTGAACGCACATATCGGCGCCAGAGAACGGCTCCGAACACTGCCGGGAGCAGACACAGGGACGGGTCAGTTAGGGATAAGATAGGGAACAATGAGTCACGGGCCAGGGACGGAACACCGAGTCACAGAGCAGTCACAGCGACCGGCAGCGGGAGCGAAAAGGTAGCCCGTGCAGGCAGCGCGTCATACGGCATAAGTCCGAGAGAAGTTCCAACAGCCAGTTATTTATGAAGATCCGAACAAGCTACCATACGCGATCATCTATCTGCGAGAAGTGCAAAACGGCACCCACAATCAGCCGCTGACACTAATGCTCGTCCGCCAACGGTACTCGACGCCATGAACAAACACCGGTGTAGCATAAATCTCCGGGCGCATAAACACGCCGCAGCGGCGGCCATTACTACCTGAATTACATACATATCGATTGCCGGATTAAAGCCCGCTCCACAGCCAACAAACAAGTGCCGGCCCGGCTCTCGGCGGTGCACAGGCCGGTCCGGGGACGGGAGGGAATCGGGTAGAGATGGTGCTGACGATCAGGAGCTCGGCTGGGGAGCTGAGTCAGGGGCCGTGTCAGGGTGTCAGGAGCTGTGTCAGGAGCTGTGTCAGGAGCCACGTTACTCCCATTGGCGCAGTAGACCGGCGTCTGCAAAGTGAGCGGCAGTTGGCGGGCCGTGTCAGGAGTTGTGTCAGGACTAGGAGCTGTGTCAGCTGTGTCAGGATAAGGGTCTGTCTCAGGATTAGGAGCTGTGTCAGCTGTGTCAGGAGCCGCGTTACTCACGCTGGCGCAGTGAACCGGCGTCTGCAGGGTGGGCGGCAGCTGGCGGGCAGTCCCGCGACCCAGCGCCTCCCGTTTACGCTGAGCAGAGAACAGACGCAGCTCCCGCTTCTCGTCCTCGGAGAGACTGTTACAGTACCGCACCTGGAGACACACAGACATACAAACGGGAGTTAGTTCTCGTCCCCCGAGAGACTATGACAGTACTGCACCTAGCGACACACAGACAAACGTGAGTTAACCGGGTGACACACCGGCTATGTATTGCGAGCACTATGTAGGACACCTTGGTGACGGAAACACTACAGGTCCACACATCAAAGATCAGCGGCTAAGCATTGCCTAATGCAAAACCTACTGTGGGCTGATTGAGGGAGTCGATCTGAGCTTGGCCTAAAATTAGTCCTATTTGATAAGCCGTCACTGAGCTCTCTATTGAGCTGACATTCATTTGCATTTAGGTAATCTCCTATTTCGCATAACTCTGTGGAAGTTGTGAAAGGCCCTTTCGAGCGTACGCGAGTGATTATCCCGTGGTCGAGATTACACCGTCAGTGAAGACGTCATTTATGAAAGCCCCCACGGCCCACACGGTCCGTCGAGGATCGGGGAGCGGCACCTATAGCACCGTCCCGACGGCCTACACTGGGCAGACACAGACATCAACCAGTGACACATAACGCCCAGACGCCGCCTTATGACACCACGCGACCAGACAGACACCTGTGCCGCCGCGGCGCTTATACAGGCCGGGCACGAGCGGCGCTCTCCTAATGGCCTTGATAAGCCTTTTACGCTCGGCGTGAACACCTCTTAGCGTGTTACAGCGGCTCCGCCAACGCGGCCATATAAAGGACGGCTCACACCAGTCTGGTGGGCCGGAGTGGACCCCACACTGGGCCCACTGAGTGGCCCGTGTTAAGAGATCCGATGCCGGGCGGCGAGTGTGGCGGGCCCTCCCCGCCTGGTGCCACCCTGGCTGGGCGCTCGGCGAATATGCTGCCCGCCCAGTCGGACAGTCCCTCCGCGCCTCGCACCGGGCCCTGACTGTGTGCATGTCCTATGGCGGGGGGAGGATGGCAACAGGCCGGACCCGCCTGCCCGTACCGAGCCTAGCCGATGTAGCATCTGACCCGGCAAAGAAAGCACGAGGGGCGCCACGTTACACCGAGTACAACGTTCTCCAGCACAGCTCGTAGACCTGTGCACTGCAGTCCTCCCGCCTCGCACAGCGGCCGGCTCGCACGCCGCGGCCGGTCCGTGTCGACCTCTGCAGCCCTCCCGCCTCGTGCCGTGGCCGACCCGTGTCGCCTGCCGTGGCCGGCCCGTGTCGCCCGCCCGGCCGGTCCGGCACGTCCCGGTCGTGTTCTGACGCGCCGATACCATCCGAACACGCAGCGTTCGTCTGAACCGGTTCCGTTCGGCGCGGCGGCGGGCTGGTCCTGGACGGCTGTCGGCCCCGACAGTCAGGCGTGACTGTCGGGGCCTCCCACTCCTCCCCACTAGGTGTCCTATGTCTGACTCGTGCACAGTTAATTCGTCCGGTCCATGTCTGACCTCTTGTCCGGTTCTATCGTGCCATGTCACATCCTGCTGCAACCTGGCCGTCACCTGTCCTGTACGAGTATTCAGCCACCGGTCCATAATGAGCGGTTCGAACACGACCCTCCGCAGCATGAGCGGGCTACCGACAAATATGATGACGTGCTCAGATTGTTAGCCGTTCTCAAAAAGCTTGCCCAATACGACCTCTTAACGACCCCTGGACACATGATTCACAGCTTAACGACACCAAAATATCGATAGATTAACCCGCGCCCTGGTGGGGTCTGTTTATAACGCGACCTGGTGGGGGGGGGGGGGGCTATTTTTTGCCCCCCCTCGTATCTCCGAAACTACTGGACGGATCCGAAAAATTCAAACGGCGTTCGAAAGGCCTGTCAAATTTGTCAAGGGAAACCAATTTTTTTTGACCTCGGGGTCACCGATGACGTCACAGGTCAGGTCAAAGATGAAATGTTTCACCGTTCACGGGTCTTCTAGGGAATGCGCTATAACACCGAGGAAAACGCATTTTGTCGGGAATCAGCGATAGGGCGTCAGTTGCCTAGTAGATATGTTGCTGTTAGAGGTCACTGGTCATACCAGGTCAGGTCACAGGTCAGGTCACCAAAGGTCACCAAGGGTCACCACATGAACCCAACTTTACTAAGGTTATGCGATGCATGTTTTATGTCCAGTTTTTCATTTCCAACTCAATGGTGTTGGTTATAAGACCATCAGGTACGGTTTAGGTCACTTTCTGGTGTAGGTCAGGTCAAGGTCAGGTCAAAAAAGGTCAAATTTCAAAGTTGATATTTTTGCATAAAATGGGTATTGATTCGATGCAGCTCGCCACGGGGAGTCTAATGGTGCTCTTTGTTTTGCGCTACGAGGTCTAGAATTGCTGAAAATTGAGTTTGAAAATTTGACGTCATCAATTTTGAACAGTTTTTTCGCTATAACTTGGCCAAAAAAAGAGGTATCGATCTCAAATTTGGTATGTAGATAGAAGGCGGTAAGGACTATCACATATATTCCGTTTTTTTCGAAATTCAAAAAACTTTTTGGATTTTTTGGCTATTATATTCAAAAAATCTATTTTTTGATTTTTGGGGGTCAAAATCCAAAAATTTCAAAAATCCGAGATAGCAGTTTTGTAGCCCTGTCCATTCTACAGCTTTTATGTTTGTATCATTTTTCTGTATTTGCAAAGCTATACGCCTGACAGCTCTTCCCGCGAAACCCTTTTTTGGGTCGAAAACGGCAGAACATGACGTCACTCTGACGTCATTTCCGGCCAACCTATCATAGCCTTTGGAAAAATTTTTGGTCACAATGTGTAAAATTGATGTCCGGGAGGGTACTGAAAGTTTGGTGACGATCGGCGCAGTGGTTCTGGAGATATATTGAAAAGTCTGGAGGGGGGGCAAAAAATAGCCCCCCCCCCCCCCACCAGGGCGCGGGTTAATGAGGGAGCATGTCGGTGCACAAGGAAAAAGAAACCAAACAAAATCCGATGCGTCAGCATGGCCGTGAGTCGTGACCTCCAAGGTCGCCATCTTGCCGATGAAGTGATTTGCCATTGGCACGGCTGATCACGGGCCGTTTCGGTGAGAGCGGGCCGCCGTTCCGGGTCGACTGCGGTATTACGCGCCGCTCCGGGCGGCCGTCACGCAAACAGCGCGGGCAGCCGCGCGCGAGCTCGGCCCATTTGGCCGGGCAATCGCACCGCGGCGGCCACACTCGGCGACTGACCGTCCGACCTCGATACGGCCCGAGAGAGAATGTGAGCGAGCGCGGGCGGCATCTCTCACACGTCCTCGACACGCAGCGGCCGACTCCGCGCCCTCTCACAAAACCCACAGCCGTCATGGAGGTCGCGCCGCGGCGCCGCCCCCGTACTCCCCAGTCCGCTCACGCTTCGGCGAGTGACCAACTGACCAGCTAAACGCTTTGTCTGCTGTGACAATTAACAGGCGGCTTTATGGCGCATTGAACACAGGAAAACCGGCTATAAAACGGCCGAGTGCGGCGCCGCGCGGCCGGCCGGTCGGCAGCTCCTCCCGCTCCGCGGCTCACACATGAACGCTAGACGGCTACACAGCACGCCGGAGAGCGCTAAGACGTTTGTGTTTGCACAGCGAACAATGCAGCACGCTTTCCGCGTGATTCCACGACGCTGACTCCATCACAGACGACACAGTCCGGCGGGGAGGGGCGGGCGGCGGGACGGGCAGGGGACGCCGCGACACCGAAATTCCGCGACGATTCGCGCCGCCCAGTGATATGCCGCGTACAAAACATTCCGCGGCGCCGCTGGAGTCCGCAGGATAACACCAAACAGGGCAGAACCGCGTACGGAACGCGACAGGAACTCTGCGAGCCGTCACCGAGCAAACCGGCGACCTGATGGGACTTGGGAGCTATCAGCCTTAGTGCCGACCTGGGCCGGTGGTTCTGCGGCGTCGGTATGGTGACGAGTGGCGACCCGTGCCGGTCACCACCCGGCGACATTCCTCACCTCATTATCATGCGGCGGGAGCTGCGTGATGAGCTGCTTCACGCGGTACTTTTCGCCCACCGAGTTGACGTAGGGCACCTTGTCCTCTGGCAGTGCGCAGAAGTACAGGTGCACCTGAAACGGACGGGACAGAGTCGTTACCGTGGGCTGCTGGCGTGGTCACCGTGCAGACACAAAAGGGGCCGACCGGCCGCCGCTGACCGGAATACGGATACGGCGATCGGCGTGGCTCCCAGGCGGCAATAAACATATGCAGCGAGGTGACCAAACGTGGCGCAGACCGTGAGACTTATGGCGCGGCTCAGACGGCCGGGAAGGACCGGTGGCGTCCCCCGATCAGCAGGAGACAGGTCTCCGCCCCCAGACGGCGACTTCAGAGGGAGCCTGCCGCCAGCCGCGCACTTCTCGGAACACAAACGTACGTACCCAACAACCCCAGAACAGCTCCTGAACTACAAACAGATGAACTTAAGATCGGTATGACGCCGCCCCGGAATGCCCTCCCGGCGGATGCTGACTCCATGTGACACCTCTGCTGAACACTGACCCTATGTGACACCTCTTCTGACACTGACTCTGGCTGACACCTCGGCGGGCCCCGCGCGGTAACGGCAGCTGACAGCGAACAGCGGCCCCGCACACCGGGATGACAGGTCCAAGTGTGACCCGCGGCGCGTCTCGCCTACCGAAATAACACCCCGAGACAGAACCACTGCCCCTGCCGCGGCGGAGCGCCGACACTCGCCCCGGGGACGGTCCTCTCTCACAACCGTCACAGCCCTCTCCGCCACCCGGAGACAACCGTGACAGGTCCGCCGGTTCCCACCACCTCCTCCCGCGACTCCCGGCGGCTCGCGGTCATGAATAATTCGCACGGGACACAGCGCCGCCGCCACCGCCACTAAAGCCGTCCTACCGTCTCCAGAAATTGCCCGAGGCTAAGTTACGGGATCATTCGTCATTCTGACGGTGGTAGCCACTGGCAGCTTTGCGGCAGCTCTAAGGCAGCTCCACAGAAGCTCTTGGGGTTTGGAGACGGCTCGGGGCGGCTCGGGCGGCTCAAGGCGTCTGAGAAGGCGCCAAGTTGGGCCCGGCCGCCGTGGTGTGAGCCGGCGGCTGTTCGGGCCACGACTCGCAGTCCATCATAGGCAGAGAGCTGCGCCGCCCCCGAGCCACTGGCGAGAGACGGATGTGATTGGAGAGGCGCACTGCCCGGCTGACATGGGAGTCGACCAGGCGGGCCGGGGAGGGGCGGAGAGATGGAAGGAGGGCGGACCGCCCGCTCCTGAACCGCGCGCAGCCGCACACCTATGATTTGTCGGCCCGTTATAGCTGGAGGAGCAGCTGGCGGCGACAGGGGACTCCGATCGACCCGAGCTCGCGTCGACCGGCTGACACCATCCTCTCCGCACCCCGGCGCGGAGCGGACCTCGGTGGGCGGCCAGCTCCGTGCAAAAGTGGCCACTTCATCACACTGCAACGTCACCTCAGCAGAAACGAGCAGCACGTGAGACAACACTCGGCCGCTCCTGACACCACTGTGTCCACAATAGGCGGCCACTCAAAAAGCGTCGACAGCTTTTTGTATGCTCGTTCGTGCGCCGCCCGTTTAAACACGGATTGAAAGCGCTCCAAACTGACGAAGCACGCGGCCGCAGAGTGCGACACGAGTCACTCGGCTGGACACTGCACGGTTGTTTGTGCAGACTGATCCAGCGACGCTTGACAACAGACAATTACACCGGGTCACCGGCATTCCGCGCGGCCTTTGCAGTCACGAGAGCAGCCGCCGCCAATTGTCTCAAACCGCTCTTTTATGTAACGAATTTGGGCTGGCACGCGCCCGGTGGAGTATTTCGAGCGGCCGCGTCTGTCGTCGCACGTGAGCTCGTAAAGGTGACCTGCACCGGACGAGCAGCTCTGGTAACCAGGGGCTCCCCACGGTTCACGGACCCAGACACGGCACGGGCTCCGGTGGTGTTGGCCGACCTGTTACCACGCGTGGCACGGACCACCGCGGACGCGTGCGCTCCAAAACCGCACATCATCGCAGTCGGCCGAGCTGGAGCGCCGAAAACGTCTGGCTGTGTTCACGGCACATTACAACAATGCTGAGAACCGAGGGCTTTTCTAATATCCGAGAAACATCCGTGCTCGCCGTCAGGCCACTCTGGTTCCGCCAGATTCGCCTAACGCCAGCGAACGCCAGCCCGCCCGAACGGGCGTCATTCAAGCTCCCAGACCAGCCCGGGGCATCCGTCTATACAGGGGCAGCTCTGAGACGGCCCCGGTGCGTGTAAGTCGCGCCACCCGCCGGGCGCGGCATACCTATTCAAATCGACACCGGAGCGGCCGCGGTGATCGCGCATACGTCCCGAAGGCGCCGCGGGACACCGGATTCCTGTGTCTTTACGCGCGCGCGCCTATTCCGGGGCGGAGTCGGCGACGAGTCAGGGAGTCGGTAGGCTGAGTCAGGTGTGTCGAATGACTCAAAGCAGGAGAGAGGCGAGGCGCTCCAGGGGGAAATATGGAATTATGCGAGGACTTATAGGATTCGAGGGACGGAGAAGGGATCGTGAAGCGAACTCAGGGTGAGGAGGGCTCGGTCAGAGGCCAGGTGCCACAGACACTGAGGGCAGTGGAGAAGGTCGGCACCGTTTGTTCCCATGGTACAGACGACTGGGTCCTGCTGCACCTGGTATTCACAACAGACACTAAAACGACCGATAAAAATGGTATCGTGCATCATTTCACGAGGCTTAGAACGAATTCACAGCGAGTACAGATGGTTGCTGTGCATGCCTCGAAAACATTGCGGGATGGGACGAGCCATGGGAAACGAAGACCAAACAAAGCAAAAGTCAGTGAACTATCGATGTCTAGCAGGACCAACGGATCACGAATGCACGGCCTCCAAACCGGAATGCAGCGACCACCTCAGTGCAGCGGCCGACGGCCGGCCGCACCGTGCCGAAAAATGGTCACAGAGAAAGCAGTTCCCATGAGGATAAAAATTCCGGATCAATGCTCTGTTCAAATGTCACAAGGACGTGAGCCCGATCTCCAGCCAGAGCGGCGGTATGGCGATGCTCTGAGAGGCGACAGGATCAGTGCACGGGTGATTCATCGCGTTCCGGGGCGTGCATCGCATAGCGACGCATCCAAGGGCCGCTACCCGGTATGTCTTACGACAGTTTCCCCATGACGTGTCCTGCTGATGTGATTTGGTGTAGGTGGCGGAAGGTCGCACCTCTACGGGCTTAGTCACCAACACAGCCAGTTCTCGTACAGTCTGACCTCCGTGACTTGGCCACTTTGGTGGCTATAAGAGTAAAGAACTCTACGTGTGCCTGCCGCTATGGAGCTCACTAAGCCCCCACACTCAGTACGTCATCGGAGGACCGTTCCCGTTCCCTGAGACTGGGAGCCGGGGCGGAGGCGGTCTCTCACATCACGGCTCGAATGCCGCGATCCCGGCTAAGCTGCCCTATCCTCCGCGCCGCCCGGTCTCACCGGCCGCCGAGCCGGCGCGTCCCTCGCCGCTGTGCGCTCAGCTCAGCGCCGCGGCACGCCGACAGGCACGCCCCAGATGAGTAATCCCGCTCTCCGGCCACCGGCGACCTCCCGAGGCCGTGGGAGGGCGGCCATCGCTTCCCAGAGGTGCGCACCATCTCTGGGGAAGGATCCACTGCACTGCGGGGCTACAGGGGTGCTCAGGGATTCCAGGAACATCGCGCATGTAGCGACGGGATTGAGAGCGCTTTGTGCAGTCAGTGCCAGGGAGCTCTGAGTGCATAAAGGCTGCAGGAGGAATCTGAGAACGTAACGCTGCTTCGTAATCTGTGTGTAAATCCTCGTAAGTAGAGAGTTACAATGCCCTGCGCGATTTTGAACTCGACAACCTTCAGACTTCGTCCTCCAGACGACCCCAGGAGTTCTCCAAATGAAGCTGTAAGACATCACCACTGGGACCCGCCCTACTCGCTCTGAGATGGATTTCCGGCAGTAGAGCAGGGCTGAACAGGCCGTGGGAGGAGCTGTCCGTGTCCCGGGGACCTGTCGGTGTCCGGACCGCCGACCGCGGCCAGTGCCGCCGTGATGAGGGCACGCCCGACCCGACCGCCGCCACCTGCGGTCAGGGTGGTCATTATGGGCCGGTTGGCGGTGCGTCCCACGGCGGTCACGGCGGTCAGGGGTGGTCAGGGGTGGTCGGGGGTCCCGGCGGCTGCGGTCCGCGGGGCCAAAGGGCTGCAGCCGGGCCGGGGCGGGGCTGAGGGGTGGGTCGGTTCGCAGAGACCACCAATCGTCGCTGCCCGGAGGCCTCATTACAGGAGGGAGGATACGCCACGAGATACCCGGGCGTGTGTGACCGAACTGCGGACACGGTTAGACGGGAGACAGAGAAACCATGCGAACGGACGCCGTCGAATTATCGAGAACGGCCCCAACAGTGGAGGAAAGAAAAGGGAAATACCCACGGGCTGGCGGAATGACTTCATGGTGAGTACAAAGCTGCGCGTCGAAAGGGATTATCACTTCATGCGCAGATGTTGGTGGGAATCAATTCGGTTTCATAGCAAAATAACGGTGTCTGGCGAAACCCCGGTTTTACGAGGTGTGGGTATTAATTTAATTAGAAGGTGATTACCAAGCCTGCAGATGTAGATGATTTGATTTAGGCGTGTTGAAAGTGCTCAGCTCTACCGCAGCTGTACAATGTTCCGCCCACTCGCAATTCGCCTGCACGTCACGTTTCACAACATTTCGCCGCAAACCGGACGAGACAGCGCAATTACGCAACGTGCACCGCATACGGGTCGGGCGCCACTCTCTGCTCGTAATAAAGCTGCATGTCGCCATTTGACGAGCAAACAACAGCCGCGCGACGACGCTGGCCGCCACTCGGAAGACATTTCTCACGCCCGAGGAGCGCTGTGGGACGGCTGTGGACGCCGGACGGGGTCCAGACACCCAGACACCGCCGCGTGCAGCGGTGGGTCGGGCTGCACCGCACCGCGCCGGGCCAGGGGTCAGCGGCGATTGCAGCGCCGTGACCTCGCCGGCCGGGCCCGCCCGGTAATACTCGCTGCCGGGCATCACAAACCAGCGTCGACAAGCCGAGCTAATTGCCGGCGCGCCGAAGGTCTCCTCCGGGAGGGGCGCGGCCGTCCCTGGCCGGTCGCCGGCAGGGAGCCCCTTTGAGGCGCGGTGCCCGGTTTACGGGAAGGCGGGCCGACAGAGTGGGAGCACAATGCGCGCCGGGCCCTAATGTGCGCGCCGAGAGGGCCGGCAGCGGCGGCGGCGTCGACGCCTCGTTTGAGGAACATCCCTATCGCGGCTGAGCTGTGTAAAAACTGCGCCCGGGGCCTGGACGCCGGCCGAGAGCGGGGAGAATTCCTGGCGATGACTTATTGCGGAGGGGCGCTGTTCGGCCCGCCGCCGGCGCCGGTCAGCCGCGCCGAACAAAGGAGTGGCGTGCGGCGGCCGGCCGCGGCCGGCGGCGGCGCTGCCGAGAGCGCCGGTCCTCCGCGGCTACAGCGCTGCACCTCACACGGCACTACGCTCAGCGGCATCAGGATCCAGATTTCCTCTCCAACCGTCACAGTATTTCCCAAATTTGCCTTCAAGAAGCACCCCGAACATCCGCTGCCCTCTGTGGCCAGCCCCGTCCTTCATTCCCTCATTCCACGTCCCTCCGACTTCATCCCCTCGTTCTCATCCCTCAGCCGGTTCGCTCAGACAACCTGGTAGGGTAAACCAAAACAGATCGAGCCCGATCCATGCGAAAGTTTAATGAGAGCAGCCTGGTGCATATCGGAATTATGCGATCTTACAACAGACTTCAGCAAGACACGGCCCTCGCGCTATCCACTCCGTCAGTAAGCAGAACAAGACAGTCCTGCAAGTTTTCTGAGCACGTCCGGGAAGCGGTCCGCGCGCCTGGGTGATGGATCACCGTCCGACCACATCCGAGCAGCGACGGATGGCGCGTCACTGGCGCCGCCGCTGTGGAGTGACGTCTGTCGGTCGGGACGTCAGATACCGGAGCGATGCAGGTGGAGACAGACGTCAGATACGGAGCGGGGCTCGGTGAAGACGTCAACACCGGCTGACGGACAGTTGACCGCCTGACCGCGGTCCGGGAATCACTCGGACAGCTGACCGCGGTCCGAGGGTCTCGGCCGTCCATCACGATCACTCCAGGAATCCGGTGAACGGGTTTCAGCCCGATTGAACACGCCCCGTTTCTGGATCGCTGAGCTGCGAGAATTTAAACCGCAATCGCTCGATAAAGTGGGGCCATAACACTCGAATAAAATTCCGGCTCGATAAGATACCTCTCCGCATCAGTAACGCACCAGTGAACTCACAGCGATCAGTTCAGGTGTGGCGGCCTAACCCAGAAGGTTTACATCACGCCCTGCACGTCACCGCGAGTTGGCCGGCCGGCAGTGAGGCCGTCCACAGTCCTGGCTTCATTACTGCGCACTGTGGGCGGCGGCCTCCGTCTGAAGTATGGGGTGGTCCGCGCGGCTACACCCATTACCGAGCCTTCGGCCGCCGGCCCAGCTCAGCCCAGCCTAGCCCAGCTCTGCCCCGTGCAGCTCTCCGGGACGGGCGGCGGCCGAGAGGAGAGGAGCGCTGCTGCGCTGCCCACCAGGCCGCCGTCCCAGACCACTCGAACGCCCCCCAACCGGAGGGCGTCTCTCCGCCTTTACTGCACACCTACGGCCGAACACGAGCGGCCCAGGTGATAAAAACATTCCTAATGCCTTTACGGCATGACAGCTTCAGTGCACTTCGGCGGAGCCTTTGATAGATGAAAAGGGTTAGGCCAGTACGGTAATTAGTGTTTACGATTATCGTAAACGACCTTCGCCCGTCAATCCGTTGACAGTTAGGCGGGCGGCGGACCGGACAGTTTGAACGGAATCTGCCGGGCCATGTCAGTCACCTGTCAACTGGTTCACAGAGCACAAAGGGCGGCCGGGGGAGGCCGACCGTTCCCAGCGAATTCACACCTGACCTTATCGGTCCCTGGGCCGACCCCCGACCGGCAATACAGGCCGCCCGGTGCGCCGCTCCGCTCAGTATCGTCCCATCGGCGGAGACACCGACACCGCACGCCACCAGCACGTGCCGCGCAAAAACCGGAGCAGCGGGCGACACAGCCGACCGACTGCGGCACCCAGAGAGCAGCTCCGAGCTGGGGTCAGATTTTGCGGGCGCCGGGTGGGAGCTGGCCCGGAGCTCGGCTAGCCCAGCCGCCGCGGCACCAGCGGCCGCCGTACCGACGCCGAAATTTGACGGAGGCGCTCGTAAATTGTGCCGCTCCAGCCGGCCGAGCCCGGCCGAGCCCGGACGAGGCCGCGATGAGGCCATCTTTCCAGTTAATTCCTGCCATAAAGTCAAAAGCGGCCGGCCGGATGGCTATCCTGGCCGCGGCCGAAAAGGTGGAACGATCGGCCCGCCGCGGCGGTCCCCGATACGTGTCCGGTTCGGGCGGACTGACCCAATGGTGGGCTGTCGTCCGCCGTCCGCACCCATCCATCTCTCCAGTGTCCGGGACGGACGGACAGTCCTCTGCAGCTCCGCCCCGAGACCGCTGGTCAGGGGCTGTTTGAACGCCACACATGTGTTCCCAGGACAGAACAGGCTATCGAGAGGGCATCGCACGCCAAACACGTAAAAGACAACATCGATTCCGCCGGAACGACAGGCGCGTACAGAACGCCTGAAAACGACCTGAAATCGGTCTAGATTTCCAGCGGAATCGGTGTTTTCTGGGTGTGCGCCGGACGCGTGATTAGCATATTCGGAGCGCCGGCGTACCCGCGGCTATGTGCTCGGTGTCTCTATCTCGGGATCAGAGGAGGCGCGCTCGGGTCCGGTCGGAGCGGCCAGCTGCGCACACGGCGGTCGTCTCGGACAATGTCATGCCGGCTGTCGCACCGAGCCATTGTCGGTGTGTGATGACATGATACCGCGATACAGGAGAGCGATACACCGGGCCGGTCCGCTCTGAGAAAGTCGTCCGCTCACCTTCAGAACTGGGTGACGGAGCTGGGAGACTGCATTCAGTCCCCAAGCAACTACAGCTCAACGGTTTAAAATGGAGTGCTCGTATAGTGTCTGAGGATAATGAACTCAGCCTAAGCCTCAAGTCTTTGTGCGAAAACAAGTGGAAGAACACGGATTTTCAGTTTGTTGACCTGACCTGAACAGCGCCTCAACATACGACGCAAAAAGGGCGACTGAGCACAGCCCGGACACGGAAGCTGTGCGCCGCGCCGGCACGGCCGAGCGTATACCGAGTACAGGCTGAGCAGTAAGCTGAGTACGGGCCACTGAGTGAACCGGGCCGGCACGCCACCGCCCGGAAGGGGACCGCGCTCCGCACGCCCTCCGCCAGCCCCGAACACCTGCACTTAACCAGCCGAAACTACCGCCTCAAATCCCGACAACTATGCTCAAAACACCGCCGGAATTCAGACCACTAGCCTTGCAGTCGCCACAAAACAAAATACTCGCTGCCTGAGAAACATACCTGAGCGCGCGCGTCATGTAACATTTAGTCCTGTTGACGCCCGAGTCATGCTTGGTTCCGCTGGTACGGCAATGCGGATTCAAACCTGGGTTCCTGGTCTGTCTACCCTCTAATAATGCACGCCGAGCCTCAGTCGCCCTCCCCAGCCGCCCTGTACCAACTGTGCAGTGTGCACTGTGCAGTCCCCATTATCTCAATGCGCCGGCAGCCGCGCCCGACTGACCTGTTCGGGTTTGAGGCCGCTCGGCACCCAGGTGTACTCCTCCAGCGCGCAGCCCGAGTCGTCGTCGCTCTGGCTGTGCCGCTGCGGGTCGCTGCTGCGGCCAGGGAGGATCTTGGCCAGCGGACTGGGCGCCGCCGGCACGGGCGGCAGCTCGCCCATGGCCGCCGGGCTGCACTGCGAGTGGTCCTCCCGTGGACATTTACAGTTGCGGCACACTTTCCTGTGAACACAGAGAACGGGAACGTCAGAGAGGCGCGGGCACGGAAACACGGCGACACCGGCCGCTGGACGGGGGGTTTACTACAGCACCCTGCAGCGACGCTGTAACTGGTACTGGCAATAAAACTGCATTACAATAGCGACATTACAATACCTGCCACCAGCATAAGTGAGACGTTCAGTAATAAGCGCGTGATTGCTCCCCTGAAGGTAATTTAACACCTCCGGACTCTTGCGCAACCGTTTTGAAATACGTATAGAAGCGTGGTGCTGGCGCTACTTTCTACCAGCGGGAGGCGGCCATCCGGCTGGTAATGGGGCACGAGCAGACTGGGTTTGACGGTACGTGCGCAGTCCGTCGGCGGAGCTCGGACCGGATAATGTCTGTCTGCAGTATACGGCGACGGGTTACACCAGGGGGAGGAGCAGAGCCTGCGCAGCACCGGGCGAGGGTGAGCCCGCACCTGCGTCCTACCAGCACCGGGCCGCCTCCTCCGCCGGCCAGCGCGCTCCCACACCGGGCCCAGAGAGCAGGGGAGAGAATATTTACTGCCGCCGGTAATGTATTCAGCGCGTTTTTGTTCCTCGCAGCGGTCATTGCTCCTGATTAAGCCCTTCTCTGCGCCGGGCTTCCGGAGCCGTATCCTGAGCTCGGAGCTGACGCTCAGGGCGGTCCGCCAGCTCCCCCGGTCTCCGGAGTCGTGCACAAGTCGCACTACTAGACCGAGCACCGTTTTTACCTGTGGCTACTCGCTCTGACAGGAAAATCATACGCCGGCCAGCCGGCGGCGTGCCGTTTTTGCCAGAGCACGGCGTCACGCCAGGCCGCTACCCCTCTCCCCGTCCCTCCTCCCTCCTCCAAACGACGGACGTGTCTATTGAGCGGGGGCAGCGGTAATCGGTCGAGCGGGAGAGTTTTATCGAGAGCAGTTCTTTGCGCGGGAAGTGAATGGGCTCCCCGGACCGGTAGCCAGCTCATGGGCCGGATCATGGCCCGGCCGGCGTCTCTCGGACCGCGAGACCCGCCCGGCAGACAATGGGCGCCGTCCGCGCACCGCGCCGCCTCCCCAGGCCGGTAGCGCCGCGGTTTGTCGGTACAAACGCGCCCAGCCGCCGCCAGAGGCGAGCTGATGGCCATCTCCAACAGCAGACGGCGTCAAAAAACCGGCCCCATATTGTATTCAACGTCGCCTTGTCTCTGTCTTCCAGGAACAAAAGCCTGCCATGGCGACTCGCGGCGAACAAAAGAGCGCTGTGACAATTAATGTGCTGACTGGTCCGATGCGAAGGCTCGAGCACTCGAGCCGTATCCGAATTCACCGCATCTGCGCCAGTTTCGTCACCGCCGCTAAGAGCGCGACTGCGGGAGCCGCCCGGCGCTTGGTCGGCCAAGCGTTTTATTAATTGGCCGTGTCTCCTAAACGACGCGCCGTTAAATGAGGTGTGGATAAACGAGGCATGTGGCGACGGACGGTGATGGAAGAGCCGACCAACCAGACCAGCTAGCCAGCCAACCGACCGAAGACCAGCCGCAGCCAACGGGCCGACCGTGCCACCGAAGACCAGACGCAACCGAGGCTACCAGCCGATATCCGACCAGCCGGCGCCAGCCAGCCCACGCCGACCAGGACCATCCGTTCGACCAACGCGACGTGCACTATCCATCGGGACCCACTGGAACGCGATCGGTCTCGCAGATTGGTTTAGTTGGGCATCCTCGAACACTCGCAGACAGACCATCACTCTGGGATCGGAATCGGCAACAAATGACCACCAACAGAGGGAATAACTGGGAGGGAGCACATCGATCGAGTGGGCTCCAGAGCGCCCTTCTCCGTCTCGAGGAGGAAGGACACGAAGTCGGTGGCGGCCACAGTCGGGACAGGAGCGATGGGAGCGGGCTCACAATGTCCGGGCAGGCGACAGCCACCGCTACTGAGCGGATATGGGTGGAGCGGTGAGGGAGGGGACGGGCAATGGCAGGGGAGATGTCACACGACCGGGGCACGACCTCACCACCGTGGTCGGACACCATAATGACCGGTGAGCGGCTGAAAAATGACAGACAGTGTCTGACGAATGGCGGACAAACGGCCGTCAAATGGCAGCCGCCGAGGGTGGCGAACGACATGAGGAAGGGACGACAATTTTCGAGCTGGGTGGTTGTCGGTTGCGCGAGTCAGCATCATTCTCCGCACTCCACTTCACACTGACTTATATATGTGAGGTCTTGGCGCCCCGTGAACCAGGCAATCGATCAGTGGGATTCAGACATCCCTCATCGAGGCAAAAACAAAATGACAATGTAGTGACTTATTGACACGGACGGAACACCAATAGCAAACGATATTAATCGCATATGTTTTGTATCATCGATCCACTCAATGTCAGGACGGATGAAAGATATCATCGGAAACACATTATATGTCGTATGACTTCCTTTCACTGAGGGAGTTAAAAACTCATGCTACGACGGCAAGTCATCGCTTTTTTTTCTTCCCACCACAACCCACCACCTCCCGACAATGGCGCATGGTTCGAAGTGTTCTGCGCCGATAATTTTCGGTCGGTCCGCATTTCACCCTCAAGGGCAGCGGCCGCTCCTGATTTGGGAGTGAAGCCATTAATAGTTGTCTAATGATGCCCTGCTGGCAGTGAAGGGTTGGCCGGAGCTCGGAGGGCAGGGACGGGTATGCCGTCCGTCTGTCGGAGGGTGCCTCGGCAAGGAACTCACTGAATACTGCGGACTGGTTGAGGTTTCTGTCCACTTGCACTGGTGAAAGTCTGGTAGCGTTTGGGATGGATTGTGACATTCATAAGACGAGAAATCAAGCATATTATTTAACTTCCCAAAAGTCAGAACACTTGAATTTTCTCAACATCTAATCGGTTCAGCGTCCTTTGTCTGCGCCACTCTGGCCGATAAGAAAACACCCGCCGTGTCGAAAGGCGGCGTCCGATCAAAACAGCGGCCGGCAGACCGTCAGCAATCAGGACGGGACAGGGCAGCGCGCGTGCTGCCCGGGGGCACTGCCGCGGCCCGCTGGACCACCCGCGACGGTCCGTCGCCGCCCCAGGGACAGCCGCCGCCGCCTCTGGAGTCCCGCACCCGGCCGGTGAGAGGGTTGGAGCGGGTCACAGCCCCGACAGGTGGGAGGGCTTCGAGAAACGACCCGCGGAGAAAAGTACAGGCTGCGCCCGAGCTCCATTTCCAATTCTAAGAGGGTGACTGAACAAGGATAGAAACTGGACGCGCTGGTGGAGGAGCACGTTTTTTCCTCGGCGCTGAATCGGATTTATACCGGTTCAGTGTGCGTGAATTGGCCAGTGTAATCGCCACTCACCAGGGGTCATTGAGGAAAGGACCCGAGGCCACGCAGCGAAAAGTGCTCCAGAAAACAATGACACTCAAGGACAACACAGACCAGCGTTGGAGCTCGTGCGCTCGCCGACTCAGCAAAAGGACCGTTCGGCGAGGTCAGGCGGATCAGAGGGGTCCGTCGGGTCGTGGGCCCGGTCAGCATTGCCTCACAGGTCGGCCAGCGGGCCCACGGCTGGACGGGAGTCCCACGGGCCCGGCCGATGGCACCCCCGCGGCGGGTCAATCATACGCCCCCGTGCGCCGGCCGCCGCCGGTCCAGCCATGAATTTTTCGACTGTGTGAGATGATGAATGGTTCCAATGAAGTGATATCACGGGAGTGGATCGGAGTTTGCCGCTGACCGGCGTGGGACGCGCGGCGCACACGCGGCGGGGCGCGGAGGAGAAAGTCCCCGCCCGGCACGCGCACACCTGACACGGGGAGGAGGGAGGCGGACGGAACACAGGGTGTGACTTAACATGACACCGCGACAGCCCATGGTCCGACTTAACCAGAGGCACAACACCAGTACAACATCATACAGGCCGCCACACGACCCGAGCTGGCCGGGTCGACCTACTCTGCAGTTTCAGCCTTACATACACGCTCCCGACCGGACCGCGATCGAGCCGTTCGGTTAGTGACACGGCTGGGCGGGTATTGAACCGCACACCGCACGCCAGAGGTTTCGAGTTACGCGACATCGCATCTCTGAGGTATCCTGTGACTTCGATTCCCGATCGCCGCCCCGATAGACGCGGTGATGAACGCGGAGCTCCGAGGAGCGTCCGTGACGCATTCAATCGGGGGCCGGCGCGCCAGGGACACCGCCACGGCGGCCGACGCTCCGCACGCCAATTGGAATTCAGTGTGTGCGTTCGGTGTTCGGTACTAATATCACGCCGCCGCGACGCCTGTCCACATATGGTATGTTTCATTTCGCATAGGGCGCCCCGGAGTTCGGGCCATTTCCATACAGACGTTGGACGTGATTTATTTTCGAGAAACGGCGGCGCCGTGCCGAACGGTATGGCTACGTGTTTGGAAACGAACAATGCTTTTCAGTCTCCTGACATGAAAAAACGAGCGCAGCTCAGTTAACGATTAGTTTTGCCGTTTACAAATGAATTTAGAAGTTGGAGTTTTTCAGGTCACCAGCACACAACATACAAAGGCGTTTGTTTATGCATTGTAGATTGAGCGAAGAAGTGTTTCTTTGGTACCTACCACAAATACAAACAAAAGTCGTAATAAAATGTCAAAGCCGTATATCAAAGATCAGATAAGGATGCCTATTAGGTAAAATTAAATGAACATGATTTTTGGTGGCTAAAATATTTGTATTACGTGCGCTTATGAACAGCATGAGCATCTCTGACATAGTAAGTGGACACTGGACAATATATATGCATGCCATTTTTGGCACAAACGTGAACATTGGCGCCTAGCATCGGCCTGCAGTTACAATCACATGAGGCTTCTGTCCAGCCATAAACAGGGTAGACCTTAAACGAGTCACAGCGTGTGGCAGCACATACCGTAAAATTCCCACTACAAGACGGATAATGGTCTCCTCACAGTCTGACAACGTGCAAAACCTTTGTGAATGCCAAATTCTTTGGTAGACCAGCACTAAAAAACAACCGAACGACAAATTATTCGGGAATCAAGAGAACGGTAAAATAAGTCATGACAAAACGGTTACCTGGTAGGTCACACTAAAAATACACAATTGTAAAACGTCCCAAACAATGCACCTGATCCCTGGGCCCAAATAAGCAATATTTCGATCTCCGCTGTACGATTCCCACGGCCGACAGCGCATTCCCACATTAGACTGATATTGTGATCGGTCGGTGACGGACACATTCCAGTCGGGCCGATCAGATGAACAATCTATCAGATGTCCCAGCCGAGGCAGAGCCGCCCCTCCGCCAGTTTTTATCCCGCCCATCCGATGTGGCCAATAAGCAGCCGCATGTCATCCCCAGGCAAACAGATTGAGCAGGGTGGATTGACATCACGGCAGTCACGAGAAAAATCAGCGCCTTTATGCGACATAGCTGCGTAAAACATAAGTGAAACAAGTCGAAAAAATGGCTCAAGCATTTCACGCGGCATCTCGCTTTATCAAGAAACGACTAATTTAAATCACTACACACTGTTCCACCGACGCATAAGTTCCAACGCTCAAATATCTAACTAAATTACCCTCCGACTAAACGTTCCAGTGGTGCTCTGGCCGTGTCAGTTTTACAGCAGAGACCCATTTTCGGGAGTAAGATGGCCGTGTTCCGCCACGGTGGACGACACCTACATTCCTGCGGCGGCGTTATGTGGCCCGCGTGTGTGTGCCTGGGTGTTCTGTTTGTACTGGGTGACTGAGACGACCACGGCCCGGCGACACGGCGCACAAAAACGGCGGCAGGGTAACGGGGACCGACGGCGACTCTGATGTACCGCCGGCGGTCACACCGCTCACCGGCCCACGCGGCGCGCACACGGGCGGAGCGCACTGCCGGCCGCGACAGGGCGAGGCGCGTCACACCACCGGCGCACTGCACTGGGGCGGGCAGGGTGAGGCCCGCAACACCATCCGGGCAATGGGGTGCGAGGCAGCAGAGATGTCCTGAAGACACTCCGTGATTCATATGCCCGGCGTGACTAGAAATGGCACTGAGTAGAGGTGCAGAAAAGAGACATCAACGTATGCATCTTCAGCCTGAATGGCAGTCGTTCGGTCGTACAGGTCAGGTCATCGCAAGTTGGCACAGTCAGGAATAATCTGATGTCATAAAGCGGACACGTTTTATGAGCCAGCTCGCCATTTACATACATACATAGATGAGTGAAATGTCCTCGCGCCCGTGCACCATCAGCCGCGGACGATACCGGAATACCAATGCCGGATCCAGAGCGCCCGCGTGACCCCCTCCCCTCACACAGCCACGAGGCAGCCGGTCGGAGCGCACCCTTAATGCATTGGCACTATGTTCAATCAGCACGACACGCGCGACACTGGTTCGAACAGCGCTGGTGATAAGGCCCGCCCCGGCGAGCGGCGGCACCCGCCCGCCCGCCGCTCGCCGCCTGGCCGAACACCGTCCGACACTCAGCCCCACACAGTCGACATGCAACGCCATATGGGACAGCGCAGGATAATGCCGAGTCCGGTACAGGCCCGGCACAGGCCGTTCGTGTGCGATCGCTGTTTTATTCCATGGCCGGCGCGTCACGGACAGGCCGGGAGCAGTGCCGGTGGCCGGTCCGGCACTCCGACCGCGCTGCGGGATACCCGCCGGCGTCAGCAGGGCGCCAGCATAGAGTGAAAAGTCTGATCAGTTTTTGGCGTGAGCTGTATGCAGTTCGTAGAGAACTGACGAGTGTGTCGATCGGGTAGATTTACAGGCCCGGATGCCGGCTATAAACCATGGACATGGGCTCAAAGAGCTGGTCAAGGATGAATGAGTGAGCAGTCCACTGAGGCTTTGGACGCCGCCCCGGCTGGATACTGCATAGTGAACTGGCAACCATCCAGAATTGGCAGTCACCAGGGCGATAGCAGACCGATCCTAAATGACGTCACCACACTTCACAGATCCAGTAGCCACACCTTAGCTTTACGGAAAAACACACACAAGCACTCCAGTGATGTGGAACGGATTGGAGAGGTTATGGAATCAGCGATTACACCTAACCCGACAAAAATGGTCGGGTAAAAATCACCCGCACGAGCCCTGAATGGCGTCAGAGACAACATCCGTTCCAGTCACGTCACCCTCTCCAGTGACGTAGCAGCAGCGGTCCGCCTTCTGACGTCAGGGCACCATCAGCACAAGTGCTTCCTCACTGACCCAGGTGCGCCATCAGTGACCCAGGAACGTCATCACTGACCCAGGTACGCCATCAGTGACCTCTCAGTGACGTCACCGGAACACATCATTAGCGTCACGGGATGGTGACGTGGGCGGCGGTGGGCCGGCTAATGGCCGCGCGCCGACAGGCTCGGGTCATTTGCAGGGGCCACTCGGGCCGGCCTAATCACATTTTCATCGGGCCGACTGGGCGCGCGGCGGTTGAATGATGGTGTTTTGGCGTGGCAGTACGCGACCCGCACCTGTTCAACGTCCCAGGTCACCTGTTCAGGTCAATGACAGGTCACCTGTCCGGGTCAGCGTTACCTGTTCAGCGCGACACGGAGGCGGGGCGAGACAACGCGGTTAGCCAACGGCGAAGAACCTCATCAGCTGATAGCTGACCTCGGCATCGTCAGATGACGCGCTGAGAGACACTCGGTGTCAGCTGATTCGTGACCGGTATAACCTCGGACGACCAGCCGGCCAGCGGCAGGCGGCGGTGCTTCAATGGTGGCGCGCGTGAGCCCATTGCGGCGCATCAGAGGGAGACCGCCGCCGGTTTCAGCACTCACGACGCCGAGAAATCGGCGGAGGGCTGCGGCGAACGGTGGCGACCTCGAGAGCCGCTCTCGCCGCCTCTCGGCCCTCTCTCCGGCCACTCGCTGACCTCAGAGGGACCTCTCTCTCACGATCTCTGTGTAAAAATGTGCCTGGCTGCGGCGGCGGGCCGGCTGACGCCGCAGCTCATGACTGCAGGTGGCACCAGATACGGCCACCAGTCCACGGTAAAAATACCCGATCGGCGGCGGGGTAATTAATTGGACCCGTTGACATGTCTCATTAACGATCACGTGTAACCGATTTGTTAGCGGAAAGAATGCGCGATGAATTATAGAAACAATCCGCGACAGATTGGATTGTGATGGATGGATATTAATGCCCAATGTCACATAACACACGTTCCGTTTTATCTTTGATCCTGAACAGGTGGTTGGTGTGATAACCCTTCTACCTACTCAGCCCACCTGGGGATTTCGAAAGAGTTGGTTAGCGCCACTTATCCGTAATAACATCGATACTCAACTTTCCCGCCGAGCTCATCAGCTTCTCAAACGAATCGATCAGTTTGTATCTGCACTGCATGGCCGATAAATATCCGTAACGAGGATCGAAGAGTGCCCTCTGACACCCAACAACCTCACACAAGAGACGACAGCCCATAGACCTAAGCAGTCGTAACCCGATGGCACCGTGTGCACTGTGCAGACTGTGCATTGTGCAGTGAGTCAGTGCATTGGTGCATCAGCCCACACCTCTCGTCCCCGGTCGGTCCTCTATAACCGCCGCCGCTCCCGGTCCGCGGTGCTGCCTTGTACGCCGCCACCATTCCCAGTCCGGTGCCTCCTCAGACGCCGCCGCCGTTCGGGGGCCGTTTACGACGCCTGCTGGCCACCGCTCGGACGCGAACAAAGGGAGCTGGCCGGCCGGTGGCGCTGTGTCGATACCCGGCGGCACCTGGGCAGCCGTGAATCACCAGGTATCGGCTCCGCCCCCTCCCGCTGGGCCGGACCCGGTAAGGCCTGCAACAGGTCGGCAAAGTGATGGACACCATCACCGTCCGCCTCACTGGAGCCGCCAGACAGGCACTCGGCAACAGCGGAGCTCTGTTCCAAAATGGCACACTCAGAAGGTAGTGAGTAGTGGGCAGGCCACACAGAGCTGAGTGATGACCCACGATAGACTAACGGACGACGGTCAAGGTGGTGACTGTTAGCCACCTGCAGCTAAAATGAACTTGGCATGCATCTGCAGACTTCAGCCTCACTGCTGACATGATTCGTGAACAATGCCAGACACTCACTCGCCGCTGAAACGACCGTAGCAGCCGTCAGACTCGGCCGGAGGGTATTCCAGCGACCCCAGCGCAGGCGGCTGACGGCCGGGCCGCCGCCGCTCGATGGGCCATTCCGGGCACCTGAGCTGTACTATAATCCCGTCACGCGTCTCACATACCCGCCGGCAACCGATAGCACATGCATATTCCAGCCGATTACAGGATGAGCACAGCCGACCGCACTAAATTCACCGGCTGTCAGCGCGGTATTTCAGCCGCTGAAAGCACTGCAAATATATAGCCCCAGTTCCATCATCCTCGCCATGGTTTACGGAGTAGTTCACTCGTGTCTGCTTCACTGGGTGGTTGGCTGGGACTGCTGCCCCGTTCTCCGGCACACATCACATGCAGATGCTCCAAGTGATAGTGTCGGCGTTTATCCATCCGAACGCCGCGCCTGCTCGAATAATCCCACAAATATTCGGGCACATCCCACCACGAAAAACGGCCCTGGGACAGGCCGGTCGGGTCGGCGGCTGTACCGGCTGGTGGGCGTCTCAGCGGGCCACCTCGAACGTCAAACATGCGCCGTTTTTGTCTGGGTCGCCTCCTGCGCGTCGCCGCGGCCGGGGGTCGGGTGAGGTCGGGTGGGTCTGACCTGAGCGGGGGCGGCGCCGCAGGGGAGGGTGCCGGCCGCCCTCCCGGCCCTCTCTCCCTGCCCTCCGAGCGGCGCGGCCCTGTCAGCGCCGACAGCCGCTCCGCTCCATCGACTGAGCAAACATGAAATGCTAATTCGACATCGGCGAGCGGCCGAGCTGACATTGTTTTTTGGCCGGCGCGCGCAGCTCCGAAACAAATGAGGCGCAGCGCGCGGGAGGCGGCCCGGCCGTGCCGGTGAGCGGGACGGCCAGGGCGGCCGTGTGAGGACCAATGGGAGCGGAATGGTGTCTGTATGCAGACCAGGTCCGCCCAGCACCAGCCGAGCTCCTCCCGAGGCTCAATGGTGACCCCGGCGGTACCGCCGCCCGCCGCCTTGATCAGTCTAGGTCCCTGAGTTTCCTCTCACCCTCATTCCGGCACCCTCCCAGTGCCGGCAGTGCGCCGGTGTGCTCGTCGGCTTATCTCACTGCCGTCATTATCTTCCGGACGGGGTCATCAAAGTGCTAGTGTCAGCACTTGTACTGTCGCGGATCCGCTATTGTCTTACTGTTTACGGAAATGGTTCGCAGCGTAATTTTGACAGACTCACCAAAATTCTCAATTTCGCGCTGAGGGTGATTTTTGGCCGTCGTAAATTCGACCATGTTTCCCGGCTCCGCGAGCAGTTGCGTTGGATGACGCCTCGCTAGATGGTACAGGCTCAGACGTTGGAACTGATGCACAGGGTGCTGCGGCGGGGTGAACCAGACTCGCTAGTTAGCTCTTTTACCCGATGCTGTGACACTCGCATGAGAAGTACGCGACAGGACCACCTCTTCCGTCTACCCAGGCCGAGGACAGAGGCCGGGAGGCGTCGCTTCGCCCATAGAGCGCCAGACCTCTACAACTCGCTGCCTGCCGGAACCACCGAGCTGTCTCACCAGCGTTTCGTCCGAGCAGTGAGAGCCCATGTTTTGACCTTGTGAGACCGTCCGTGCGTATGGGTCGTGGGATGTGGGCCGGACTGTGAGCTGTGTGATTGTTTTTACTGCTTTATTGTATGGTGTCGATGAATGAGATGACTGCAACCTGTATGATTTTACCGATTATTTTATGACTTGGGGCAATAATAGCCACGACTGATTGTGGACTGCCCTGCAAATGTAATACATACATACAATACAATACATTCCCCGTCCCACACAACCTCAGCCTCCTCCCCAGACGAGTCCACAGGTTCCACTCGGACGGACCCGGCACCAGTCCGTGACCACAGATCAAACGAGGCGGCACACGATGGCGGGGACCGAGTGCCGTCCAGGGGAGTAGCGTCACGTCGCCGTCACGAGGGACGCGTCACGTCCGGCCAGGGGGAGGAGCGATGTACGTGACGGTGATAACACGGCTGACTGCAGGACGACGAGGGAACAGGGGGAAGGACTGCAGCAGCGAGTCGCAGGTGTCTGGGTCAGTGGCCAATGAGACATTGCTAAGAGAGCACAAGCAAGCATAAGGACACATTGTGTTTTGACTTTTACTGATTGGATTCGTTTCATCATGCGGTAGGTATGCAAAATGTCTGATCGGTACCGTTGGAACATCACGAACAGAATCTTGTTTGCATTTGTAATCTTACACTGGCATTATTAGCGAGGCTGAAAGAAGTTCATTGACACTAGGATCCGTCTTGGACCCGACCCTGCTAATCTTATGTAAGAACAGTGTCTATCTGTAGAATCGTAACATAGTAACCAGCTCAAACGGCTCAATCCAACAAAGTCAGCACAGCATCCGCCTGAACGCCTCAGAAATGCCAGTTCAACGCGCTTGCACAGCCGTGTCGCTGCGCTAACCTAAAACATCACAACCAGTTTATCTGCATAGATATTCGCCGTACATGAAAACCGCCACCCATTCGGGCCAGCTGAGTCAGCGAGTTAGCACTCTGAGCGAACCGGACAGCGCGCTGTCGCAGCGCCGGCACGCGAGCGGGGACCGGCAGCCGCCGCAATCGCGCCAGGAAATCAAAATAAACGCCGCCGTCTGCGCCCCCACCGCCGCCACACAATGCTAAGATCGACTTCACGAAACGACCCAAAAGTGTCCGTTGATAGCATCGCCCATCGTAGCTAATGCGTAATTGTGACAAGTTGTCCGGAAAACCCGGCCAGGTCTGCACGTTCGGAGCGAACACCTCGCGGCGCCGAGCGCAGTGCTGACGCCACCCCCAGTCACCAGTTCCCGGGAACGTGTACCGCCACAGGCTCGATCAGCCTGCAGACAGGACTGGGCCGGCGCGGCGACCCGCACCTCCGCGCCCGGCGATCGGACCCAGAGCGGCCGCCGGATGCAGCCTCCTCGCCTGATACACAGTCCAGCTGCATGAGGGGACAGGACCGCTTCAAAACATATTACCTGTCTCTAAAGCTATTAAATTTGGAACGGCACAATCTCCCCTATCCAGAGGATATCTTCACTCGCCTAGAGTAAATCTTTCTTATCCAAAGAAACCTTACTCATCAAAAGAGCATCCTGATTCACCTGCCATCTTGCTGAGAGGACCTCCTTTACCAAGAGGTCATCTCACTTCACCCAAGGCACATCTCACTTCGCCCGCTGTCCGTCTCCGCTGCCCCGGGGCCGTGAGAGTCCGCTGGCGACTAATCGGCGCCGCGTGTCGCGACTCGGCCGTCCTCACATTCCAGTTGGCTAACGATCCTGTTGACGGCCGGTGCCCGGTTGTTTTCGTTTGTGTTGCCCGTTGGGACGGCCCGCGACATGTCGCTGAGGACCGGTATCGGCCGCGGATCGGTCGACGGGGCCGCTCGGGGTATAGGGGGATGTGGACTCGGGGATTAGACGTTTGAATGCTCGAGATCGGAGCTGCTGGCGGATCTCACCGGCCCACTCACATGCAGGGCCAATTGTCTATAGTCCAGCAGCTGCCAACAGCTCCAGGACTGTTTTCCAACGTCCACAGTCTACCTCTACCGCCTCCTAAGTCCTAGCGTCCACCGTTCATCGTCCAGCCCACGTCCACCGTCCACCGTCCACCGCCCACCGCCCGCCATTCACAGTCCAGCGATGCAGCCAGTCAGGCGACCGGCCAACACGCGCGATGACAATGACAAATACAACGGGCCGGACAACAAAGGCGCTGACAAAGCCGACAATGGCGCACGTTTACGGCTCAATTTCAAGGGCATTTGTATTCATTTGGCGCCGGCTGACACGGGTAATGCCTTCCCGGACAGGTATGTAAACAGACGTGGACACCGAATTTGCCGCTCACTGGGCGGCCATCAACACAATGAAAATGGCACACATTGAGCGCTTAGTTACACCACGACTAATGTACAGGATTATCCCGACGTTCTCCCGGCACACGAGGCTCTACCTCCCCTGCCTCTGCGCAGCCCTGGGTGGTACGACGAGGGGCCGACTCAGTACAAACAGGACGGTCATGCCCGGACTGCGCCCGGCCGCGCCTCGAGGCACGGCCTCCCAGCCGTGTGTTGACCCGGTGCAAACACCGACGGCCGCCCTCGCCGCGCCGTGTTGACCGCCGCAGGGCCTCCGAGACGGCACGACGCACGGTGACCTGCGCGTGTGCGGCGCACGCAGACGCGTATGTGTGCGTGTGGACACAGCTTGTGTATCCGGTGTACACCTGAACGGTTTACCGAAACGCAAAATGTTAATGAGACATTAATCTCACGGGAAAAGGAGGGTTTGCGAAGTCAATGACCGTGAGCGGTCCCCTTGTCAAAAGTTCTTATAACATTTACCAACAAACGGCAGTATCTCTACTGCTAAATGACGCGCTGCCAAACATTGAAAACCATTCCAAATTGTGTGGATTAGAGACCTCTGTCTACTGCAGAGCGCTATTTCTGGCTCCCGTCCCCACCAATCTCTCCCTGTTTCCGGTGCTCTCTCCACAGACGTTGTCTGCTTCCGGCAGCGCGCTCCAGAGCCGCCGTCTCTCGGCGTCGGTTTGTATGTGTGTGTGCGTGACGGATCGGCCGCCGCGGCCGGTCGGCGCCGGACAATGCACGCTCTGTGGGCCGGCGGCGGTGGCGGCGCACAGGCGCGCCACGTCTGTCGACGGCGGCGCGGCGCACGCTCCGCCGCCGCCTCTGAACAGCGCCTAACGACGCGGTCACACCCAACAAAGACAGGTGGGTACGCACGTCACACAGGGACCAGCCGGGAGCGGACGGACCTCTGCAGCGCCGCCGGAGGCTGACGACCGCGCGGGGACGCGCTGAGGAGCTACACACCTGAACCGCACGGCGTCACATGTGTGAGAGGCGGGAGCAGCTCACAGGGACGTTACGAACGCCAGTTTCCGCGGACAGCGTGGGGGACACCTCTGAGAGACGGAACGGAACTGATCATATCGGACCACGAGACGTGAATATGCTCCCAAGAAAGGTGTGATCGCCATATTTTACGTGTAGGTAATGCCTTTGATAGCTATCATAAACACAAAACATCAAACGTGAGTAATGCAATGCTGCTTTTGTGATCAGACTTCTACATCTGGCTTATATTGAGCTGTATTTCAGCCAATATCTCTGATTCTAGCCTATGACGTCAGTATGCTTTTAGCTGTCGATTTTCTCTCGTTTGGCCGCCTATCTGCTGTCGTGTGTCTGATCAGGGCTCCTCTATATGCGGAGTAGCGGCGCTGGCCCAGCCACGGGGCGCCTCCTCACGGGCCAATACCGGCGGCGATCGATATCAGTCCTCTCCCCATACGGAGGACGGCCGTCAGTCAACGTTTCCGACCAGCCTTCACGAGGCAGAATGGCACTGATGTGTTCGACGGAACTTCTCGGAATCAAATGGGCTTCGCGGTAAAATACCAATGTAGGAGCTAAGTGATTTGAATGTCAGCCCGGCGACATTATGTTCCTCGTGGCATTGATCAAAGGAATTCAGAAATATGCATTCAGAAATAAATACACGAAATGATAATTGGGTTACATTCCCGCTAATTACGCACCTGCTCCAGCCGTGTGGCGGGAGGCAGCTGAGGTAGGCCACCCCAGATTTTCCCGTACACAAGCCCTGGTTTCGACACAGTCCAAACAGGAACACAGCGGTAATCACTAATTCACGCTGCACAACACCGTGCGTCCCTGCTTTCATCAGCATTAACACGACTTTATGGGATTTCGAAACGTATCATTGTCTCATCATATCTCAGCAGAAACGTAACTTGCGGAAGACTTTATGTCAACAAGAGTCTTAGTAATACTCTGGTGAGCGCAGACTGGTGGTGGCTAATCCGCACTGGCCAGCGATTTTCTGCCGTTAAAAATCGTCACCTCGCTGCTTAGCATTCGCATTCCTACGACCTTCCTTTAACCAGACACAAATAAATTAGCTCCCCGATGTTAAGCGGCAAATGATGGCGTTGAGTTGCATTTCGTGACCGAGCTGCTCAGCGCCGGCTGTGCGGCCATACGTCATCCTGACGTCACCGCCGCCCAGCCGCCCATCCTTCCCGACCTCCGCGGCGGGCCGGCCGCCCCAGAATCCCACCGCGTGACGTCACTGCAGCGCGCCGGCCGTGATCCCTCAGCGGACGACCTTCCGACGGGACAGAGGAGGACCGCGGCCGATCGCCCACAAAGCGGCACAATCAGCTCGCTCTGTACGGCGCGCCTGCTATGCCAATAATTCAGCGGACCGATTCAGTGTCTGACGGCGCTGCGAATCGCCGTCTGCCGCTGACGGCTGCGGCCGTGGGACGGTCACGGTTCACAGACGGCGCGCGTGCACGCTGCAGCTCAGCCGTAGCGCGCATCGCACCCGCCGGCGCTCGGCTAAACGGGCTACAAATGCGCACACAACGGCCGCCGATACCCCCTGCCGGGCGCGGCGGGCGGCGCCGGCCGATTTTATAGACGCCGATAGCCAGACGATACCGGCGTGCAAGTCACTCGGCCGGCCGGCCAGCAAACAGCGGCGGCCCGGCTCTGCAGCGGTTTTATGCCACTTTGACAGGGTCTTTATCGGTGATCGGGCCAATCACAGCCCACCGGGGGTCCCGAGCGGACTGAGTGCCTCCGACAGCGCCCCGCGCGGCCGACAGCGAGCCGTACCGACCGGGCCGGCGCCGCTCCCCGGCCGGCGTCACACGAGCGTGCAGCGCCGCGCCAATTATCTCCGTCATCGCAGAGATGATAACGGCCAGCGGGGCCGGCCGATTGAAACATTCGTCATCGCCCGGCACGCCGCCGTTCGGCCCGTCCGGAGCCTATACCGCGGCGGAGGCGCGGCCGGGCGGCCGGCTGGTGTTACCTTCCACTGCCCGACTGCAGTCTCCGATAGTGTTATGTTCGCCGAGTGCAGTCTCCGGCGGGCGGCCGGCCGGTCGGCGCGGCGCGGGGCCTCGCCGGGCGGGGTTCGCGTGCTCTGACCACCGCTCGGCTCTCACCGTCCGTCTGCGGGCTCCACCCATCTCCAGATAGGCGATCGGCGTGCGCGAGCCCAAGACACCAAGGGCAATTCGGCACGTGGCCTGGCGGATAAAAAACGCTCGCTTGTTGGCGGTTCGTGCCGATTGGACGCGGCGGCGGGCCTCGTCACCGACCACCCCCGCGGAACGTCACGAGCCGCGCACGGCCGCGCCGGTCGCCGGGAGGTCACGATGACGGGGCAGCCGAGCTGCTCGCCGTCCGGCCGTGTTTACGCCGTCCCCGAGCCAGCAAACACACGGCCGCCGACTCTCTTTTCTCCGCGCTCTGCCGTCGGCGGCGCAGCGCGGCCGCCATTACCGCCGCGCCGCCAGATGAGAGTGGCGTGATTTCCAGACTATAATTTCCTGGGACGGCGGAGCGGCCGGCCGGCGGCGGCGGACGGTGCTGCACCGGGCCCTCGCTGGCCGGCCGGCCGCCCAGCCACGCCAATAAAACCATCTGTCCGGCATGCGGCCGGAGTCCGGACGGCGCGGCGCGCTGCGCCCGGAGCCGGCAGCGCCGGGTCAGCGGGTCAGCTCGCCGATCAGCCGGGTCAGCTCGCCGATCAGCGGTGCCGACTCACACCGGACCGCGGAGCGAGCAGGCCGCCGATTAGCCGATTTCCATACAATGCGGGCCGCGCCGGCCGCGTCTGCATGCCAACTGCGTAACAACATTATTACTGAGTCGATCAATCAGCAACACAAAGCCGGCCGAAGGCTGTCCCCATACCGCTTACACCGACAAACGAGATCGCGGCGGAACGCAGCTGTCGCGCTGGTACTTACTCTTGTACTGTCATCGACGCCTCGCTGCGCGCGTCCAATCCGCGCAGCGTCTGGATCTTGGTGCGCTTCCCATAGAGTTGTTTGTAGTATTTGTACTGGTCGCCATACACAAAGCACACTTTCCACCACTGGCGGCACATGAGCCGGTTGCCGTCTTTCGGCGACGGTTTGGCCGCCATCGCGACGCCTGGGAACACTCCGGCTGCAGCCTGGAAAAAGTCGGCGTGGCGTTCCATCAAACTGCCGGGGGACGGGAGTGGCGGCGGCCTGCTGAGGTGACAGACCCGGGTGGGTGTCTCCGGCGGCCGCCACCACACCTATCACTCCATCGGAGCTGGCCGGCGCCGCGGCCGACACACGGAGATGTCCTGCCGTCAGCCGCTACACGGCTGCACAACCCAGCTGAATTATTTGTGAGCTCGCCGGCGCGCAGATCGGTGTAAATCTGGCTGTGCCAGACGACACATACAGGCCGAAAGTACAACATTCCACCGGCGTGATATCACAGCAGCTCTGAGCGGGCTCCTGCGCCCTGCCGTGGCAGCACGGACTGAGTCCACGCGTCAGGGGCGTTCCTTTGGTAATGGAGCAGGCAGACGGCGCTCGCACACACGGTAAATATGTTGTTCCGCTCAGCAGAACAAACCGGCAACAGACGGGATTATTTGTACCGAGAAGAGGGTAGCTGAAAGCCGGCCACCCAGTGATAGATGGCGGCGTAAATTTCTGTCCAACAAACAGCTCCATCATGAAGCAGGTGCCGGCTGACGCACACACAGCGTACGGCATACGGAACTGAAGGACGACGCGCGGCGCGCGGCGCTTTTCATGAACTGGGAAACGGTTTGTTCGGGTCAAAATAAATCGCCAGTCATGGAACGGCTGTGGCAGAAAACGGCGGCAGAAGCTGGGCTTCTGAATGGACCGTAATTAATACATTTATCAAAGCGACCACCGTGTCCATTGGCATGGCATCGCGTGGATGGTCTTGTAATTTGGTGGCTTTGGATAGAACGGAAGGAGATTTTAGCGAAAATGTTGCCCTTAAACGTAGGTACTTTTAACTCCAGTCAACTGTCTGCCAAAATATAGAACCATGAACCTCTGTATAGCTCGTTATAGAGGTCTATGATAGACTGAAAGCATCACGCCGGTGGTAAATTTCAATCAAAAGCCAAAGTAGCATATCCACGGAATTTATAAAAATTTTACATTTCTAAGGAAGAAGAGCTAATGACTACTGACCTCGGTCTCTGACACAGGTCCACCAATCACTCCCACTGGGTTCCGCGCACCTGCGGGTGCCACAGCACGTCTCTCGCACACGCCGCGCGCCGGCCGGCGGCACCACGCTCCGTGTCTCGCCACGTTCGGCTCGGTACTGGAGGCCAGGCGGCGGCGCAGCGCCCGCCAGGCCGGTCCACCGGCGGCGCGCGGGGCAGGCCTTCGCCGCCGCCGTCCGCCGCTCCGGGCAGCCGGCTCACACTGCCGCCAGCAGATGGTCCCGAGATGTTCCTTCACGGACAATCAGGCCGGCAGACGGCCCTGATTGGATTATCACGGCGTTTCTTGCGATCAGACTGCTTTCTATGTCGATAAGACCGTGAAGGTCCCGGGCGAGGAGCTGGACGTAATCGTGAGCTATTGTTTGGCCAGAGGGACCGTCGCTCGGCGTCCGAGGCCCGCATGCGACCCGGCTAATGAGCAGGAAGTGCAGCCGATGGCGCGGACCGTGCCTCGGATCGGTCACAGACTGATGTGCGCTCTCTCATACCGTCGGAATATTCAGCGGCAGAGCCGTCCGGCTTCCATCATCATCCATAACTTCTGTGGAGGAGGTGGGACGCCATCGCGATGATGGGTCTATCGGAACCCACTCTATCCGTATTCTAAAACATGCGTATTGATGCCGTAGTTCCATCGTAGCAAACTGCTTCCGTAGTAGATCGCAATAGACTCTTCAGGCAAGGTTAGTCACCCCGGCAGCCGGCAGCAAGCACCTCCACCCTCGCTGCAGTCTTACCCAGAACGGCAATTACCAAATCCCGCCGCCTCCCCGGCTGCACGCTCTGAAACTCATCATCATCAGCGGGAGGGCTCGGACCGGCGCGGGCAACATTACGTCGGTATGACCCGCCGAGTCTAGCTGCGTTTGTCAGTTTCATTGCCGCGGGTTGGAGGCAGCGCACACTCACCCCACACTCTCGCCACACCACCCACTCACCATACGTCTGACCGCGGACGCCGAGGTGCGCCGCTGAGCAGAGATGGACTCTGTCAGTGTGACACAGATAAAGGTCTCCCAGGACAGCCGTCAGCGTCACGAAGATGAAAACTCGACGACCAAAGCTCAGTGATGAGCTGCAGGAATCAAGACATAAGTTTTACAGCAAATTGAATGTAACCCAGAGACAAAAGTGGCTTATCGAAAGCATCCTGTCCTTGGGTGTTGTGAGCTCAAAATCGCAAACACATTTCTACTTATTGGGTATTTTTCGCAAACTAATCCAACTGGTTCAGAAAGTAAACAAGGAGCATACTCTGCTAACTTTTCCGTTTCACAGGTCTTTGTCTAATTTATCGCAGCCGACCAGGAGCAGACGGTTGCCAGCTGGCGGTCACGATCATTTTGGGGCGGCGGCAGCTTGCTGGAGGGGCAGGGTTTGGCCGCCAGACAGGAGCGCAGTGGCAGGGCTGACCAGGTGGTGGTGCGAGGTCGCCCCGGGGCTCGTATCGCCGGACCTCTGGGACAGCTGGCAGTCGGGGCAGGGACTAGGAAGGAGAAGCGCCGCACACCGCAACATGTGGGTTAGACGGAAATAATCGCAGATAACAGACGCGACACGCAACGAAAACTGTACAAAGAAAGTGGTTTGCCGTGCCCCTGAATTGCGGCTGGTTGTGCAACCCGGATAAATGAATGGAGGCACTCCTTAGGTGTGTTTTACATACGCCCTGTTCAACAAAACCATCCATAAAGGCTGGGGGCCGGCTGCCAGTTCATTCATTCAGCGATTGAGCGGAAGTCGACACGCATCACGCGAGCAAGCATTAACCACGTGACGGACCATTCCAACAAAACCTATAGATCCTAACCATGACAGAAAATGCAGCCTTTTAAGATCCAGACACGCAACGCTTTGTTCACTAGCCTTGACCAGGTAAGACAGTCTCAGCCATGAATGAAGCGACGCACTATAAAGTCGAGGGTTCAGCCGTCACCATTGCCTCCTGCCAGCTCAGACCACGAGTGTGAGAGGCGAGTTCGCCGCCTCCTTCGAGGAGCCGTGGGAGGGGAGCACGTTCAGGAACTCCCTGCGGGGGAGACCATTTTACATGAGACGAGCAGATCAGTTACTCTGATGGCGGTAAACATGAGTGAAACACGCAGCAGTTCAGCTAGGCCGCCGTGTGTGGCATCCTCAAGTGGTCCCGTGGGTAGCTTGAACGTTCCCATGGTGCACTCGGTATGGTGTGCAGGCTGGGCCAGGTGGGCTCGGTACACGGTCGTTCTGACGTAACTCGGGCGTTCGGACCCGTTTCGGGGCCGTCCCGGCTATTTCAGTATGTGTGAGCTCAGGCGCGTGGGCTGCCCACACCCCCACCGCTCGGCTGAGGTGCGGCGCCGATCTGCGCGCGGGGGAGGGGCGGCGGCGACCGCCCGCCGGCGCACGTATCGCGTTCGACGCTGTCACACCGGAGACGGATGGTGGCCCCTCTCACGTTGTCGTGGTGACATCTCGACAGTCTGTGCCAATGACGGACGAGCGCCGGCCGCCCATACATCTGCATCTGCTCAGCACTCCGGGGCCGGAGCCGGAGAGGACGAGCGTGAGGGGACAATTAGCCGGGCGACCACACCTGCCGCGGACCAAACAACGGGCCGCAGCCACGGACAGACGGGGCTGCGTGTCACACGGGCACAGCCACGGACTGAGCCCGCACTACAGCTACAAACAGGAAAGAGCGGCCACGACGTCTTAGAGGAGTTTTCCAGCCGTCCAGTAAATACTTCATAGGTTTAGGGGATTTCGTTTCGGGGCACGTGTCGGAACAGAGAAAAGATATAATTCCTAAGTCCTGCTGATACGTTATCAGTAGGACAATTTGTCGCCAAATGACTAAAAGAACTTCGAGACTATCTGCCCAAAACGAAACGGATTTAGCGACAGGGCATACGGCGGTATGCCATTCAACTGGAAAGGCCGGTATACGCTGGAAGCGTTTAAGCAGAAGTTACACCGCTCTTTAGCAGGCTGACCTTATAGGGGATCAGTGGGTACCGCGCTCGGCCTGACGGACGTCACACTTCAAAGGCGCAGGGCTAGACGTTAAGAGCAATGGTCGGCACTAATCTCGAATAGTAATGCACGCTGAAACCCTAAATGGCTAGACCGATTTACTCCGGTTTGGACTTCAAAGGCTTAGCTGGAGAACGGCTAAAGCCAAAGCCGTAAGCACGACAAATGCATTCAGAATATTCACTTTCAAATAGGGTCAGCCCCTTCCAGAGATCTCTCCTTTACATCAAAAGTAACCCAACACTGTAAAGATACGTTCGATAGAGGATGTCACTGGAGCATAATTAGCGACTCTATGTTGTTACTTCATGCCATACAAGTGGTGATACATGGTGGCACATTATCGCTTCACGTGAAAATTACAGAATTTGCAAAACACGTTTGAGCTTCCAGGGCCGCAGGCAAACCTGACACCCGTCTGCCGACCAAGAGACAAGGCGTTGAAAAATAATCGCCACAGAAGGGACGGAGGTCGGGCTGTCCAAGGATTGATAGTCATGGATAAACCGTCAGCAAAGTTAAGCTGACATATCTGACCGGCACGTCCCTCCGTTCCCCAAAGACAAACAATGGGACGTCGGCACGATGTTTATCGTTCAATGCCAGCGGTGAGGGAGATGGAGACACTCGATAAGACGCCGCACAGCCCGCTGGTAGCCGCCTAGACTCGTCAGCAGCAGCAGTCTTTTACCTTTTGACACATACACGGATGTGTTACAACGACTCACGTTAATAGGTTTTTGGAATCATAGCGGCCGCCATACGGCAGATTTCGGCGCCGATATTTCCTAACCGTATTGCATGTCCTGAACCTGAACGAGGTCTGTTGGTCGTAATGGCTCGTGCCCGATGTACTGAGCGTCCGCAATCCCGGCCGGGCAATATAGCGCCGGTGGAAATCCGCCGGCGAGGCCGCGCGATGTCCGGAAATGAGGCGACAGACTGCGGACTCGCGGAGCGCCGGCCGACGGATATTGCAGCCGACCCAGCGGCCATTCGCTGTCAACTGACCGTCCGACCGCCGTCCGGCCGCCGACAGCCCGCCGACTCCACCGTCTGACCGAGTGACATTCGCGCCGTTTTCCGGTCTCGTTCGAGCGGCGCTCGAGCTGCGAGTGGCCACCGGCTGAGAGTTCTGTCTGACAGTGGGGGCGGGAGAAGCCTCCATCTCCCCTGATCCCGAGACGAGACGAGCCGTCAGAGTGAGACTGCTATCGGTAACGGGACCGATCAGCCTCCGGCCCCGGGCGTCGGAACGGAACGCGCGCGCGAGCACACATATTCCGTATGCATTAATCTGCCTCTTATGCATATGCAGAGTGACATTTAAATATCGGCCGCGGCAGTGGTGTCGGTCGTGGTGGCGGAGCGGCACTCAGCGAGGGCTGGGTCGGGTCGGCCAGTCGGTCGGAAAGGGTCGGCGCGGCGGGGTCAGTGGTCACAGATCTCTCCCCCGCCTGTGACCGCTCTGAGGGCAGCGCCTGTATAAGACCAGCCGCGGGCCAGACTGGGAGGCTGAACGGACAGGAAGCGGGTGGTTATCCCTGGTTATACATGGCCAAGCCCCAGGGCAGGCAGATGCTCGCTGGAAGCTGAAGAAGTGGCCGGTGCAGGGTCGCGCAGCTGTTACCGGCCGAGCCGCCACGCTACCCACACCGCCGCCGCAGTCAAATTAACTGGGGCTTTCATGGCGTGTAATCGTGACAGCCCACACTGCTCGGTCGGAGACTGGGCCCGTTTCGGCGTTCACATTTAATTGGGACTCCGCCCAGCGAGAGGAGCGGTCGACCGCCCCACGTCCGCCGGCCGCGCCCGTCCGCCCTGTCCCCGACCCAGCCGACCGGTGTTATTCCCTCTCCGTCTCAGAGCGGCGCTAATCAGAGCTGAATCGGTGCCGCGCACGCCTTCCAGTTCCATTCTAATTGAGGACTCGCTATGGAACGCGCTCAGATATTGACATGTTTGTTATTGGTCACGCATGATCTACCTTGACACAGCGGCCCCAGGGAGGTGTCGCCTGGGTCCCGGCGGGGCGGGGGCGGGGGCGGGGGGCGGGGGCGGGGGCGGTCCGATCCGATCAAAGATACACCACCCCTCCGTCGTGGGCGGCGGTTGTAAGCGCGCCGCGGGGACTGGATGGAAATAAAAAGCGCTCTGGGCCGGGGACTGATCTGGAGCAGGGCTCGGTCGCCGCCGGCCGCCGGAGGTGTCTGTTTTCATGTGCGCCGAATATCTATCAGAGATCGGGTCGGCGGAGGTGGGCCGGCAGCGGCGACCCGCCTAATCGCGCCGGCGCTGAGCATCCACTTAGTGCGCCAGCCGCCCCCGCGCAGCAGAGCGGAGCGCGCGCGGCCGGAATGTAAGGAGCCCCGGGGACAGCCAGCGCGACGCTGACAGATTGGAGGCCGAGTTCCGGTCGCCGTACGGATCCTCCAACGAATGACAGTTCTCCTGGGAGCGGTTATCTCGTCTCAAGACTCGGTTCGGACAGTCAGTCAGGAGTTCGATGCTGTCTCTAACATATTTGTATCGTCATTCAGGACTTGATCCCGCCTGTAACGTATTTATACCACCATCCACCACACAGCAGCCAGCCCGGGGCTGGGATTCCGACTCGATCAGCACACAGACTCACTCTGGCGCTCGATCCGAGTTTCCTCCCGTCAATGGGCCACAATCACAAACTACCCAGCTTTCATCCAGACCAATTATTAGAAATCGTGAGCATTAACGGTGTCGGGCATCATTAATTCTGCGGGGCTGATATCGGGGGGCACGGGGTCAGTGTGGGATCGAGTGGCCCAGATTCCGGCGGACGGTGCGGCGAGTGGGCGGCCCCCTCGGACCGAGGAGCGCCGCGGCGGGCTGGGCCGGCCGAATGGACTGGACCGAGTGGCCGAGACGCACCGCCACCTCCAGTCCCATCTGCTGAGCGCCCACCTAATAACGGGTAAACCGAAATCAATTAACGGAGGCGCCGCTGTAAATCGTCGCCGAGAGACTGCCGGAGCGCTTTCGTGTCAGCCGGGGCGGCCATTTTCGGTCCGGGTGGCGACCCGTTCCGACCCGAGCACGAGAGACGCCGCCGCCGCTCCGCCGCAGCCGGGTACTCATTACCCGGTGGCTTTTGTTCGCTGCGGTAATGGCTGACCTCCGGGAGCCGCCGAAGGACGGTTGCAAAATGGAGACGCTCCTCTCGGCTCCCCGGCGGAAGCGCCCGCGGGATCGTCATTAGAGGGCGCACACCGCCGTCGGCCGACCAGCGGAGGGCGGCGCGGTCAAACGAGAGCGTCCGGCGCGCGGCCGCTCTCGATAGCACGATTGGATCAGCCGGCACGAACAGGGAAAGTAATTTACGTTTTCTCCGAACAATAACTCAGCTTAATTTCGGACTGGGCCAGATATGATCTAGATCTGACAGCTCCAAGGGCTTTTAAAGCGTTTAGCGTCGAAAACACGTGCTCGTTCACCATGTCCTATAAATACATTTTGAGAAGATGTCACTGTGGTATTTTGACATGTATTCAAGTAGAAATGTGAGATATCTCTATTCGTGTGGTGACTGGAGGAAGGAGAAAAGATAACTAAGGTGATGTCAATGAAATCGGTTTCCCTTTGGTGCAACCCAAACTTCGTCATTTTGTAAATCGATCTTGCACAAAAATAAGTGTCATATATCACAGGCCAGCCAAAGCTGATAGGAAAAACTGCTATATAATGTGGGCTAAAGAATATTGCGCTATTTTACACTTCGAGTGTGGAATAAGCGGCCATTTGATACGCACATGTAGTTATTGTATAAATCGCTTAAGTCCTTAGGGCATTACAAACCTGAGATTGTATCTCTCAAGGTCTGAGCCCTTATAACTGATAATTGGCCGAGATCAGATATCATTTGACCGCAGCTCTACCCACTTATGGCACATAAAGTGCAGGCAGTGCTCATGTACTACATAAAGTCACGCACACAATTATGCATAGTAGCCGCACGTGTAGTAACTCATGCCTATATAATCGCACACGTGCACTGGCCACCGCCGGGGGCTGCCATCTCCTGATACGAGCGGTAGCGGAGAATGGTTTATTGGCCGCTGAGGGGCAGCGTTTAGCGGCCGGTCGGCGGGGTGCGTCTCAGTCGACTGGACGCCCGATGGACGGTCAGAGACCAGTATCGGTCCACGTTATCGTCCCGCCGCGAGCCGACAGAGGTGCCGCCCCGGTCTGATCCGACCCGATCAGAACCAATGGTGCGCGGCGGCACCCAATCACCGCGCCGCTCATCAGCCGTGCGGTAATGGAGACCGGTAACGGCGTGATGGTAACGGCTGATCGACCGGGAACGGCGTGATGGTAACGGGCAACGGCTGATTGACTGGTAACGACTTTATGGTAGGTAACGGTAGTTCAGGCCAGGAACTATACTCGCGAGTTTGGGTGTAGAGCAAGATCTGAATCGGTCGATGCCCACTCATTGAAATCTACCATTACTGCTTCTATCATATAGCCCCACCTCTGAGGTGAAATATAAATATACTCAAGAAGTGCTTTGGACCTTCTGGTGGTCCACACGACAACCGTCTAGTATCTATCCCAACACCCTGCTACCCGCCCCGTGAGACGCCTGTGCCGTGTGCCAGCCCGTGAGTTACCACCGACCACCGGCGCCGCGCCTCGGCAGCCGCCAGCGCCGCCTTTCAGCGGCTGCACACCGCCTCTTAAGCCGGGCGACCGGCACGCCATTTAGCCGGCATTCACACAGTCACATTCATCAAACGGCCGGTTCATCTCGAGGAGCCACGGCAGCGACTTGTGGTGAGCACATGCCGGCTCTCTGGTCGTCTCACGCAGGCGAGGATTTCAATGGGGCTGCCTCTAATACCGTCCAGTAGTCTATGAAGGTCCAGCGGGTAGAGACAGTGAGGGTCATTAGGCGTCACCCCTCTGTCACCCAGCAGAGGCGGTGACATCCACACCCCGCTGAGCTGAGTCATCTTCCTCCGTCGGCCATCACTCTACTCACAGCCTGCCGGCTATCTCTACTCACGTACTGTCTGTTCTGTACGAGCCTCCCTGCCGTGACCGCATCAGCCACCGGCACGGCGGCAGCAGCTAACCAGGCACGGAGTCGCTTACCTGGAACAAATAAACGAGATGTTATCAGGCGGACGTAAAACGTGCAGTTTATGCAGCGTTCTTCACGAGTAACGGCTGCCCCTGGGGAAGCAGCGCGGCTAATTTCTGCTTCCAGTCACTGGACTGGTGAGCGGGACGCCAGCAGAATTCAGCGTGCAAACACTCGGCAGAAATTACGAGATTTTGCAGAGCACACTCAGTAATACAGATATGCTTATTATTCATATGCTGGATGAGCTCAACATTCTCAATTGAGACTTGAGAGAGAATGAGGACGAATACGAAATTGGAGCTGATGGCCAATTTCGGACAGGAGCGGGCACAGCTAGTCCCAGGCAGAGGAGCGGAGAGGGGCAGTACGGAAAGGATATCAGTCCGATTCAACAAATCAAACAAAACAACAACCCAGGGCAGCTGCCCAGTACCAGGCATGTCATACGGACTGGCACGTGGCTCGTGGTCGGCCGGCGGCCCGGCCAGCGGCTGCCCCGCTCGGCGCCGTGGCGCGGCGGGCGGCTGCGCTGGCTGTTTTGATAGTGTCGGCGTACCGGGCCGGCCGCCCGCGGCTCGCGCCGCCGCTGGACTCCGACCTGCTATCCTCCCGTCCGATCTGGAATGTGCAGCACGGCAGGCGCATTACCGCCAGCTCAGACAGACGGCCCGGCGCGCCGGCCTCGGAGCGGCCTGCTTCCAGCAGAACCGGGCCCAGACGGCTGGACACGGAGCGGCCTGCCCCAGCGCCGCTGGACCCGGGTCCGGCGCGGCAGCACAAGTTTGTATCTGCCCCGACCGACCGTCTGCGCGCGGGTAACCACGCTCCCTGTTCCGCCTCAGATCGCATGTCGTCCTATAAAACCATACCCATTTTCCTAAGATAGTCTGACGTCATTTTCCTTGGAGATAGTTAACCGCTCACAAAGCCTCACGGAATTCCTCGATACCCTTTGAGCCTGAGTCACACCACATACTAGTTCGGCATGTCTGAGTCTCCACCGGGCCCATCACCAGCGGTCCGCGCTGCGGTCAGTTCGGCCGCCCCTGGCACACTCCGCCCGCGTCGTCGCTGCTATGATCTCCCCCGGTCGTGACTTGGCGCGGCCTCAGGGGCGAGCAGCCGCGGCCAGCGCGGCCGGGCGGCACTTTCCCGTGCCGTACCGTCCACCGGCGCCCCGGCATAGCGCGGCGGCGGCGCGGCAGCCGGCAGCCGCTTTCAGACACGACCCGCTCCGCGTGGCGGCCATTACAGGCACTGATTAGAAAACAGCCCACCTCCGCGCCCGCCATGCCGCGCAACCAATGTATTCGACGCTCGGCTGATCAAAATACGAGATAATTCCCGGCCCTGTGGTGTTACTAACATTTTTACGATCAAAATAGACGCGCGGTCGGCGCAGCTACGATCGCCGCCGCGATAGGACGCGCCCAAAGGCGGTCACGCGGTTAACTGGTTGATTAAATTGCGTCAAACAATAACGGACACGCCTCAAGTGGCCTGAGCATCGGTAAATAACAACACGGCCGGCGCCGGAGGAATCTATAATGGAATCGAGCGCGGCCGAGCGGCGAGCGCACAACACCGCGGCGTTGCAGTCGCCCGCCGGCCGCGAGCCTGGCGCTGTAGGCTGTGCCGTATGACACGCATCTCCGCGAGTCGCGGCCGGGGACTGCGACGCTGCACTGTCACCAACACCAGCTCGGGACATTCACCGGCCGGACCGGCTCACTTTCCTCGTGCACTGAGTCAGACGGCAGCAGCGCCGCTACGAACGGCACGCTTCAAACCCACCCGGTGAGAGGCGCACGTAAATCACCGGCGACAGGGCCGTCTGCCAGCCCCCCCTCCGCTGTCACTCAGCGCCCCGCCCGTGTCCGACCAGGTAACACGGTGTTGCCCGTGTCGGACACTGGTGTCGGCGACGCGCCTATGAGACCCAGCTGACCGCCCACGAGTCCCCCACCCCGACTGACGTAACACAGGGATCCCAAAGACCGCAACGGAAAACTGATAAAACTCGGCGTGCAGTTACGGGACAATGACTTCATGTCATGAAATCAACACATACCGAAAACAAACAGGGCGTCATCGATCTGTATCAATACCTGGCAGTCGCGCCAAAGGTTCATTGACTTTTACCAGTCACCAGTAAAATATCACACCTTTTTCTGTCATTCATTGGGCACCGGAAATTAACCCGCTATCTAACGTTAACAAAATCCCCACATATCGTCATCGGTTCAGTCATCAGCAGCAGTTCATCTGCTCCATGAAGGAGAGTAATGTTTGCACCGGTACCGGGCCTGGTTCGGCTCCATCATGGTTCCGCGTCGGACGGGTGACAGTTGGACAAGGAGGCCCGCGGCGGCCGGGGAGGCAGCGGAGCGAGACCGGGTCAAGGGGCGGTGGAACGGACTGCAACGCGGGTCAACGGGGTCGCAACAAAGTGGTGCAGGGTCGCCAGGGGTTACCAGGGGTCAGGAGAGGAGCTGGAAGGGGAGTGGGAGGTCTGGTGGGTCTGAGGGTCGGTGTGAGGGCTCTGGGATGTCAGAGGGGATGAGGGAGGTCTGGGATGCCTGGAAGGTCTCAGGGTCTGGATGGTCTCGGGGGTCTGGAAGGTCTGGCCCAGGGGCAGGCCAGTGAAGTGGGCGGAGCGGCCAGGACCGTCCCAGTCCCGCACACTAACGGGCCGGCCAGCCGATGGCTCCCGCTGATACGGAAGGCAGGCAGCTCCGACATCTGATGGGGTTAAGCGGCCAGGATGAATGTCGGGGCGGAGGAGCGAGACACAATTACCGGCGGAAGGAGAGCAACGGATGGGGGTCACATACAGCTGACGCTGCTATGCACCGGGTAAAATATTCACAATGTTTGAAAGTTGATGATCTGTGTGATAACAATCTAACAAACATGAGATAATATCATGTTGTCACATAACTATTCGCCAACAAACCAGACCTCACAAACATATCCCATCACAAGAAAAAGATAGATTATTGCAATACAAGCAACCAGTGTGGCATCGGTACCTAATGCTGCAGATGACAGCCGCCGACCGCAAGCAATCGTTCCTAACAAGATCAGCCGCTGGACATATGCTGTGGCGCAACACCACTTAGTCCGGCGGCCCTAAGACGACAGGCGGCAATCTATCGACATTGCACATGATATGTGCCCGAGGATCAGCCGGCGCGCAATGAGACCGAACCGGTGTCTGGTCAGGGCGGCCTTTGCTAACGGTATGGGACATGTCAGGAGGTGTTGGCGTCATCGGCTAGTCTATAGTCGGGCTCGGATGGCCGTGCGACCGCCGTGAAAAATGTCGGGCAATGCCCCCTGTCGAGGTGGTCAGCGATTTGTAACCCAGCTGTATGCACGGACACTTGCAGGCGTCAAAAGCCATGCTTGCTGTCACTACAAACAGTCTTCATGAGACGTTGACGGTCGTTCCATGTCATCACGACTGCCTACTTGGCTTGTGATTGGAGCGTTCCGGAGCTACAGCACAGTTGCTAGTCAACATCACTGATGCAGACAGTAGATTGGTGGACAGTGCAGGCATTGAAGTCCGTAATTATTGCACGATACTCCGCACCCTGCGGTCTCTGGCCGTCGCTGGGTGACCGCTGGCCGGCCTGGTCGACTGCGCTGCCGCGGTCGGGGTGGCTCGGACCCTGCTCAGCGAGCTGCGCTGGCGGTCCGGCTGGCTCCGCGCCGCCGCGCCGGACTGGTCCTGCCTGCCGAGATACATGGCCAGATAGTGGCGCCGGCCGTGCAGCGCGGCGCTCAACCCTGGCGCCCCGGCCGGTCGGACGGCGGACGGCGGCCTGCTCACCTGCCCGGCTGGTTACCCGACCGTCCGACCGGGGTCAGGCCAGGACACCGGCCGACTGCGGGGGCACAGAGGAGAGGAACGGCGAGACAGTGAATCAACAGCGCCGGGCAGCGGAGCAGAACGGGCAGGGAGCGGCAGAGCTGCGCACCAACAGAGCGCCCAGTCGGTAACAGGACACTGAGTGATGTGACAGCTCAGAGAGCGAGATGGGCAGTGGATGATGTGACAGGTCAGAGATGACAGGACAGTGACTGATAATGACTAGAACAGATTAGTGACTGCGGTGACAGTCTACCATCAGAAGTGTGTGACAATTATCCTTCAATATCATTCAGCGTGTCCATTTTGACATCGCTCAGATACATCAAGCAAAACTCTTTCTGCTGATAGGTTTGAATCAGAGGAGCTTAAGCAAAGCTCACCCAGTTTTCAGTATCCAGAATAAGGATAAGCTCACCCAGCATCCAGAACGATCAGCGTCAGAGCCGGCCGTGACTGCCGGGGTCGCCGGGGTCACCCGCTCCGGTGCCCCAGTGACACAGCCTCCGGAGGGCGGGTCACCTCTCAGAAGTGACCGTTTCAGCCACCTCTGTCCGCTCGGCACGGAAAGAGGCGGCGTTTGGACGGTCTGAGGCGACGTTTGGACGGTCGCAGCCGCCGGCTACAGCCCTGTGGCCGGCAGCACGCCCCCAATTACCGCCGGCCGACTCACGCACGAGCTAAACGCCTGCTGCCGGCGGGCGCTGTGAGGGCCCGCCGGCCCTCGGGACCCGGCAGGTGCTCCGGAGATAGCCACATGTGATGGCCACCACAGGGCAGCCAGTGTGGAGTTTACAACAGGCGCAGCTCGCGGCCATTACCGCCAGCGCGGCCAGGGCGGCTCCAAGGTCAGTCTCGGCCGGTGCACCTCTCCGCTGGCCGCTCTCCGGCGCCCGGCCAGCGGTTAGCGCCGATTGCGCGCCGGCCGCCGCCCTAAGTGGCCGTGGATCAGCCGCCGGCGGCGCGCCGGTGCGCCGAGATGACCGCCGCTGCGCCGTTTTTGCCGCACAGCCGGTCAGCGCGCCGGTAATGGCTTATGCCGGCCGGCAAAAACGACGCAGCGCTCAAAACGGCGCGGTGTAAAAAGCTCGTTACTTGCCGCGCGGGCCGTCTGAGCGGCGGCGAGCGAGCTCGCGGCGCAGCTGTGACGTCAGCCGAGATCACAGGAGCTGCCGCCGCACCGCCGAGGGTGACCAGGTGGTCAGACGCGGCGCCGCGCTCCGGGAGACTCAGAGACCGACTCCTGCCGGTCCCCTCAGCGAGCTGTAAACGACACCGGCCATTCCACCCCTCCGGGTGATTGAGTCGCCTCTCAGCACTCCAATTTGTGCGGCGGTGAGTCGGGGTCCTCTCCGCGATGGACCCCGTTCACCCCGCTCCTCGGTACTCCGATACCCTCTCCGGCCGTCCATTGTCTGACGGGGCCGACTTCCATCTCCGCTCTGCGCGGCCACCCAGTGACGGACGGCTGAATAATGACCCTGCCGGCGCGGAAGTGGCGAAACCGGCTGACGATTCATCAGAGGCACCGCGCGGCCGTTAATTCGCCACATAAACGGGGCGCCGAGCGGGTGTTTGAGCAGCGCGCCGGACCCGTAAATCACCGGCGCTACCGCTGTCGGCGCCGCTACCGCCGCCGCCGCGCCGCCAGCGCCGCCCTCGGCTGGGAACGGCGCCATTTTGCCGCCGTGACCTGTGACCTGCTGGGAGCCGCGGCTCGTCGCGTGAGTGACACCTCTCCCACCGGTGCCTCCCACGCGCGCCGCTGTGGCCTCTCCCCGCGTCCGTCTGTCCCACCGCGGCCCCCGGCGCGTCCTTCCCTCAAACTGTGGCCTGTCCCACCGTCCGTCCCGGCCGGGTCCGCCGCGCTGGCGGCCTCGCCAATGACAGCTCTCTGTTATTCTCCCTGTCGCCGCCAAATGATACGCTTCACGTGATCGGAGAAAGGCCAGTAGGCGCCGGACATCGTCCTTCCGCGCTAAATTACTTTTCGGCACGCACTGTGCGCCCCTATCTGGCCTCCCTCCGAGTGGGGCTGGTTTGAGGCCCGCCGGCGGCGATGTTATCCGGCTCGGTCATCTCGCCGGAGTCTCTGATCGCTCGTCGTTCCGGCAGCCGCGCACAGTTCGTGCTGCAGCCTCCTCCAGCAGCCCGCTCCGTCATCGGCCCGGCAAAACGGCGCCATAAAGATCGGCGCTCAACGGCGCGGCGACATTTAAATCTGTCTTTATCGACTGGCGGTCGGCAGCCGCGCGGCTGATGTAATGAGAGTCTGCGGCGTTCATCACCTCTTGGGGAGGGGGGTGGGGGGATGCACGCGGTCCGCAGCTGCTGACGACTTCGGCGGAACGCGGCAGTGCGGACGGGGCACAGCGCGGGCGCAGCGCGGCTGACACCGCAGTTTTGGAGGTCCGATCACCCGACTCGCTCCTCAGTCAGCCACTGCACAGCCAGCTGCGCTCATCACCTGCTGAGCACATGTAAGACAGGCTGTGTAGTAGTATGTAGTAAATGCAGCCAGCTGGAGTGAGTAGACCCCCGCCCGTCCATTGTTCTCAGCATGAATGACGAGGCCGTTTGTAGTAGACCGTCTGACTGCACTTTGGAGAGGCTCACGGGCAGGTCAATGGTGCGATGCTGAAAGTCCGCGAGACGCGGCAGATGAATGCCTCGGGATTCATTCAACTTCACCTTTAGCGTGTAACTAAAACGAGCTTTGTTAACAACTACCCAATCACGAATCTTGCATGCCGGTACATACCAGATATCGCAAACGCTACGTGCAGCAGGCGGTACGTCTGGACGATTTTTACTCGGGAACTGCTGGACCGATCTCACTCAAACTTAGCACACCGCTAGAGAACCGTTAGAAGAGTGTCGTAAACAGCTCAGTTCCTGCTTCCAACGGCCCCTGATGCGTTTCTGCGTTTTTTTTTTTCAAACAACCTGCGGTCCGGCGATGCCAGCATTGCCCCTTGGCCTATCGCAAACGCTAGAGCTCACCAGCATGTTAAAGCTTTAAACTTACCCCGCGCATCCCTCAGCCCTGCGCTGTGGGAATGTCCCACCCGAGCAGCTGGGACCCCGCTCTGCAGTGTGCTGCATCTCTGGACGACCACCATGGCGGTCTGATCGCAGCTGCAGCGCCCCGGGGCCAGCCGCATGGCGCAGGGTCCGCAACGGCCGACTAATTACACACAGATAGCCATCGGTGCATGATTGAGCGCCGGCGTCATGACCTTTATACCGACACGGGTCCGAGGTATACACTCTGGGGTAGGGCTGCGTGGTTGAATGCCGAATAAAGGCTGGAGAGCAAAGTGTCTTTGAAATATAGGGTGATGATACACAATCCCGAAACAATTCAAGAGTTGTGAGCAGCGTAAACGAAAAAAGACTTGTAAGTAAGAGGTTTTGTACAATCGGCAAAACTTCAAGTCGTCCCATGCATGGCAAACTTGTTGGATAAAGGCCTGTTAAAGTGCGCCGTATTAAAGCGTAAAATTACGCATGAGCTCGAGTCAGCTCAAATAAATCGAAATGACAACCTTGGCCAAACCTGTATTTCCACTGGGTACAAATGCTCCATTATTTATGGTCGAGCCGCTGGTCCCTGCGGTATAGTCAGTTTTCATCTGGCGCACGTGTCCCGATGGGACATGTCGGCGAACGCAGTCAGACACGATTACCTTCATTCCGTTTATGGAAGGCGCCCACTTAGCCGGGTCAAATAAAATTGAGCCGACCAGTAACAAAGGCGGCGTCTCGGTCGGACGGCCCGGATTTTCGAGGGCCTTAAAACTGGATGGCGGCGAGCCGTCAGAATCCAGGTAATTCGGAGTGCGGCACTCGAGAGATGAAATGGACGAGATTCGACACCGCACGGTGGCTCAGGAATGGGTACGAGGCGACACGGCGACCCTGGTTCAGTAGTTCAGCAGAAATGAGCCCATACCGAAGTTTTGTCCGGCAGTACAGCTGATGTACCGAATTCCACAGTGAAAGTCATTGCACGCTTCCGATCGACACCCAAGAATCACATAACATGGTGGTCATATCACAGAACCTGGTAGCCAATCATCGTCACAGACGAAAGCACAACTAGTTTACACGGAGACAGCTGCTCGCCAGCTGAGTTCCTTTGTTCCAATGTCCACTGCGACTGGACGCCAGTAGTCCGTGAGTTGGTAAACACCATCTGATCACCTCTTCGACACCCCAGAGCAGACCGGTGGCCGATGTACCGGGCATTCCAGGGACACCAGCCGATCAGCACGGCGCTGCGGTCATCGCCTGTCTCTGCGGGGTTCCCTCCCCTCCCTCAGACATAGGCCGAGAGGGTGCATCACTAAACGGCTGCCCGCAGGCGTGCGTGCCAGCTCGCTCCGGAGAAACCTGCGCAGAACGGGCGAGGCTGCGACCGTGTGTGGTCCTGCACGCGGCAGCGCTGTAGGCGCTACGGCCTACGCCGCACAGCCGTATGGCGCACAGCGTGACCTGCGGCCTCCATCGTGCCGTACCGTAAACGGGGAATCGGGCCGTCCGGTGCTGCCTCACACTGATATCCAGTCCCAATCCGTATCGTATCATGCCATGCCTTACCCCGTTCCACAGCGTTCCACCCCGTCCTCCGTCGTTCCCCGTCCTCTGCCTTACTCTGTCTCGTCCTGTGGTTCTCGCCCCGCCCGTCTGTCCCGGTTCGTGCCACACGGTGCCGGGACCGGTTGTCGGTCTGGGGTGCTGGGACCGACGCTCGCCGTCGCCCGGGGCCGCGACAGGCGCGCATTACCGACCGGAGGGACCCGCCTTCCGCTGGCCTGTGCAGTATTTGATTAGGGCTAGCGATCTGAGCCGGCCGCCGTCATGAATCCGTAATTAATCGAGGTTTTATTAATGCTTGGAAGCGGTGGAAGGTATGCCCGTCGGCGGTCTCCCAGGAGAGAGCGGGCAGAGGGCGAGAGCGAGCGGAGGAGGGAGTGCGTGACCGACAGGCCGGTGATCGGCCGTATTTGCTGACCAGGCCACTGAGCTCAGCTCCACTCTGCGCTCAATACAGATCTTGTAGAAGAAATAATTACATGCCGAGAGATGAGTAATCACTGAAGGAAGGCACCGAACAATTAAAAAGATTGAAGGCATCGGTACAAACATAAAAACGGTCGGAACAGCCGTAACTTCATTAGTTTTGACCATTTATCACCGGGTTCTTCTCCGAAAACACATTAGAAGAAACAAATGTCTTGCATTACGGGCTGGGTGCCGGCAATGGTAATTGCTGGCGAGAGGTCACGCGCATCAAATGTATATTCGGCCAATCCCGAACCCTAAACGCTAACATCTGAGCACATAATGTAGGCCAAACACGGACCCATTTGGGCGATGAAACGTTAGGCATGGGCAGTGAACGGGCCACTAATTCTATCGACAACCAATGTTATGACAGTGATGGCTTCGTAAGCTCATTAACCCGCGCCCCACTGGGGGGGGCTATTTATAGCCCCCCCTCCCGTTTTTCTGCAATAACTTCCAAACCGCTTGACGAATCGACGCCAAACTTTCAGTACCTTCGGCTGCATCAATTTGACACCTTGTGTCAAAATTTGAACTTCGTAGCTACCATAGGTCGGCCGGAAATGACGTCAGAGTGACGTCATGTTCGTCCGATTTCGACGCAAAACATTGAACCACGGCAATCGCTCCCAAGAGCTCAGTTTTTAAGCTAGATCCAATTTCTTTGCATGAAAGAACTCAGAATTGACCGCGCTATCAAACTGCTATCTCGGATTTTCAAAATTTTGAAAATTTCGAAAATTTTATATAATAATATTCAAAATTTATATTTTTATATTTTTTTCAAAACGTTTTTGACTTTTCGAAAAAAACCGGAATATATGTGACAGAACGCATGATTATGACTAACTCTAGCAAGTTTTAGCTAAATATCTTCAAAAATGGCCAAGTTATACGCATTATTGCAAAAAATTCACAATTATTAATTTTTCAAATCAATTTTTCAGTACGTATTTGGCATCGTACACCAATATAAATGGCACCATCGTGTTCCTGAGCTCAAACTGCATCCAATAGACACCTTTTTTGTTGAAAAATTTCAACTTCAAAATTTGACCTTTTTTGACCTGAAAGTGACCTGACCTAAGCTAATTTCGACTCAAAATGACCTTGAATGACACAGACGACATCAAATTCGAAATCTATGGCCTAAATGGACCATAAAACATGTGTCACGTGACCGACGCATGATATAATATTTTCGTGACCTGTGATGACCTGACCCTGACCTGAAAATCAAAGTACAAGTTTGGTACCCTCAAGGTATCTAGAGCATCTGTTCACGAGTGTGGAAACCAAAAATGAGCCTGATCTGACTTGTAAGACGGCGGCCAGAGCCCAAAATGTGAACAAGCCAAAGTGCTAATAATTTTTACTTTGACCTGACCTGTGACGTCATCGGTGACCTCGAGGTCAATGAAATTAGGTTTCGCTCGACAGTTTTTCCGGGGCTATCAGACGCCGTTTGAATTTTGACGATCGGCCCAGTAGTTTCGGAGTTAGGAGGGGGGGCTATGAATAGCCCCCCCCCCCAGTAGGGCGTGTTATACACAGACCCCAGTGGGGCGCGGGTTAAGTGGTATTTCAGGCTAATTTGATGCTAGACAATCACTAATTTGACACCAATTATGACGGTAAAACAGATCTGTTAATTCGGATAACACATCAGGAACACACACCGTTGTTTTCTTATCATGTAACAGGCTATTGCGTGGTTACAACGTCCAGATACAGGACAGGATAAATAAGAATATGTCATGTGTTTGTACATGGAGAACATCGGTTAGCACTTAAGGATGTGTAATGTATCCTTTTTAGGGACCGCGACATACAAAATAAGGTCAGCTAAGTGTGTGGCCAGGGCCTCGCCTACTGCTGGAACATAAGAAAAATACCAAGTGGCAAAACTTCGGGCTCACGACCAAGCGGCAGCGAACAGAATCAGCCAAGACGATTTAAACTAAAAAAAAGTCATGAATAGCAATCCAGCAATACCCATTATCGATTTGTATTTCCAAATCAACTCATAGCGGCGACGCGGCTATGGAAGGTTAGGACCCTGCCCGGGCGCCACTGAACGTGACCGGAGCAAAGGGAGACGGGGGTCGGAGACAGATAAATCACCCCGCCGACAGACGCGGGGCAGACCCTGACTAGGGGTGGTGCGAAGGGAAGTGTAGGAACGGGCGCGCCGCTGGCAGCAGAGCCGAGAGGCGCGAACGGCAGTCGTCGACTGCGACGGACGGCGAGTGGAGCAGAGAGTGGGCGAGAAGTGAGCTAAGGAATCCGTGCGGAGTGCCAACGGCTACGAGGATTATCCGATCACGCACTCCTTAACGCCGACATGGCCGCCGGCGAGTGGAGCGGAGAGCGAGCGAGAAGGGAGCCAGGGAAGCTGTGGGGAGTACCAACGGCTACAAGGATTCTATGGTCAGGCACACTAACGCCGGCACGGCAGGTGAGGCGTATCGAGCACGGCTCGGGGGTACGTACAGCGGAGTGCGGTTCCTTGGCGGCGACACCACGAGGATGGTTGCCCGGCGACTGACGCGGCGCCACCATGAGGATGGTTCCCGGCGACTGACGCGGCGCCACCATGAGGATGGTTCCCGGCGACTGACGCGCATCTATTCAGAGGCATATTAAGCGCACACACAATCGTAAAGGAAACCGGGGAGCCTGGTAGGCACGCTTTGAAGGGTCGTGCAACGCGGCACCCCAACCTGCGACGCGATACATACAAAACACCTGGTTCCGGCCACCCTACAACTCATGCACACACATCAGGTCCGCCGCCGACCCCTCGGCTACTCTGCAACTGCAATGCGTCCGACGCCCCGGCTACTCCGCACTGCACATACATCAAGCCCGCTGCCGACGCCTCGGCTACTCTGCAACTCACGCACATACATACTCATGCACATGCATCAGGTCCGCCGCCGACGCCTCGGCACGCACATACATCAGGTCCGCCGCCGACGCCTCGGCACGCACATGCATCAGGTCCGCCGCCGACGCCTCGGCACGCACATGCATCAGGTCCGCCACCGACGCCTCGGCACGCACATGCATCAGGTTCGCCGCCGACGCCTCGGCCACTCTGCAGTAGAGATGTCCTCGGATACAACTTTTCGGTATACCGATACCATACTGATACCAACTCGGTACTTGGTATTTGATTCATAATGTGTTCGGTATTTTGTTGGTATAATGCACCCTAGGTTGGTACTTGGTTTTGTATCGGTATTCCGTTTTTCCGTAGTCGACGTCCTACTCTGCACCGCACATACATCAGGTCCGCCGCCGACGCCTCGGCACCCACATGCATCAGGTCCGCCGCCGACGCCTCGGCTACTCTGCAGTAGAGATGTCCTCGGATACAACTTTTCGGTATACCGATACCATACTGATACCAACTCGGTACTTGCTATTTGATTCCTAATGTGTTCGGTATTTTGTTGGTATAATGCACCCTAGGTTGGTACTTGGTTTTGTATCGGTATTCCGATTTTCCGTAGTCGACGTCCTACTCTGCACCGCACATACATCAGGTCCGCCGCCGACGCCTCGGCACCCACATGCATCAGGTCCGCCGCCGACGCCTCGGCTACTCTGCAGTAGAGATGTCCTCGGATACAATCTTTCGGTATACCGATACCATACTGATACCAACTCGGTACTTGGTATTTGATTCCTAATGTGTTCGGTAATTTGTTGGTATAATGCACCCTAGGTTGGTACTTGGTTTGGTATCGGTATTCCGATTTTCCGTAGTTGACATCACTACTCTGCACTGCACATACATCAGGTCCGCCACCGACGCCTCGGCTACTCTGCAACCCACGCACACACATCAGGTTCGCCGACAACGCCCCGGCCACTCTGCAAATCACGCACATACATCAGGTCCGCCGCCGACGCCTCGGCTACTCTGCAAATCACGCACATACATCAGGTCCGCCGCCGACGCCTCGGCTACTCTGCAACTCATGCACATGCATCAGGTCCGCCGCCGACGCCTCGGCTCCTCTACTACTCATGCACACACATCAGGCCCGCCGTCGTATAGCCTCAGCCACCCCATAAACTCTGCACCGGCATGGGTCGAGAATATGGTATGGCAGGCATGGCACGCGCCACACCAACTTAAAAGATGGTATGGCAATGCCATACCAACTTTTCAGGGTAAAAGCTACGAAATTTAAGGATTTCAGTTTGATAAGAATAAAACACGATAGTATTGTGTCAAGCAACTGGCGCCATACCAACTTTGAAAACAATTCTCCACCCATGTTCGCACGTACATGAGGTCCGCCGCCGACGCATCGGCTACTCTGCAACTCACACACATGCATCAGGTCCGCCCCCGACGCCTCGGCTACTCTGCGGGTCCGCCGCCGACGCCTCGGCTACTCTGCAACTGCACATGCATCAGGTCCGCCGCCGACGCCTCGGCTACTCTGCAACTCACGCACATGCATCAGGTCCGCCGCCGACGCCTCGGCTACTCTGCAACGGCACATACATCAGGCCCGCCGCCGACGCCTCGGCGACTCTGCAACTCACGCACACGCATCAGGTCCGCCACTGACGCCTCGGCTACGCTGCAACCCTTGCACGTCAGTACATCAGGACCGCCGCCGACGCCTCAGCTACTCTGCAACTCATGCACATACATCGGGCCCGCCGCCGTCGCCTGGGCTGCACTGTAACCCCTGCACACATCGGGCCCGCCACCGGCGCCTCGGCTAATCTGCAACCCATGCACACGCATCAGGCCCGCCGCCGACGCCTCGGCTACTCTGCAACTCACAGGCGCCAGGTGCGCCGCCGTCACCTCGGCCCTCTGCAACACGGTAGGCACTTAGCTTACTAAAGCGCATTTTAGTGACATCAGAGCCTGAGTCGATCGCCGGCGACCTGGTCACTCGTGGAGATGTTCACCGCCGTACCGTACAACACGGAACGCAGACCATTTAGTCACGCCGGCGATTCGATCGGAGTCTGGCAAATTACGTGGATGTGCCCTAAGACGTGAATACATACATACATACATACATACATACATTCATACATACATGCGTAGATACATATACAACAGGTTCGCCGCCGACGCCTCGGCTGCTCTGCAACTCGACATTCTTTTTTTTCCTTCGCCGGGACTGGAAAACAGCATCTCTTTTTTTTGTCTCGGAGACCAGCTTTAGGATAATGCCCCTTGTCAAAACAGACCACGCATTTCGAGAAGCGCTTCCGAACGCAACTTGATGGACATACGCTGCCGCAGAAACACATCTCAGCCAGTCACCTTGGAGGCTCGGTTTAGCACTCAAGGAGTCTCTTTGTAAAAAGGTCTCAAGTATTTTCTAAGTGGCCGCCTCCGTATTTCTGCAAATCGACATACGCATACATCCGGTCCGGCGCCGACGCCTCGACTACTCTGTTTACACTACACACCTGGTCCGCTGCCGGACGGCCCCTAAAGAACGCACCGACGGAGTGATAACGACGAGGTATATGGTCGGGATTAAGGATATGCAGGTTTGACGAATCTCGAAGTCGCATCTATTAAATAGGTGAGGGTGGGTGGGAAACTTCTCGCCCACTCTCTGCTCCACTCGCCGTCCGTCGCAGTCGACGACTGCCGTTCGCGCCTCTCGGCTCTGCTGCCAGCGGCGCGCCCGTTCCTACACTTCCCTTCGCACCACCCCTAGTCAGGGTCTGCCCCGCGTCTGTCGGCGGGGTGATTTATCTGTCTCCGACCCCCGTCTCCCTTTGCTCCGGTCACGTTCAGTGGCGCCCGGGCAGGGTCCTAACCTTCCATAGCCGCGTCGCCGCTATGAGTTGATTAGGCCCCCGTTGCCCGCGCCACTATCACCAAGCGTTCGCCTCAGATCGGCGTCCGTGCTCACAGGCCTCATGAACAGCACGTGATTCTTAGGTAGGGGTAGGTGCGTTTAAAGTACGCTAACAATGCATTAGGGGCCGTCCTACCCTACAGACGAGCCGACGCGAGTGGTTTCGGCCGCTGACAGCCAACTGAGGCGAACGCTTGGTGATAGTGGCGCGGGCAACGGGGGCCTAATGTCACTTTTCCTCCACAGCTTTCTTTTATGGCATCAGTCATTCACAAAGTGCTGATAAAATCCGTAGCCATTGGAACAAGGAGTTCTTCACAGTGCGGTGCACGGCCTTCGTATTGAATGACTTGGAAACAAACAACTATAGCACATGATGACGGGCAAAACCCGCCGCTCACATCGCCGGCAGGACCCCGGACGGGCCCAGGGGCGCTCCAGTCCCGGCCTGAAGTCCCTCTGCAGGCCGACCATGGCCGGGCGGCGGGGGGTGGGGGGGGGGGAGCTAGCAGCGGCGGGACCAGTTCTCTGCGTGCCGTGACGCCGCCAGCGTCACAGGGCGGCCTTCCGTGACGCCCCCGACAGCCGTGACGCCGGCGGCTGCGGCGACACGGCCCGTGACGGCGTCCCGTGACGGACAGACGTGGGAGCCGTGACGGCCACCGTGGGAGCCGTCACCGCTGGGCGTCACACCGTGTCACCTCGGCAGACGGATCTGTACGGGCTGGATGAGAACAGCCGCCGTCGTGACGCCGTTTGGGGAGACAGACACGGGCAGACAGACGGAAATACAGGCAGAACGGGCGGACAGCCGGGGAGGGACGAGGGAACGGGTGTTACCGGTGTCGGTTATGGCAGAACCGTTCACAGCTGTGTTCCCATATCGGTCAGCCACCGATGCCCTTCAGCCACCTACCAGATACCGATCAGTCATCAGACATCAGTCATCATCAGCTGATTACCGATCACCAGTCAGCGGTCTGTGGTTACCGAACGGTCACCAGTCATGTGCTACCGAACATCGGTCAGGCCGGTCACCGGTTACGGGTCAAATGTCACAGTTGGCCGCGCTCGGACCACTAAATTAACAAAGATGACCGCGTGATAACACAGAGACCGAACGCCACCCTTTTGTCCTCGGCGTCTAACGGGCTCATCCCGCCGCATTTCGTCGACTCCACCCGTTCAGTCCCGGGCCGGGCCCGCTCTGACAGCCTATGGTCCGCCCACGGCCGCCGCTAGTTATTCAGACCGGTGAGTGCCGTTCTGTTCTGTGGCTGGTCCGTCCTGGTGCGATGGATGTCAGGCAGAAGTCAGAAGGGTGGAGTTTAACGTGGACTGTCCCGACCCAACCACTAACGCCAGCAAACTCCGCGCACAAAATCAGCGTAACCCGTAAGATACGCTGCACCGTCAGCAGAGGCGACGTCATGTACTTGATATTGGCAGCTCGCAGCTACACGAAGACTAGATGCTATACATAAGGTCATGATGAATAAACCATTTATATTTGGCGAGTTTGAGGAAATTGGTCGCCGAGCTTTGATCGCAGCCAGTGGCTGTCAGCAGGCACGTCTCGTCCAAACATCCAGAGCTGGTAACGGTTTGTTTCCGTCTCACGAAGTGCCATGCCTACAGACGGATGTGCCTTCCAGCTGTCAGATGCTCATGAATAGTCATCTCGAGCAGCTCTGGAGCGTGACCAGCTCGGCTGTCTGCTGAGCTAGCTACTCCGCAGTTCTGTCTGCCGGCCGGCCAGCCACGGTCACCACGCCACACGCCGCAACACCGCTCGTAAAGCAGCTTTGACACCAACTCGTTTAAACTGAGCCAGCAGCGCCGCCCCGCTCCCAAGCGAAACTAATTGGACTCATAAGTTTAAACATTGCCTCGCTAGCCCGAAGGCTGAATTGAAATATACCCACGAATATTTTACATCCCATATGACTGGGTTTTAATTTACGGGCCGGGGCAACGCACGCATGCGTTTTAAATTTGCAGCCAATGCCGTATCGGGTGAACAGGCGAGGATATTTACTGTTATACAGGGCGACCTTGGGCATATATCATCTGAATTTATCGATTTTCACGGGTGTTTGTGCACCACTACAACAGCAGCGGAGCAAAACACCAACCAGCGGATGAGCCACACACGGATATCTGAAAAAACACCGTCGTCTCGCGTTGTACGCGTCACATTTAGCAAGACGACTATTGCCTCCAACGACAGGCGACACGCAAAACTCCTAACTCACCTATTGTTCCCACAGATAAATGTGGAGCTGGGCCGGTGTCGCGTTCTGTTCGGGTCACAGGTCATGTCAACACGCGGCGGGCAGCGCCGTTGGGGCCCTGCCTCTCTCCGCCGGTCATAAAAACCGACCCCGACCATCGTCTCCCCGACAGTGACGGCTGTCCGACACTCTTTACACTCCTTGTCCGACGCACATAAACGCCTTGTCGGGCCGAGTAAGGCACGGTGCTGCGCCGGCCGCCGGCCCTCCGTACCGTATCGCCAGCTGGACGGGGTCGGGGGAACGGCGGAGAGCTAAGAGCAGGCGGTGTCCGGGCGGCGGTCATGACGCATGGCGGCAGCGACCGGCAGAGACGCTCCGCCGGCAAGTGTGGGCGGCGTGGCGGCGGTAGCGGTGCGTCCAATGGCCCCCGGCCCGCCGAATGGTAATGGCCAGAGAGTGCGTCTCTGGCGATGGCCGTGGGGTCAGCCAGAAGCCATTACCAGCTGCGTCCGATAATGGTTGTGGTCTATCGCTCTGACCTGGTCCGGCTGACCCGGGACGGACCTTTCTCAGGCGCCGACCGCGGCAGAAACATCACACTGGAATGGAGGACTGTGGCTGAGAGCAAAGGCATCTATACAACGGGTCATAAAAGGCACTCTCGGAAGTAGCTCACTGATCGCTTCGACCTTCGCCACACCTTTTCAGTTTCTTGTTATGGCTTACACGGTGCTTAGCACCATACAAGTTCCAAATACCCGACAATAGCCATTTCCTCTGAGCCAATCGAACTGGTCATTCTCTCCGGATCAGAAATCACTCCAAGCATTACTCCAGGGCCTACGAGCGCGGCCTCTCTCCCCCTGGCAGCCGTGAGCCGTATGATCTCGCGTCGGACACCGGACCTTCCCACCGACCGGCGGCCAATCGCTAACGATACTCCGATCGTCCAGTCCGCCACCGAGAGGTCACTGTCATTTAGGCCCATCGGAATTAATCGCCGTCCCACTACTGTAGCTGATCGTGGGAGCGTAAACAGGCCTAAAGAGGCCGACGGCGCGCGGGCGGAGGCGCGGCGCGGCCGGCCGAGGTCGGGCCAGGTCAGCCGAGGCCACTGGAGGTCGGCCGGCGGTGTGACCGCCCGGCGGTCCCGCAGCTGCTTCTGGGAAGGGCGGCGCCATTGTCGGGTCTGTATGGACGACTAACGGCGCCCCGGGGCCGTTCGAGCCAGCCACAAACGGGCCGCCTGCAACCGGGCCGCTGGGAGCGACCGGCAGACGTCCGGACTGCCGGACGACACTGCCGGAGAGACTGCTGCCCGTCAGACAGTGCTGGAGAGCCTGGGGACCATCAGACACCACAGGCAACCGGGCCGCTGGGAGCGACCGACGTCCGACAGACGTCCGGACTGACTGCAGGGTGGCGCTGCTGTAGAGACTGCTGGAAAGACTGCCGGAGAGACTGGTGCCGTGAGACACCACAGGGTGCCTCCTAGGCTGCTACCCATCAAACACTGCTGGAGATATCGCGGTCCATCAGCTGCTTACCATTGGCACCGACACTGGCGACTCTGGACATTGGACACGACGACTTCTGTCCGTAAGAGATGCAACCTCACGAATGGAGGTCAAATGACAGAAATGCAAGCAGAGAGGGAGGGACGCAGCCAGCGGAGGAGGCTGGATGCGGTCCTGCTTGCCTCCTCCGCTGTGCGCACCTTATACCAGATAGATCCCATATACCGGGAACACATACCGCCGTCTCGTGATCTCCGGCCGTTTGTCCGGCGCGATAGCTATTGCCGAACGCCGATAGAAGGGATCGTGCGCGATCCAGGTGGGCGTTAGCAGAAATGGCCGCGGTAAAAAGGCTGTTCGAAGAGGCTGTTTAAAGCCCCGAGGAGCGCCGGGCTGCGGGAATGGTATGCGGGCTGGGGCTGCAGCACACAGGGTCACATGGGGCCACACCGTGGGTAACAGGGGTTCCTGGACTACATATCCATAAGCAGGCATAATATTAGGGGTCGGTAAGTGCATGAATTATGTGAGAACGAAGTAGGTAACAAAGAGCACTCCGGCCACGACTGTGTCCTTCACGGAAAAGCTTCAGGCGCGCCGAACAGCCAGTTCAGACGTAACACACCGAGCTCCGGCGGCTATCAAAACAGTCAAGCTGCCGGTAAAAAATAGTCCTACGACAGAACACAATATCTCAGCATGTGTAACGTTGTGGTGAGTGACGATAATATACCAAGTAGCCGAGAACCACCAGCCTCTCATCATTCGCTTTCACCAACCGGGCTCCATGGCCGCTCGGCGCTCGGGTAGGTACTCTGCCGTCTCAGTCTCACTGTCCTACTGTGCCCGCTCAGACCACTCAGTCTGCTGGTCCGGGAACCATACCGTGCAGCGGCGGCCACGGCAGCGGCACGGCGCTACCCGCCGGCCTTGAATCGAGACGATTTAGGGCAGCGCCAGTGACGCCACGCCGCCGCTGCCCGCTCTATTCAGCTGCAATGTAGCGGCCAGGATTAGCGTGATGAGTCGATAGCGCAGTCGTGCGGTCTGCCTGCCCTTGTTCGCTACACGTCTTAGGTGGCGTCCCGGCAGCAGGGACTGTAGCGCACCTAAGCACCACCTAGCGGCAGGAAAACGAACTGATTCTCAGGTGCTACTAGCGACACCTGTAGTGCGATTTTCACGGCGAGGGATGAGCTGGTCGTGGTGATAGCAGCGCCATCTGCCCATGTATTTAGTATGCCTCCCTGTGTCCAGGTGGCAGCACCTACCACTCAAAGTCGTCAAGTAGGGGCGGCCCGTGCGGGCACGCCGAGGACCCGGTGCATCGAGCGTCTGCCGTCCGGTCATAATTGAGTTTACCGAGAGCGGATCTGGTGTGTGACCGTATAATTACGCAGGAAGCGGCACCATACTAGTCGGCGGCAATCGACCTGCATTGCAAATAGCGCTAACGCGACAGCATTAGGTTCATTACCGAGCGTTCTTGGCAGACGGGGAGGGACGAGATATCTACCGCACGACACGACAGTGACAGAGCGCGCTAATATGCGACAGCGGCGAGACGAGGCGCGATAGCATCAGCACACTCTGAGCGGTCCCTGGAACGGTCACTAATGTCTCCGTCCGCCGCGCTGCACACAGGATTTATCTAACTCATGTCCCAGCTAACGGCATAGTTCAACTGAAACACGGCCACGGGCAGCTATTGTCCTTCTTGGAGCGAGCGAAATTGCGCCGACACCGCACATTGGCGGCGCTCTGAAAGTCACGACAGATTGGGGCGATTTTCCTCTGCCGGCTGCGCTGTAAGGTCACGGAAATGTCAGCCGGCGGCCAGGTCTGGTCTGGGACTCTGATTATGAGAGCTGGCAGCCGGGCCAATTCAATTTCCAGCCCCGGCTCGGGAGCCATGCGAGACGACTGCACAAACAAGCTTTGATCGATCGCAGCTGCCGAACTTTGGTTCGGCGGTGGCAGCTCTAGAAAGACGCCCAGTCGTCTGAGGTCCACACCAACAATAGTTCAATGGTCCATCGTCAACGCCTACGATTGATGGCCATCCAACTTTGAACTAAATACGTATCTATAAGTATCAGTTATTTGATTTGATTGCCTAGGTATAAATAAAAAGATCCAATAATACACATTTTATTCACATATTATGGTTAATACTGGAAATACCTTCAGCTGACAAATTTATTTACCTAAAAGCTAGTCGTACCTCAATAAAAGTAGTCGGTGCATCCCCCTCCCCCTCTCATCTCCCTCTCTCTCCTGCACGGGTGAGCTCATCCCCGACCTCGCACCGTCTCAGCTCGGGGAGGGGAGGGGGAGGGGCGGAGGGACACGATCGGTAGTAGGTATTAGGACCCCGTTGCCCGCGCCATCTCACCGGTCATTCTCCCCGGTTGGCTGTCAGTGGCCGGAACCACTCACGTCGGCTCGTTTATAGGGTAGGATAGCCCTTACAAAACGATACCGCCGGAGTGATAACGACGGGATGTAGTCTGGATTGAGGATATGTAAGGTTCCACTTATTTTAAGATCGCATCTTTTAATTGGTGAGGGTGGGTGGGAAACTTCTCGCTCACTCTACGACCCTTTCGCCGCCCGTCGCCGTCGACGACTGCCGTTCGTGCCACTCCAGTCGACGGCCCGGCGGTCCCGCGGCCCGCGCCCTCCCAGACACCCCTCCGGGGGCTGCCCTGCGTCTGTCGACGGGGCGATTAGCCACGGTCACGTTCGGTGGCGCCCTGGCAGGGTCCTAACCTTCCATAGCCGCGTCGCCGCTATGAGTTGATTAGTGATGTCAATTTCAGAAAACATCTGTCCAATGTCCGTCCAATGTCCAATACTTACGTCGACTGTCCGTCCAAAAATGTCCAAGCCAGCCATTTGTCCAAAGATATCCGACATCTACGCAGTAGTTTACACTCAACACCGTTAATTAATTTGCTTTTAATGTATCGTTACCAGCTCAAAAGTGGTAATCATATCGAAAGCTGAGCTTTCTAATAGCCAATCAATGTTAAACACGATTACTTTATAAAAATGTTGAGGTGTAGCAAGCGATTGTCCAAAGTTGTCCAAAGTCTGCTGTCATTGTCCAACTGAATTCCGAATTGGACATTGGACAAAATCGGAATTGCTAAGATTCAAGTTCCGATTGACACCACTAGTAGGTATGTACCGGCACGACCATCAGCTGACGACTGGTGACGTCACTCAGCCTATGGTCACGTCCGGCGCCGGGCGAGGTGACGACATCAGTCGGTCGTATCTCGCTCATCGCCAGCCCCGCCGGCCAGCGAGGGACCCGTATCGGCCGCGGAGGGCCAGGAAGAAAAACGGCACACGTCACTGCCCTTGGAGCCAGCATGGGCAGGAGCTGACAGCAGCCAGTTACAAGCTGCCGGCCAGGCGACGAAAGCGAAATGTTGCGATAATGATGACCTGCAGGCTGCAGTCTCGCGAAATAAGTAAAACATGATGCTCAAAATACTAAATCAGGTTTGGAAAGACCAGTAAAGCGTAAGCGGATGCGTTACGCCCATATATTTAGATTTGCAAACAGTCTCCTACAAGGCATGAGGCACATGACAATGTCGAGCTCAATGTTTTACTTAAACTGGTTCTCAGTAGAGTCGATTCGTATGTCACATGATTGCAATCTGCCAGGTTCGGTTGATGCATTTTCTGTGTTTGATGGGTGGTCGCTGGTAATGTAGGCGGTCAAACCGCTGGCCAATTTTGTTGTCCGGCCGCCACCAAATACGATAATACCCCATACGGTGCTCACGGAACAACTAACTCGGCGGTGGCACCGGCCTCACACTCATCACAGAGAGTTACGAGTGTGGTTACGGGCAATAGCCGGCGCTGCTCCGGCGCGCTCCCATTCGCCATCTGGGCTGACTGGTATTGGAGCAGCACGCTCTGCTCTATGTTATATTGCAGATGGTCACTGGGCCTCTGTCTCGCCGAACACTCCCGCGGTCAGCCCCCGAGCCATTAGCTGCAATCCCGACCGACCCAGCCTTGGAGCAGCCGCCGCACTCCCAGTCGACCCAGGCGCACTCCCGGCCGGCCCAGCTGTCCCCTGTAGCAGCCGCCGCACTGCCGGCCGACCCCTGCCCCCGGGAGCAGCCGCCGCAATCCCGGTCGGCCGACCCTGCCCCTGGAACAGCCGCCGCGCTCCCAGCCCTCTTGTCACCGGGAGCAGCCGCCGCACTCCGGAATAGCAGGTGGCAAAATTTGGACCCGAGGACCCGGTCCAAAGAACCAGTCTGGACCCATATGGGTCCAGACCGGTTCCTGGAAATTTTCTGACGGGTCCAACCGGGTCCTACCATAAACTATACATCTTGCACACTACACATTATTGCAAAATATGAAGTGAATGTTTCTTTGCACACAGTAGCTCATGAGTATTCCCATTGGGAAAAAGACTGTTTTACATGATGCAACTAATGATAGGGTAGCCTGGGGCAAGACGCCCCAGATAATTTATTTTGCTACATAAATTTTGTCCCACATCACCTGGAAGGCCAAATTTGTGCTCAATGCGTTCTTTGGACATTTTAATTTAAATTGCACCCCTCAAATTCATTCACTTATGATCGGACTTCAAGCTAGGAAGTGATTTGTGAAGCAACTGCAAATGGGGCATTTTGCCCCAACCCCAGGGCAAAACGCCCCACGGCCTGGGGCAAGTAGCCCCATACTTAAGATTAAAGATTTAACAGGGTAGTTGGCTAAATCTTATGTTAGAGGTCCGTTAGATCTCTGGAGGCACGGCACTGAAGTTAGCACATTCCATCCTGTCAGGTGTTCAGCTATGACACTATTGTATGAGCAGGTTTTTCACCTATCTCATAAGACCAAATAATAAATTATTGCAATGCAAATGTTAACAAAATACTTCCTTTGCCATCCAGTTGCTGAGAAAAATACACATAAAGGCATAGAAACTTACTGTTCGCCAGCTACCGAACATTAGAAAGTGGGTAGCCCGAACAACACATGAGGTAAAACGCCCCAGGGGCTTTTTGCCCCGCGACCTACTGGGGCGTTTTACCCCATCACGTAGTTCGGTCAGAGAACAACGCCTTGCACTCCAGCAAGACGTAATTTAACACGAACCAACCCGGCATGATAAGCGTTAGACAATAGTTGTTCAAAATACATAAAAGTCGTTAACCTGATGTGGACCATAAAAGAACGCCATGATACATAATCTGACAACAAAAGATAAAAATCACTCAAAAAACACATTTTTGGCTATATCTCCCGAAAGAGTCATCACAATTTCTTTCCAGTCTGCTCATATAATGATCATATAGTGCACGTTTTGTAGAAGAGATGATGTTTCCCCAGAACTCTGCCAGTTCCGAGAAACATCGGTGAGGCGTTTTACCTCGGCGGGGCGACTTGCCCCGGTCTACCCTACCTACAAGTAGTTTGTAATTGTATTAATTGACTTTTGGGGAACGGGTCCAACTGGTTCCGATTCCAACTTAGACCGGGTCCGACTGGTTCCAGAAATGTCCAGTCGGGTCTGGTTCGAGTCTGGTTCCTCAAAATTTTCATCTTTTGCCACCTTGTCTCCGGAACGACCCTGCCTCTGGAGCAGCCGCCGCACTGCCGGCCGACCCCTGCCCCGGGAGATGTCCCGACAGATAATTAGGACGGATGCGCGCCCGCCGGCACAGTGACACGGGTGTAGATCAGCGCCGGTAGGGGTGGCTCGCACTCCGTGGGACCGGGTCGCACCCCTCACCGTCGCCGAACGGACACAACGTGCCACACGGGCAATTAGACCACCGGCCAGCGGCGCGCTAACAGCCAGTAAACGCTGGAAAACCCAGAGCCATCAATCCGAGAACAATATCGCCTTGCATGTTGCACCATGCAATATATGTTGGGCTGAGCATAATCAGAGTGATAAGACGGGGCGGCATTTTCCGTTACAGAGCTGAAGTGATGTGCGATTTCCTTATGTCGCTCGCCCACCACCAGACAAACACTGAAAAAACGGCTCCGTTCTAATTATCGGGGCCCATATGAAGAGCATTAACACCGTATAGGTAACATTCAGGGAATTAGCATGAACATTGCAAGGATACGCGCGGCTCAAATAACCAATGTTTTTAAAGATTCGATATCGATATACGTATAAGAAGACAGACAAACTCTTTGACAAACAAATTGGTCATGCAATGCAAAACGAAGCCGCTAGGCCTCTGCACCGATCGGCGGCGGACTCTCCCAGAGAGAAACGGCCGACACTGGTGCGCCGCGGCACCGGTGGACCCCGACACAGTGGTGAGTCCCGGCACCAGTGGACCCCGACACAGGTTAGTCCCAGCATCCCGAACACCCCGCTGTGGCCAGCGCTCCACGGTCGCGTTCACCCGAGCGGGGGTCACCCCGGCCACCCCGGACGGCGTTTTTACACCCGTCCTATCGCCTCATCTGGCTTGTCGTTATATAATTCGCCACACATGCAGGACGCCGCTTCTTTTTGTTACACAATGCACTCGGCGTGGTGCAGTAAGTCTCTCGGGCCGCTCCGCCGGGGAGAATTTACGACGGGCACGGGGAGGGGAGGGGAGAACGCGAGCCGGCTTTCTTTCTACTTTTGTCCTCCGGGATGGAGTTAAGTGGCATTCCTGAGGTGGTTTGCTGAGGACAATCCAGACGAACTGTCCCTCGTAGGCAGGACACGACCAGACGCCTACGTCTCTTTTCAGGGCGTCACTGGAAATAGATGTCCGGGCTCCGTCCAACCATCACGCAGCCTGCCTGCGTTGGAGCGTACTACGCACGAGCCAGGCACCGTGACCAGCTACGGCACACGCGCATCTAATGCTAATGAACACGTGCGGATCTACGGCAGACCCGGGTAGAGATGGACACACCCCGCCCGGCCGGCGCTAGACGTCTCGATGTGGAGGATTACAGCGCCGCCGGCCGGCCGCAGGACCTGACTAACCGAACGCTGACTCATTAACCACCGGCGCTGCAGTGACATGGCGTGGTCGGTCGTAATTCCCCTAAAGTGTTTGTTCACGTGCATCGGGTAATGCTTTTCCAGGTGCTCATTCGTATGCGGAAAAAGTGCTGGTTATGGCGGTGGAAGACACGGCATTACGGGTATGGCACCTCCGGGCCGGAGCTCGGCCTAGTGGGCGATCGGGCCGATAGAGGACCAGACGTCTGTCAGATCACATCCGAGCCCTACACTCCGGCTCAAATCGTAGGCAATCATCCATGAATTATTCAGAAAATTAACAGCATGCACCTTAATGCGCACAATGCCATTAAGATAGAAACGCGATACATACGATGGAAGTGGATAAAATAGCACAGATGGAGCCTGACGACAAGGTGGCCATAATTTGGGCGGCTCAAAGAGCGACAGAGTGACGACAGACACTGATCGGAGCACATCTGGCAGCCCCAAATCTGGCAGCCGAGCAGCGACTGACGACTGTTCCTTCATCGTCAGCGAGCTGAGGCACACCTATCCACTCTGAAACAATGCCACTCGCCAAAATGTCCTTACGAGTGAGATTGGCTCTCTCTTGGAACGATTTCATTTGAGAAATTTGTGAGGCCATCCGACAGCTGGCATTCAGTCCATTCCATGGCCAGGTGCTCGAATGCGAGGGACCAGGAAAGACAAGAAGGATGGTGACGAGGGGGAGGATGGTGGAGGTTGCCGGCAGGGCATGACAAGAGTGAGATGGAATGGGGAAGGAAAGAGGAATCAGTGACACTAGTGACATTGGAGGAGAGGGAGAGAGAGAGAGGGAGAGAGAGAGAGAGAGAGAGAGAGAGAGAGAGAGAGAGAGAGAGAGAGGGAGGTGGGAGAGAGAGAGAGAGAGAGAGAGAGAGAGAGAGAGAGAGAGAGAGAGAGAGAGAGAGAGAGAGAGAGAGAGAGAGAGAGAGAGAGAGAGAGAGAGAGAGAGAGAGAGAGAGAGAGAGACAGAGAGGTGAGAGAAACTCATCGAGACGGAGGAGGTTGCTAGGTAGCCAAGAGCACAGCCCCAAAGTCAAGCCCGCCGAGACAAGCCGTTTCAGAGGCCAGGCAGTTGACATGGGAGCGTGTTCACTAGCCACCACTGCCCAATGATCCAAGCGAACGCTGCACGCTTTCAGTCAGAGAAAGAATTCGGAGACGTCATATGTCATCCACGCTCGAATGAAGAGCTTGGCAAAAGGTTACAAAAACAACATCAGACTCCAGTGAGGGACGGTGCCTGGAGGGAGACACTTGGCCAAGAACAGCGTCTGGGACTCTGGCGTCGCGGGAAGTCAGATTTACCGGCGCCAGTGCAGCGGCACTCGTCAAGAGACACCGGTACTGTCACGGTTCCGCCGGACTGCCCAGGTATCACTTATAGATCGTGGAGGTAGCGTCCCACTCGTCCATCGGAGGGACCACCGTCCCCGACTCCTTCCCTCCACCCACCGTTCGTAGAGTTCAAGGCTGCGCCTAATCGGGCGGGGAAACAGTCACGATTTCAGTCAGATTCGGCTCGGTCATCGTGCTAGTCGACCGGCCGTGTCTTTTCTCTGGAGCGAGTCCAAAGGCGATGAGCACATGCTCCAGGCACGGTCCTTGCTCTGCGCTGCAACTGCACAATGTCGTAGGACGGCTGGAGTTTCGGTTATCAGAGATAGCAGAGCAAACGGCCTCCATCCTAGCCCCGCGCACGGAAAGCTGACGGAAGTCTGGAGAAGCGGCTCGCAGAGACAGCGGAGCTGACGGCGGCTGACTCAGCTTCCGACAGGACCGGGGAGGACCGCCGGACACCGAGATCGATCCGACACGCACACTCGGCTGGCCGCGGCTGACAGAGCCAGGCAGGGTGAGGAGTGGGAGGAGGCAGAGGGAAGGGAGGAGAGAGCAGAGGGAAGGGAGGAGAGAGCAGAGGGACAGGAGGCCTCCGGGCAGTCACGACTGACCCGTAGCGGGGAGAGCTCGGTCGGCTCCCATCCAACACGGGGAGAGCTCAGTCGGCTCCCACCCACCTGAACTCCTCGTAGACGAAGCTGCTGGAGGGCGTCAGCGTGCGTCGGCTGCCGCTGACGGAGCGGCCACGCCGCCGGTACCGGACCAGAGAGGCCATTCACGCTCCCCTGTTACCACCGTGTCACTGTACCCCGCTACACCATCGCAGTGTCCAGGGAGACAGCCCGCGGCTCACACCGGATCACACAGCTAATGACCAGCCGATCACTCCCCGTGGCTTCACACCCCTTTCCGAGCCACCACCTCTGTCACTGCTCTGACTGTGACCGGCGGACGCCGTCGGGCCGACTGGCACTGCTACCGACCACCTTGGCAGGCCGGGGGCGGCCGCTGGCAGGACGACCGCGCCCGGTCGGGGTCGGCCAGACCCACTACCCATGGGGAGGGGACCAGCGAGCTATTTATTCCGGGACGCTTCTGTTTGCTTACGGCGTGGCCCGGTGCAATCTGACATGGGAAGGCGCCCGGTCAGAGACCGAGCGGGCTAATGGAATGCTGTCGGAGTCACCATTTCATGGTGTGGTGAAACGAGTGACTCAGTTTTGATGGATGATCATAAATATTTCAAAATTGTGACGATTTTTTTTTTAGTCAAAAAGCCAATTCAATTGCAAAAGCTTGATCTAGAAGCAACAATCCATTTATATGGAAACATATCAGTTGTGTCACTTGATAAACATTTATTCTCGGGATGGAATTAAGTTCGTGCCCAATATTTCCGTTCCGTTTCGTCCGACGTACCGGCGTGGCCGTGGGGAGCGGCGGCGGCGCCGGAGCGGCGGCCTCGGTCGACCGGCGCCGGCGTTCAACTCGAGCCCAGTCAGCCCGAGGAATTTATGTGAGAGGCATGTCTGTCCGACGAATGGACAGACCGGTTTTAAGCCGTCGGCCGGCGGACTGTGGACGCCGAGCGGCGGCCAGCGCAGGAGGGAGAGACACGGGACCGCGCGGCCGGCCCGGAACGCCTCCGAGAAGCGAGCACAGGACGATTTTCCGGCTCGGTGTCTTCAAAGGCGCGGTCAGTTCGGCCGGACAGCCATAATGGGGACAATGGAGTAGACAGCGGGCATGCACGTGCCCCAACAATGGCTGTCCAGGATTACTCAACACACAGCGCGAGCGAAACGGCATCGTCAACGTTCGAGGCACGCCTCACATACGGTCCGCTCGAGATTAGGCGCGTGCTACAGATTCATCTCAGATAGGCGCGCCGGCTGACTTCATTTACAGCTGCTCGCCTTACATGTTCTGGGTACGGCACCGCCGTCTCCACTTTTCTCGCCGCCAGTTCGCCGGCTGTGTGCCAGTGTCCGCGCCTAAAAAGGCCGCCGGCCGCGCCCACGGTCGCGTCAGTCCGGTGTCGCCGCGCTGACACGGGCTCAGTGACGTGCTGTCCTGGACGAGACCCGCCCAATCCCTCGACTGATCAGGATAAAGGGCGGAGACCGGCCGGCCGGCCGGCGGTCCTCGCCTCTCTGGCCCGTCATTTCCGGCCACCAGTCCGGTCATCAGTCAGGTGCGATTGAAGGGCGCTGGACCGGAGGGGAGCGTGAGCTGTAACTGAGACCGTGAGGGGAAAAACTATAGACGGCCATGGGGAGCACAAATGGCAGTGAGTCAGGGCAGTGGACCAGCAGGAACCGGTAAAGCTGTAACAAAGGTACTGAGAAGAGAGCATGGAAGGCTAAGAGAAGAACGAGTGTCCGAGTCAGGTTGGAAGTCGCATACCGCGGAGAGCTTACCTTTGGAGGGAGCGCGTCCTCTTGCGGCACTGGATCGACCTGGTGCCCATGAGGGGCTGCACAGCGCCCAGGCTGCAGCTGCGCGTCAGCTGCACCATTCTTCGGCCAGTCCTCCGCCCGCGGCGGTACGTACTAACACCACATCCGTCACCGAATCTCACACTGGGTACGGTCGTACCCCGCTCTCGGTACGCACACCAGTCGGTTCGAGTCACATCACCGCTCCGTCGATTGCCAATCATTCAGCCTTGGTTCGCGATTCCCCGGTCATGGCGCTGGGCGTCGCTCAGACTCCATGGCGGTCGTCTGCGCCGAACCGCAAGTCACCTCGCTAAAACGAAGGCCGGTATCAGTCGGTGGCGCGTGTCGGCATCAATCAGTGGCGTAATTGGGTTGGAGTTACCGCGACCGGCGACCACCGGCGGCAGGTGACCGTCGGCGGCAGGTGACCGTCGGCCAGGTGACCGTCGGTAGGTCTTCCGGCTGCCGTGTGACGGCGCCGGGTGACCCCGTCACGCCCGAACGGGCTGACCTCGTGCCGATCACGCCGCCGCGTCACACCGTGACACGTGACGCGGCGGTGACACACGACTGCAACGGCACGCGCCGTTTCGTCAGCTGCCGTCTGGTCGGTGGGCCAACTCGAGTCTGCCCCGTGCCGCCCGCCGCCCGGGCCATCCGCCGCCCCCTCCCCAGCCCCCGCCCCCGCCCCGACGGCAGCCCGTGCCAAAGACGGCGGTCGAGGCCAAACTGCCGCCACTCCGTCTATCATCACGGCGCCTGGTGACCTCCGCTGACGTCCGCCGTCACGTCAGAGTCGCGTCAGCGACCGAACCCACCGCTGGAAACGCCAGACGTCGCCATCAGAAGCTCCGAGACTGACCGGCGCAGTTCGCGTGCGCGCCGCGTCATTTATGTGACGCGCTGAAATCGTGCGCGTCGCCTAACGAGTCCGCGCGCCACCCGCCTCGGTGCGCCACTTTGGCGACGTCTGGACGCCGAGGTCAGATCGTGCCGGTCCGACTGTGCGGCGCGGGGGCGGCGGCGGGGTCGGTACTGAGCGGAGATTGGGTCCGTGTCTGCGCGCCCAGCGGCGGGCGATCGGCGGAAAACCGTTTGTCACCGCGGGGACCATTTGTCAGTCGGCAGCGGCGTGCGATCATCACGGCGTCGCTGCGGCCGGCGGCAGACCTCCCCGGGAGCTGTGACCAGACCGCCGCCGCCGGGACTTGCAGAGGTGCGGGCCGCCGGCGGCAGACCTCCCCGGGAGCTGTGACCAGACCGCCGCCGCCGGGACTTGCAGAGGTGCGGGCCGCCGGCGGCAGACCTCCCCGGGAGCTGTGACCAGACCGCCGCCGGCGCCGGGACGGGCAGAGGTGCGGGCCGCCGGCGGCAGACCTCCCCGGGAGCTGTGACCAGACCGCCACCGCCGGGACGGGCGAAGGTGCGGGCCGCCGCGGAGGGCAGTCAACCCGTCCTCAGCCGCCGGGCCGCCGGTGGCGCCGGTGTCGATGCAGCCAGCGCCGTTCATCAGCCGGCGTCTCCCGACGGCACGCCGGCACGAGGACTCTATCTGAATTACGAGCCGGCACCTCGCTGTCGCTGGGGGATTGTATCTAAATAAGGAGGCCCAGCAACGGCCGGGATACGGCTCTCCGCAATGCATGCAAAATGAGGGGCCGGATCAATTGCAATCGCGTTTTCACGCCAACAGCATACCGGCATTTCAGCACGTGGCGCGATGCTCTTTACGAAACGATTTATAGCGGCGATTTGTCCTGACCGGTGACAAATTTACGTCTGACGAGAGACTCACACCGTTTTAGCGCAAGCTACTGTCGGAATGCATTGACGACTCTAATTGATTCCGTCGATCCATCACGGCACCTGAGGGCCTCTGGACAGGCACATCAGGGTTCGGTGGCGCCGCACAAGGAGCCGGGATCGCTCCGGAAAGGACCGCCGGTCGCGCACCGTCGACTCCGAGTCGAGTCACGGCCCGACTCTGCGGACTCGGCGGCGACAGAGGCGTCCGGCCGTGACCAAGTACAATTCGGTGTCGGCGCGATAGCGCGGCTCGGGTGGGGCGCACTGTCTCGAACCGTTCAGACCGTGACGGTCCGCCGTCCGGTGTTTTGACGGCCTGAGGACACAGCACGGCGCTGCGGGCCGCTGTGCCGATGATGGAAGTTCCTCGGCGACTCCCTGGAGACCCCGCACCGTCGACGTCTGACTCTGGACTCACATTGCGCGACCTGCCAAATTGGATCTTACAGAGCTGCTCTTCTTTTGGTAGAGCGGTTTGCACCAATCACCGATACCGATTTTTCAGGTTTTGCGGGGTATGATACCACTGCCACGATAAATCACTGCTGCCACGCGCTGTGAGCACACACGCCGACCTCACTGACACCCTCGTAGGATCACTGACCCTCACACACACACGGTCAGCACCACCGGTCAACGCCATCACACATTTCACCGGACCCCGTCACTGGTCACCACACAGTGCAGTCACTGGTCACCGCACCACTGACCTCTGACCAACATATCACCAGAACCGGCGCACCAACACCGTCACCAGCTCCAGCTGCAGCGCTCACCAACCAGCCTCTCTGACCGACTCAGGCCGACTCCGGGCCACAAATGTGCCGTGGCTGGGTGTGTCGAGTCGCGGCGGGATGCGGCGCGAAGTGACGCAAACCACGCGGCGTGGAGTGGCGCGCTGCGGCGGATGCGTCGCCGCGCGTCGCGACTCGCCGCTCGAGAGCCGCCCCCCGTCGCGGCGGGCATTGTCGCTCTCCGGCGGTCGAACTCGGCGCCATCATCGCGGGCATACATTAGTGGCGCCGACCGCCGCGCAGGTCGCCACGGTTCGAGCCGGGTCGCGTCACAGGACCCCGGCGGCGCCGCTCCAATTATGTTGGCCAATCGCCCCCGGCCGACTATGAAGAGGGATCACCTCCCAGGGACAGAGAAGAGGTCGCGTGATGGCGACCGAGAACAGGAGAGCGACGAAAAGTAGATCCGAGAAACGAAAACTCAGGAGGACTTGGCTTTTCGATATGTTCAGCAACAAACTAAGATCGCTTTGAAACCAGCCATCCGGCACAGCAGGCTCGCCGGTGGTGGCAGGACGGGTTTCTGGTCCGTGACGGAGCGACGTCCGGGACCACACACGAAGACCGGGGCCGCCGCTGTCCAGGGAGCGACGCCGCCCCGTCACCGGCCCGACGGAGCGGCCGGGGAGCCCAGCGCGGCGCCCCGCCCGCGCGCCGGCCGATACCACCACGATATGCCGGGTGGACCACTAGAATTCACCCCGACAACTAATAAGGACCCGGCACGAAATCCGAGCGTAGCGCGCCGGATTCCACCGGGCTGGCCGGGTCACCGAGCGTCGGACCAGGTCGTCACACGAGGGCACCTTGACCGCACCACTGGCACTCGGACACACCTTTGCCAGCTGTGCGCGTCGGTGGCACGCTAAGGCAGTCTGCTCGTGCATGGCCAGCGCACGCGTCTCGCCCTCGGAAAGCTCACGGCACGTCTCACCATGCTCTCTCGGCTGCTAAAATCGGAATCAGGCGTGAGCTCAACTCGGGTCCACACCTGAGTTCCCCACCAAAAGTGAACCGACTCACGCCACAGCCACAGCCCGACCGAAGACACTGCACAGCTCCGGCGCACCTCCACACTCTGGGCAGTGGGCAGTCCCGCAGCGCCGCAGTTCACACCTCCCAGTTCGGTCGCCGACTGCAGTGCTGTGAACTGACCATTCGGGCGGCTCCCAGCGGGGACGCTGACCACCACATGGCGCCCAGCACCGGACGGCGGGCCGCGCTGGGAACGGCCGACGTGTCCGACAGTCCTGCGGCCGCCGCCGGCGACGGACCAGCGCCGCAATCGCCGCCGGCGGCGCAACTGGCGCGGCGGCGGCGGCAGCTGCCGGCGGTAACTGGGCCGCGATTGATGGGACAGCGAGCGCGGGGGGCGGCCAGTGGCCGGCGGTCTGCGAGCTGGACTGCTCTCTGATCTGCCGCTCTCCCGCTGAGGAGCTGGACGCCCAGCGAGTCCCCGCTGGCTGATCTCACGGAGTCGGACCGTCAGATGGGCCGACTTGTGTGGCAAACTTCTGTAACGGTTTTCCACAGAAAGACTCCGCGGCGGCTGTCTGCGAACCTGCCCAGAGTTCGGACAGGCGGAATCGCCACGGGCTTCCCTGCTTCTGATACCTGTCTGACCACTCCGCGGCTCACCGTCAGCCGAGCTAATTATAGCAGCCCGTTCTCACCTGCCTCGATTCAGCTACCGGCGGTGAGCCGATACCGGTCGCCGTGTGTTCAATGTTAAGTGAGCAGCTCTCATTCAGTGCAGGCAGCGCGCCGTGACCATATTCTGACGTGTCACGGTCGGGGCAGGTCCCCGGGAGCCGGTCACGGCGCCGCGCCGGTAGCACCGGGAGCGGGGAATGTTAATGAGACCGGCAGAATGTCGCCGAACAGCCCGGGACGACGCTCCCTCAGCCGGTCAGGTCGAGAGCGATTTGAAGAGCGATGATCACACGGTCTGCACCGCCACTGAAAACGGAGTGGAGCGCGCCCGCTGACGTAAGGACCCTGCTATGTATGTCCAGTGTGACTGGTTTTCCATCATACAAATGGCTTGGCCATGTGACGTAATTCCACTCCGAACGAATTTAAATTGCGACCCAAGAAATCATATTCATACCAGACCGAGTATGCACCGTATAAACCGCAGTCATAAAAGCAAAAATGCGATGAACTCATATCGCTTAGACAGAATTCATGACGACTTGTAAGATGCAACATTCTTTATGGTTCACCTGGCGCGTTTTACATCCTGTCTAGGGTTCGTAAGGTGTGTTCTAATGTTCATTGCATACTGAGTTAGCCTTGGTTAGCGCAGTCTTTGTTGAGTGGAGAGGAGAGGACACCAAACAGTCGCGAACAGGACGAGGAACGACAGCTTTTCACTCCGTGAAATTCCCGTAACTGGATTACGTCGGTCTCGGTGGCTGGTCTGTGTTTTCGGCAGCTGCCGCGGCCTGTCAGTGTATAACGGCCCACCGGCCCGTCGACAGAGCCGTCACACAGCTGTGCCGGCGGGGCGGACCGGTGCCGGGTGCCAGACCGGCCCGCCCCCGCCCTGCCGCGGTCCGACCGGCCCGCCCCGCCCCGCCCCGCCGCGGTCCAGGCATCCCCGACCTCTCCACCGACCCTGACGTCAGCGGCAGGAGGTCAATGTGAGGACAACGGGCCGTCAGAATGTCAGACGGGCCGTCAGGGTGACAGCTCGGCAGTGGACGGGCCGTCAGGGTGACAGCTCGTCAGGCAGAGTGCCCGCTGAGGTCGGCCGTTAGCTCGAACTCCGCCGACCATCTCTGTCGCCGGGGCTCCGCGCAAGGCCAAGGTCGGGCCGGCGCTGCTCCCAGTCTGGTTCAATACATGGGTCCCGTGCCGCTACTGGGGCGACTGTCCCCGGCTCCTACACCGGCCTCTTCCTCAGTCCCGCCCAGTCCGGAGACTGCAGCGCTCCATCCAGACGGGCTAACTACCTCCGAACGACGGGCGCCTGTCTTCACACCACCCACACGGCCACACCCTTACAGATACCGTTGGCCACGCCCCTCCCCTCCGCCCAACTGCCAGCCACCCGACTGCCCATCCAGCCCAGCAGAGCTGAGGACAACAGGCTGAGCAGTGGAGCCTGACCCACCATCGCAACAGTTCTCCCAAGCTACGACGCAACACCATCATACAAAAACGCGACAATGCCAAGCTAATGACTCCAATCTAGCCCTCACATTACTTCATATCTGTTCCATTAGTTCTCCCACTACCGACTCTGTCCAATCAGGGCTCCACATTTCACGGCTGGGCGGACGCCGAAACAGGAGCCCGTCTCGGTCCAGACACGGACAGGTGCGTCGCGAGATCACCCCAAGACGCTGACGGCAAAAACGACGCCGACGTGTAAACGAAACGCCCTGTTTGGACGGGGGCGGGAAGACGACGGCAGCGGCGGGGGCGGGGGCGGGGCGGGGTGCACACGGGGGCGGCGACGGCAGCAGCCGGCAGTGGCGGCGCACAGTCGAAGCGTCAATATTTACCTGGAACGACGCTAGTGCGTGGGGCGCCACGGCCCAAACGGGGAGGAAGGGAGCTCATCTGGCCGGACCTGGTGCTGAATTTGGCCTCCGACACGGCATGGTGGGACGCTGAGAGATCGGAGGGGTGGAGCTGCCGGAGATAACGTAACCCGACACAGCACGAGAGGCTTCAAACAGGCCACTTTGGACAGCTCGATTTCCCAGATACCTCCGACATGAGAGATCATAAGACATATGGGGCACGAGGCGCCAGGAGACTGCGCTGAGTGCGCGGTGATTTCGGCTCAGCGCGCCGCCAAGTGACACGGCGTCTGAATGGCTTTTCAGAAGTCAGTGGAACGGGTGATGCAACTCGGAAGCCCGATCATGTGGTCACAAATCAGCGTCAGCGAGACGCTGAACAGAGTCAATTTTGGCCGGACTCTCCGACACGCAGGCTCCGAACCAGACGGGGTCCGTAGCACGCAATGGCTAACATCTCCGGCGCAATGACCCGCGCTAACGAGCTAGGCAATGGACGCATGTAGTTAGTTTGCAATAAGCCCAGCCCCAGTGGTGATATAGCGATCTTTGCTCTGAACTTTCTCTCTTCGTTTTCCCAGCCGTGCTCAGAGGACACTGAGAAGTTGGCTCCACAATCTCCCAGTACCACCGGCCGCGGCTGATTGCAGTGACTCTCGGCACGGTCTCGTGCTCCGCTAGATACGATGCCATCTCGGAGCCGATTGTTGCCGGCTCTCTCCTGGCCTGGACGGCACGTATGAAGCATTAGCGACGCCGGGCCGACAGGAGAAATATCGCACCGCGCCCGGGTCGGCATTAATTATGATTACTGGCGCCATCATGACAATTGACATTCGTTCTGTGGAGCCGGCGGCATTACCATCCCGGCTGCAGCCGCGGCTGGAGATAGGCGACAGGACCGCCACTTATGTCGGTTAGGCAGCAATAATTGTCGGTTATGGCAGCAATATTTTCACATACATGCTTATCGCTACGAATGAATGCACCGATATGGAGCGAACTCCGCGACGGATGGCGCGAATGACCTGGTTTTCAATCGACCGCGCGGCACTGCCGGGACAGCCGTCCGGGACCGGGAGCATTGGCGCCGATATACCACAGAGCAGACGGGCGGGGTCGTCGGGGGGCCAGCCACCGCCCTTCCGCCGGCGGCGGCCGCCCGGCGGCTACTGAGCCCGCCGCCGCGCCCGGCGACCGTCGGCGCCGCCCTGTCGGTACCGACGGCACCGATCGTCGGCGGGTGGCGCCGGCCGCCGACGTGTCGCCCGGTCAATTCACTTAGAGCCCGTGTCGCCGCCGACGGGACACGGCGCAGCATCCGACCGCGCCCGGCGGACCGGGAGCAGACAGGATAGGACGGCGCAGAGAGGCAGACAGCATCCGACCGCGCCCGGCCGCGCGGGACAGACAGGATAGGACGGCGCAGAGAGGCAGCATCCGATCACGCCCGTTCGCACCGGGAGCAGACAGGATGGGACACGGCACTGGGCGCAGCATCCGACCGCGCCCGGCGGTCCGGGAGCAGACTGGATGGGACACGGCGCGCAGCATCCGACCGCGCCCAGCCGGACTGGGAGCGGACAGGATGGGACACGGCGCCCGGCGGTACCGGGACAGACAGTACGGCACATGCAGGGCGGAGAGGCAGGCAGCATCCGACCGCGCCCGGACGTACCGGGAGCAGACAGGATAGGACACGGCCCAGAGAGGCAGACCCCCGCAGCCGGTCGGTCCGACGGCAGACTGGATGGGACACGGCGCGCAGCATCCGACCGCGCCCAGCCGGACTGGGAGCAGACTGGATGGGACACGGCGCGGAGAGGCAGATCGCCGCGCCCGGCCGGACCAGGAGCAGACAGTACGGCACATGCAGGGCGGAGAGGCAGGCAGCATCCGACCGCGACCAGCCGGACCAGGCGCTGAGCGGAAGGGACAAAGTCGCAGAGGAAAGCCGCAGAGTCCGGACCAGGGACAGAGCGGACGGCACACATAGACAGCTCGCCGCTCTGCCAGCCGGACTTTGAGGGATCGACATGGAGTGGGTCGGCAGCTACATGCGACCGATACACCTCCGGAGCGGACTGAATGAAGGCGGACACTGAATGGTGGTGGTTAAGAAATACTGCTGGGCAGACTACTCGTCAACCTCGATCGACTCTGTGTCCGGGCTCGCCGCAAAGTTAGAGCAACTTTTATCTAAGAACCACTTCAGAGCAAGGCATTGCACGAATCCATTGCGATGTTTCGTGAGTTATGTATGTGCTTAGCAACAGCTGTGCAAATAATGGCACCGTTTCTGTTTCGTAATATATCTTTACTGCAAAACATAGCCAGAAAAGTACCGTATGTTCCTTGCGGCCTGCATATGTATAACAAACTACACCCTTGAACCAGATCCGTTATTCATTCATCGGGTGCTTTCACAGGCCGCAGGTGCGAGTGGAAGGAAGGGATTTCCGTTGACACATCCTGTCCTGTTTGTCGTGTTTGTCACGTCTTCGCCGTATACATGCAATATTAGCATGCATTAGTGCGAGATGTAGCGATACATACACCATGATTGTCATGTCATGAATTAAATTTCCCGCCATCATCTGGCGTGTTTTGGTCGACGTTTCACCTTTGGTCGTCCCCAGGCAGCCGTCGCAGCTCCACAGACGCAGACTCACCTGAAAACAGAGAAAAAGCACGGGTCACACGGCTGGCGCATCTCACGCAAGGCGAGGGTCACACGACAACTGGCGCTAGGCGCGGGTCACACGGGAGGCGTACGCGGCGCGGCGCTTTCCGCAGAGAAAGTGCTCGTTCACACGCGATAAATCGACACAGAGTGTTGAGGAGACGGGTGAACGTCGCGCTGGGAATGCTGACAACATCGCACCGGCGGTGCTCAGAGGAGTGACAGCGCACGACGCAGCCCCACATATAGGTACAAGCATGGCGCGGCTTCGCGCTACACTCCACCCGTCTGATACCGCCCGCAGAGCCAGCGTCCCTGTTCTCAGAGTAGGGAACCGCAACTGGTCAGCGGTCGTGGGTCTCATCAGCTCCATCGCGGGATTCGCTGGACAGTGATTGATGAATGTTTTCCACGGCCACCTTTCAACAACTCAGCGATTTGCCGATATTTTACAACACGTAAAAGACGGATTGGCGGTCTGTGCAGCTGTTGGTAGATAAACGGAGCAAAAATATTCAACATTGTGATATAAATCTGGAAAAAACAAAATATTAGACACAACGATAGAAGTTTATATTTCTAGGTTTAATGTAAGAACTGCCAGGTGCTAAAAACGAGTACATCCAGCTCCATCGCTGCATTTCCACAGAACCTACAGACCTAAGTCTAAGACCACAGACCTATATCTGACAGTTTATTCTCAATGGTATTCTCCAAGCGCTAGGCAGTAACTACATAAGCTCAGGAGAGCCCGGCATACGACAGTGCAGTGCCACTTGACAGACGAGCACATCAAACCCTGGGGCGTTTCGGTCACTCCTCGCGACGCTGGGATCCCCTACTTCAGCCCAGTTCAGAACTCGGCTCAACGGTTCGGCGATCGGTCAGCGCCCGGGCCATCCCGGCCCGCAGCACCGCACGGCTCACTGAGTCCCGGAATTGCAGCGGAATGGCCACCTCCCCCACCCATTCCGGTCCCCTCGAGCTGCCATATTTGCCGGGAGTTGATATCTCATCTATGATTCATAGGGCGGAGTGGTGCTTTATTCCGGAGTCTGAATGTCGAGAGCTGAGAGCAGTTGCACGTCCATCATTGTGGGGGAGGAAGCATCCATCATTCAAAACTTTTTCCCACAATACTGTCATAAAATTCGGTCGATTTAAGTAAGAACCCGAATTGTTCATGCTGACAGTCTGCTGAGATCTTTAGCATAGTTTCGGGTTGGAAAGTTGCAAAGTTGACGCATCAGCCAGCTACAGCCGAGCACGGAACTGGTGAGTTGGATGATACGCTGGCAAACTGCCGATATGGGGACACGAAGAGCTGCAGAACCGGGTCACCCTCTCCGCAGTGGCATTGGCCTACGATGACGTCATCCCTGAAGTGGGAAGACACCCCTCCCGGGATGACGCCCTCGCGCCCCTCGCTGTGACCAGCCGGCGCCCCGCGGCCCGGGTCAGACTGAGTCATAGCTCCACATATCTGCTAATCTCGGCCGGCATTGCCGCGCGGCATTCAGCCGGCGTTAGGCCGCGCTCCGAATAAAAATCGGCTTTATGACGCGCTAAATTGATGAGATAAATCAGCGCGATTGCTCAGAATTCCTAATGTGCAGCGGATGGCGGCCCAGAGGGGAACCCAGCAGTCCGCTCAGCGCCGCGTTTTCCATGCAGCAGTGTCGAGAGGGGAGACATCGCTAAAATATTCCGATTCGAGGCTGCAGCTATGTATTCAGCTGGATGCCACCTAGCTAGGATACGTGAATGTATGGCAGGAGCATCAGTCTAAACATTTAAAATTCTGTTTCGGCATTCGGGACAAGTTTGATATGAATTCTTGCTGGGAAAATGGTTTCATGTGACATGTCGCCTACCTTATTGGTATTTTTCGGAATGATGCCAATGCGCTGATGGTTCAGCTACAAAGGAATATTAAATATACATAAAGCCCTTCTTCTGCACACAAATCCTCAATCTGCTTCTGAAGGCCGGAGTAAAAAAGCAAAACGGGTTATAACTCAGCAAACCGCTAGATGTTTCGTAGAAGCAATGCATGAGAGGCATATGCCGTTCATACGAGTATTTGGATGCCTTTTTTCCGTGACGGGAAATGCACTCAACTAAATTCCAGCATTATAACTTTATCTTGCATCTTACCAGCTAAACCTGGCGCATAGGTCACTTTACCTGGAGTGATGAGTAATACCTATGTGCATGAGCCCGAGCCCATGGTGTTGTATTTTGTGAAAGTGGAGACATCAGCCTTGGTGAAGTCTCCCAGGTAATGTTCGCTCACGGCAGATAGTTGACCGATGGTGAGAACGGTCCCATGGAATAACATAATGACAATGGCTAGTGGCTACTCGACACTGCGACCGGGCCTTGGCTGAATGTGGACGGCATGCAGCATTCGACGGTGCCGCCATTATCATACGGTATGCTCTCCATAAAGGAAAGGACAGCGTTCTCAATGATTTTTTGTTGTTACTGAAAAATTAGCTACGTTTTCGAACTTCAAATGCTTGGCGCAACAAAATGAATAGCAAACACTCGCTATTGGATGGAGAACTAGCTTCATAAAAAAAACATTTCTTTGGCAACTCGACATAGATAAACTATTACCGCATGTCCATGGTTACGTGATGAACTAATTTCTGTGAACTCGCAACACTATCCGCATACCACATTACCACCTACCGATACCCACACGAACAATAGCTATTTTATGGCGTGGACAGCACCAGGAAATACCCCGGAGCATTTGGCCACCAGACATATCGCCACTCGACTTCATGAGCCAGCCGGGACTCCAGTTTTGGCGAGGCTCCCTAAATCGCCGAGAAACAGCCGAGTTGTCTGCTTCATATCTGGTCCAATTTACGGCCATCTCTAGTGCCCATCTCGGCCAGATGCACCCTCCAGACCCACAGAACCCGATCACAGAAGACACGCGAACTTTCGGCCGCCACGGTCGTTATCCTGAGCCGATAGCCGGGCCAGTGCAGTGACCACAGACAGGGCGACTGACAATGCAGCTCGGGTGGCGGCGGCGGCGGCAGCAGGCGGACCCAGGAGGCCGGCCGGGAGGTGAGGACCCAGGAGGCCGGCCGGCAGGTGAAAGTGATCATCTCACCGGCTCCCGACTCCACACAATGACCGAGAGGATCGGATCGGTTCCGGCGGAATGACCGCACGGTGGCGGGAGGGACGGGACTCGCCGCCGGCACTGGAGCCAGGGTGAAGGTGGAGGCGGCCGGAGTCTACCAGGGAAGAACGGCCCAATGGTTGGAAGTGAGGAGGGCGACGGTTAGGTAATGAGGAAAACCGATTACCGTTCAAACCCGCGGACCGGATACGGTTAAATTTCAATTTAGACCAGCCATTGGACACGGCTGGGTAGGTAACTGCTACCTTGCTAATGGGAATCGACACAAGAGCCCAAACTCGAGCATACATGAAGCACTGCTCACAGCCGAGGCAGCGGCGCTGGGCGCTTGTTCCCTGACGACCTTTGCAAAGCCGCTGCATCACCCTGTACTGTGGGAGCGCACCTGCAGCCCTGCCCGCCGTCGGCGAGGGGCAATCATAACCGGGGCGCAGGGCGACTCACTCGTTATTTCGGCAGTCGCGGCGGCCGTCATCACAGCCGTGATAATCACAGGACGGTGGATGTTCGTGACGCGTCACGGTCACCGTCCTGAGAACTTTCCCAGACTTTTTCACTCTGGCGGGGCTGCGGTCCAGCGATCGGCTTCCGGCGTCCAGCTGAGACAGCGGGGGAGGAGGAGGGAGAGGATGATAGAGGGAAAGGAGGAGGGGAGATAGAGGGAACAGCGAGGATGGCACCGCGCCGGAGGGACGAAGTAGCTTTAGCACTCGAGTGGAAACGATCGACGGGAAACGATCGGCGATCGACGCATGACGAGAGACCGGAGGCGCTAGGCGACGGCAGCAAAAGACGAGATATGCCGTCGTACAATGCTACAGCAGAAGACGAAAACAGCCCCGAGAGAAGCTCAACGGGGAGGGATCTCACCACTACACTGGTGTCGACAGCCGTAAATTCACCACCAATATTTTATCACACTGGTGTCTCCACCTCGACACCCCGTTCAGCAGAAGGGAGGGTATGATCTGCAGGCCTATAACGCAGGCTGAGCGTCATCGCGCGCCCGGCGCCGCCTCCTCCGGGAGTCAGTCGTGAGCCGTGCCTCACCGGACGCGGCCGCTGCACCTGACAAATCACCTCGGCAGGCCGCAGTGACGGTAATCCGATCAGTCCTCGGACACCGGCCACCGTCGGCCTCCGTCGGCCGTGTACCGGGTCCATCGGCACCTGTTGGCCGGCCAGCAGTGGGTGTTTACAAACCGGACAGACGGCCTGCGTCAACCAGCTATAGTGTAATACGCCCGTCAGTGGACAGGACTCCATCAATCCTGCGACCAAATATGCTGATAGATGTGACGCATATCTGGTTAAAATTTAAGTGAAGTACCAATCGACAAGTCATTCAGAGAAAAGGTACGAAGGGTTCGCCTCGGATTATATTTAGACACACCTATGTGTTCGCCTCGGATTATATTTAGACACACCTATGTAAGGATTCAGGCACCAGCAGGTTATGGTTTTCATAAAACCCAGCCGCAGTAAGAGTAATCAATTTATTGGTTATCATTCGGCAGCCTTAGCCACCTCATCAACGCCCGTCGGACGACTGTCAGCCTATTCGCCCGCTCATCTAGTTATCCATCTACTCTCCCGTCCGTCTATCCGTCCACCCACCTTCCGCCCGGCGCGGTGTGTGGAGCCCGCATACACAGGGCGGTCCCGTGTCGGCAGCCCGGTAGCGCTGTGCCCGTCCGGTGCGCGTGTATCGGCGACCCATCTCGCCAATCTCGCCCGTCACACCGGACCGGACGGGCGCCGACGCGCAAAGACGCGGCGCAGCTCCGTGTCACCGCGGTGCGGCGAACAGGTTACCGGACAGCGATCTCCTGTATCAGAGTGTGTGTGTGGGGGGGGGGGGGATCAGGGATGTGCGTTCTATGCAATGACATTCACTGGTCAAGGTCTAATCGCGGTGGGTCTGCGGCATATCGAAACGTGACGCCTGGCGGTGGTCTGACAATCCGTTAAGCAGCTGCGTACGTGGCGCTTGCATGCTCGGCGAGTTAGCAGACCGAGCGACATTGATTGTAGGTATACAGAGACTCAATGGTGGAGATCTGGCAGCGCCTCGTTCCGGGCCGGGTGAATGGCAGCCAGACTCACACGGTTTGTGTAGGCTAATCGATGATAACAGGCCCTGTTTGTGCAGTGGTTGCACGAAGCTGGCCTTGTCCTGAGACCGGTTTTGCCGGTCAACCGTCCACGGTTCATGTTTGACTTCAGACCAGAATGTTGTTCACACCAAAAACATGTTTTATACTACACCGCTGGCGCTAGTGACATGACACAGGCAATATCAGCATCATTCATACTAACATCCGGGCAACAAACATTACCTAGAACGAATAGCCCAGGCAGAAACACGTGTAACGTATCTCAAGCCGTGGAAGAATAATTTAAAGACGGCAATCTGAATCATCGTATTTCACTCTTTCAAAGCGATTCAGCTCTGCAGGAGGCACCAAAACATACCCGCGTCAAAATCTTCCTCAGCAGTTCCGCTGCGCTTGTACCGCGATATTTGCATATAGATGTCCGATTAGGACAGTGTAGAGTCCGGGTTTGCGGGCCCAGTGAAGTCGTGAAGATGGAAATTCCAACTGCTGGTTTCAGCCGTCTGAGCTGTCTTCCACCGTTGCAGAGAACAGGCGGCACCCGACACTCAACGACAGAGTAAAAATCATTTTTCCATATTTTTATCCGTGGCGAGCTTTCTCGAGGGTTCAGCATGCAAAAAACGTAGACTCTTATTCAGTTTCTAAAGGAACTGAAGAGTGCCTTTGTGTCTTGATTGAGCCACGTAAGAGCTTCTGCAGCCGGCCTCCCCTCTGAGAAGTAAGAACACTCGCTGTCGCCCTCCCTCCGACTATCGCCGCCCATTGTGGCTGCAATTGTGGTCCATTGCATGACTGGCGCGCGGCGACCGGGCCGGTAACCCGGCCGGACCGCGGCCGGCACGAACACAGCGTCATCACTGGGAGTCGACCGGCGGACAAAAACCGGCCCAGCGCGGCACCCAGCCCGTCAGTCCGTCCCCCGGCAGCCCCGGCACGCAGCCCGGCCGCCGCGCAATGAAGCTGTCTCCCCGTGAGAGCGGCCCAGTCTCACCCGTCACGGGCCACACGCAGTCCGCACTCACGGATCACGGGCCACACGCAGCTCACGAGTCACGGGCGATACGCACAGCGCGCGGTGGCCAGTCCCCCGGAGGGATAGGTTGCGCCACGGTCCTCCTGATCGCATGACACAGCCTTGAGCTCGATCTGCCGTAATTGCACTCACATTAGCTGTGAGCCTGGTAAAAGTGGGGGGACTTTTCTCATGGCCTTCGCGAGTGCGCCGGATCAGGCGAGATAGCCGTACCTTTGTTCGCGGTAGCGTTTCCGGGCGCGGGTCGGGGAGGGTCAGGGGAGGGGCGGCGGGAGGGGTTGGTCCAAATGGGCAGCGCGGCGGGAGGTTCGGACATAGCTTCCCCGGATAATTATGTTCAGCATCTCAAGCAGCAATTTAATGAGAAATCAGCACAGTAACATTGGATTTTGATAGGAGACGCAATCACAGGAATTGGGATCTCGCTGTAATTACCAGATCCGACTGAAACGTTCCGAGACGTTAAAATTAATCACAGACGCCAGAAGCGATAAAATGGGTCTAATGATAAAAGCGACCTTCGCTAGGTTGGCAGTGAAAAGGAGCACACTAAACTAAAAACTGGAAACTTAGATAAAAGTAAAATATTTGTGCTCCATTTTGTAATTTGTTTATAGGTACACTACAAGTGCTTGTTCTGGCCACAGCTAATTGTTATCACCAAGTGATTGAGCTATACAAAGGCACGTTTTCCTTCAAAGTCCCTTAACAGCGTCCCAGCCAAGTTGAAGGCATAGATACCTAGCACTTCTATTCGAAAGTCACCATAAAGACACGGAACTGCAAACAAAGAAGCATACAACAAATGGAAAGAACATGCGCATTCCGCATCTTTAAGTTTTAACTGATCAATGACCATACTGCCTTCAAAATAGAATCACGGCACCATCTCCCCGATTCTGCCCCCACTGCACCGGCCGACTATTCGGCAGTGGGTGAGCGGCGGTCGGCGGCGGTCCGCCATCGATCAGAGGAGCCTCTCGAGACACGCCACTCGGAGGTCGAGGCACGCCGTAATGAAACCGGCGCCTTTCGCCACCAGACGACCTTTATTAATCAATGGCGGCCTGTCTGCCGCAGGAGGTACCGAGGAGACGCTGCCCGCCGGCGGAGCACCGGGCTGCGGCCAGCTCACGTCGTCCGAGAGACGTCCGACCATGTTTGCTCTATAAATTGGTCAACTAATTACCTTTCAAAACAGTTTGCATAATTCACCGCCAGGTTCAGCCGGCTAACATCAGAGCATAGCTGACTTCCAGCATACCACACCGTTGACCGTTAACTCAGACGGTCATCAGACCCCAGAACAGACCACTGCTGGACCGGTGAATGACCGTCTTATCGGCCGCCGCCGATAAGACCCGTTGAGGGCTCCAGCCGCGACCAGCCGGCACTGAGCCGGGGGACGGACGCGCGCAAACACGACGGGCGGGCAATAACATGGGGAGCTCAGTCGGGGAGCGGCCGCGACCGCGAGAGGAGAGGAGTGACGGCGCGACACAGGGACCTACTCCATATTTGTGATGGAAGTGCGGAGAGCAGTGCTCTGGCTTAGGAGACGCCGGTTGAGTGTTGCACGGTGTGCACGGCGGATACTTGGCCTAGTGGATCGAACAACAGGACAACGACAATGGAGATAGGTGGCGGACAGCAGGATGACCGGTGGCAGGTGGGCGCAGCGATAGGCTGCGGGGCGGGGAAGCAACACGGGTGCGGGCAGGGGGGTACGCGGCGGTAGGGAGGCCGCGGGCGCCGGGGGGGGGGGCGGCGGGCGCCGGGGGGGGGGGCAAGGCAAGTGGCGGCCGGGGCCGAGTTGCGAGGTGGCGCGCGCGGTGGCGCTGGCGGAGGCATACAATTGTCGACGTGGGTCGGATTTGCAGGCGCGCGCGCAGCGGCGCTGGATGGAGGCTATGCAATCGTCGACTTGGGTCGGATTGCATGGCGCTCGCGCGGTGGCGCTGGCGGGGGGGGGCTATGCATCGCCGACTTGGGTCGGATTGCAGGGGTCTGGCGGCTGGGGCCGAGTCGCAGGTGGCGCGCGCGGTGGCGCTGGGGAGGCATGCAATTGTCGGCTTGGGTCGGATTGCGGGCGCGCGCGCGGCGGCGCTGGATGGAGGCTATGCAATTGTCGACTTGGGTCGAATTGCATGGCAGGTAAGCGGCGGACGCAATTGTCGCCTTGGGTCGAGTTGCAGGCGCGCGCGCGGCGGCGCTGGATGGAGGCTTTGCAATTGTCGACTAGGGTCGAATTGCTGGCGCGCCATGCAATTGTCGACTTGGGTCGAATTGCATGGCAAGGTAAGTGGCGGATGCAATTGTCGACTTGGGTCGAATTGCAGGAGCGCGCGCGGCGGCGCTGGACGGAGGCTATGCAATTGTCGACTTGGGTCGAGTTGCAGGCGCGCGCGCGCGGCGGCGCTGGATGGAGGCTATGCAATTGTCGACTTGGGTCGAATTGCTGGCGCGCCATGCAATTGTCGACTTGGGTCGAATTGCATGGCAAGGTAAGTGGCGGATGCAATTGTCGACTTGGGTCGAATTGCAGGAGCGCGCGCGGCGGCGCTGGATGGAGGCATGCAATTGTCGACTTGGGTCGAATTGCTGGCGCGCTATGCAATTGTCGACTTGGGTCGAATTGCATGGCAAGGTAAGTGGCGGATGCAATTGTCGACTTGGGTCGAATTGCATGGCAAGGTAAGTGGCGGATGCAATTGTCGACTTGGGTCGAATTGCAGGAGCGCGCGCGGCGGCGCTGGATGGAGGCTATGCAATTGTCGACTTGGGTCGAATTGCATGGCAAGGTAAGCGGCGGATGCAATTGTCGACTTGGGTCGAGTTGCAGGCGCGCGCGCGGCGGCGCTGGATGGAGGCTATGCAATTGTCGACTTGGGTCGAATTGCTGGCGCGCCATGCAACTGTCGACTTGGGTCGATATGCATGGCAAGGCGGATGCAATTGTCGACTTGGGTCGGATTGCAGGCGCGCGCGCGGCGGCGCCGGATGGAGGCTATGCAATCGTCGACTTGGGTCGGATTGCATGGCGCGCGCGCGGTGGCGCTGGCGGGGGGGGGGGCTATGCAATCGCCGACTTGGGTCGGTTTGCAGGAGTCAGTGCGGAACAAGGTCAGCGGCGGACGGGGCCGAGTGGCAAGGTGGCGCGCGGGGTGGCGCTGGCGGAGGCACGCAATCGTCGACTCGGGTCGGATCGCAAGGCGCGCGCGCGGCGGCGCTGGGCGGAGGCAGGCAATCGTCGACTTGGGTCGATTTGCAAGGCGCGCGCGCGGTGGCGCTGGATGGAGGCTATGCAATCGTCGACTTGGGTCGGATTGCGTGGCGCGCGCGCGGTGGCGCTGGCCGGGGGGGGGGCTATGCAATCACCGACTTGGGTCGTATTGCAGGAGTCAGTGCGGAACTGTCGCCCGGGTCCGTGCTGTTGGCCGTGCACGCGGCGGGACCGGCGTGGTCGTGCTCACGCCTCTGGCCGGGTCGGAGTTCGTGCCGAACTGAACCGTCTTGTTTTCACGCTCCGCGAGACGTTATCGCCTCTCTCCCTCTCTCTCCCTCTCTCTCTCTCTCTCTCTCTCTTTCTCTCTCTCTCTCTCTCTCTCTCTCTCTCTCTCTCTCTCTCTCTCTCTCTCTCTCTCTCTCTCTCTCTCTCTCTCTCTATCTCTCCCGTCCACGTGGCGGCCGGCCTGGGGGGGGGGGGGGGGGGGTTGCGGGGCAGCGGTCTCCCGTCCGCGCGGCGCCGGTGTTGACACGCGCGGGGCGGTTTCTGGGGCGTCGGCGGGGGTGCCCGCCGACTTGTTTGGACGGGCGCTGTGGACCGGCCCGGGGTGACGGGCACTCGGACCGGCCCGGGGGTGTTTGCCTGCGTTAGCTGCGACAGTCGCCGGCGCGGCGGAGTGACGGCGCCGGTGCGGACAGAGGCCGGTTCGGTGAGGCCGGTCCGGTGAGGCCGATGCGGACAGAGGCCGGTTCGGCGAGGCCGGTGCGGACAGAGGCCGGTTGGCGAGGCCGGTTCAGCGACTGACCTGGGAATATTAGGTCAGCTCGGCGCGAGGCCTGGCAGAGGCCGGTGCGGACAGAGGCCGGTTCGGCGAGGCCGGCTCGGCCGGAACGGTTCGGTGACTGACTTGGGTTCGGCGACGGACCTGGGAATGTTAGGTCAGTTCGGTACGACGCCTGGCGGAGGCCAGTTCGGGCTGAGGCCGGTTCGGTGAGGCCGGTTACAGAGAAATGTTACTTCAGCGGCGCGTGGCTTGCCATAAACGGGCTCGAAAACTGACCTGGGATTGTTAGGTCAGTTCGGTAGACCTGGCAGGGGCCGGATCGGCGACGGACCTGGGAATGAGAGGTCAGTACGGCGGGCGACACGGAGGGGTCTGAGCGACATGGCCTGGTAATGTTAGGTCACTTCGGTGCGTGGCCTGGCAGCGGTCGCATCGGCCCTGACCTGGGAACTGGTCCGGCCGGTGGGCGAGCGGGCCATAGGTCACCGCGGCGGGTGATCGGATAGCGCCCCAGCTTTACGTGGTAATGGATCGGTTGAGGCGGCTGGCCTGGTAACGCCAGATGACCAACCGGCCGGTGGCTGCCGGGTTGGCCGTGGTGGCTTACCGGCTGGTCTGGCCTGCGCCAGAATAGTGACTGACCCGACGAGTGGGTTGGGGGATAATTCTCACACGACCCGGCCAGAGCGGCCCAGCGGCGGACGCTGGCTGCGGCGCAAGCGGGCGTCCACCACGGGCGCGGCACGCCGCAGACGGCGTGTCACCGTCTCGGGATCCGCTGGTTTGTGTCCACAGCTGGTTTATGAGCGACGGTGTCCTTTTATGGCAGGCCGTATTCGGCGCCGACCGGGGCGGCGCGGGACGTGTTATATGACCGTCGGGCGACCGCCGCGCCGGGTCGGCCGCGGCGCGGCGGCTCGGCGGGGTCGCCGCCCTCGTTGGGCTTGGACGGTCGGCCGGGAGGAGGAGGGGGGCCCGGGGGGAGGGGAAGGCGGGACGAGTATGACAGTCCTGAGACAATACGGACCGTCGCGGTGGCGAGCGGGTGGGCCGGGCTCCCGGCCATGGGTGGCCCCCGTGTAACAGTGATGTGCCCCTAGACATATGTTATGAGTCGAAGGGACTGGCAGCGGCCAGTACCTAGCAGCCGCTGGCAGCAGTGAGATGCCTTCATCGCCCGTGGGCTCGGCCTTAGCGATCGGGATGCCCCTCCCCCCCCCCTCCTAGCGGCCGCGTCGTGGGAGCGCCGAGGCGGCGGGCGGAGCACCGCCGGCACTGGGATCGTTGTTCTCATTGGCCCAGCGCCGGCCGCTGGGCGTCAACGGGCAGCGGTGACGCGAGCGGGCCGCCGCTTACAGCTGGTTATGACCGTTGGCCCCTTTTACGGCAGGTCGGCCCTCGGCGTCGGTCGGGACACTCTCTGGGGCACGCGTCTGGGCACCTCGCGCCTGGCGGGGGGTGTCACGTGACTGACTTGGAGTGTCCCATACAGCTGCGGACTTCGGGCCGGCGCCCGCCGGCTGGCTCGGCGGGCTCGGAGCGAGTGTCATATGCCTGTAGGGGGAGCGACGGAGCGCCCCAGGCGGCACCGCGGCCCAACGCGGCGTGCCTTCGCTGGGCTCGGCCGGCCAGGGGGGGGGGGGAGGAGATGGGACAGCGGCACGAGAGCGGCGCCTATTACGGCTGTTGAGACGGTAGGTACCCGCTCCGATCTATCGCCCGGGGGTGGAGGCCTGGAACACGCCAGTGGTCTGGGACAAGGAGGTCGGGGGAAGTTAGGTCAGTTCGGTGACGTAACCTGGTAGAGGTTCGACCGGCGTATGATCAGGTAGGTCAGGCCAGTTGGGTGAGTGATATGACCTGTCAGGAGCTCGGACGGCGACTGACCTGGGAGTTAGGTCCGTTCAGTGAGTGGCGTGGCCTGACAGGGGTCCGGACCGCATGCCTTGGAATCTGGATCGGTTCGGTGACATGGCCTTGCCCGCTCGACATGACCTGAAGTGTAAGGTCAGTTCGTACGGTAAGTGGCGTGGTCTGGCAGGGGTCCGAACGGCAATGACCTGGGGCGAGTGGCGTGGCCATTAACTGGAGTTAGATTAGTCCGGTGACGTGCCCTGGCAGAGGCCCGGACGGCGACCGACCTGGGAACTTCGGGCGGTTCGGCGAGTGGCGTGACCTGACAAGGTCCGGGCGGCCGGGGCCTGGCATGTTCGGTCCGTTCGGTGACTTGGTCTAGCAGGGGTCCGCTCGACAATGCCCTGGTGGGTTAGGTCAGGTCGGCGGCGTGGCCTGCCCTGTGTCAGCGTGTCCCTCGGCGAGCCGCTTCGTCGTGTGACGTCCCAAGTAGCGGACTTTTCCTTGTCCCGCGAGTTACGGCGTATCACTGGATATCCCCAGGCGGTTACACGTAAGAACGTGCTGATGGCGTTTGAACGATTTGGTTTATTGATGTTTCACCCAAGTGACCGTAATGTTCATGCTTATTAGGTATTCCGCGCTTTAGGTATCCGCTTGGGCATCCCACATGCTATTATCACCTTTACTTATATATAGCTGTGTCGTTTGCATAAGCTGGCCAGCCATCTGCTTCTAGCCATTTCGAAAGACACTCTTGCAACTTCATGTTGAGCACAAGAACGAGATCCAGCGAGTCACGCTGCCCTGGTGTTTCCGGGGTGTCGATTGCCCTATGTTGCGAAGGGTTCTCCGTTTGGCGGGTTTGGCGGTGGCGGCAGCGCCAACGAGGGATCGATCATTATCAGCCAAAGCACGTATAGTGGGCGCCGGCGGTGCGCCGGCCCGGAGACCTCAATGACCGTCTTATCGGCCGCCGCCGATAAGACCCGTTGAGGGCTCCAGCCGCGACCAGCCGGCACTGAGCCGGGGGACGGACGCGCGCAAACACGACGGGCGGGCAATAACATGGGGAGCTCAGTCGGGGAGCGGCCGCGACCGCGAGAGGAGAGGAGTGACGGCGCGACACAGGGACCTACTCCATATTTTTTTTTCTCCCCTCCTTTTTTCCTACCTATTCGTCGTGAACTCGGTGGCGGCAGCGCCAACGAGGGATCGATCATTATCAGCCAAAGCACGTATAGTGGGCGCCGGCGGTGCGCCGGCCCGGAGACCTCAATTGTTGATTTTAGTAGCCAAAACATCCACCCAGTTCGGACCACCACACTGACAGACTGTCCACCCAGGCTGAAGCACAGCGTTTTCCATCGCCAGAGGTCGTTGGGCCCCCGTTCTCGCCGTCACACCCTGAGCTGTGCCCGCGCTCAGACCCCCTGACTCGGGGCTGGCACAGCTGCGGGGAATGGGCTGTCGGGGGCTCAGCGCGGCCGGGACAGGCCGTCGGCCGAGTTATGGACACTGGCGCGGCCATATCGGGCTGCCATCGCCGCCGAGTGTGCCGTGAAAGTTACCGGGACATGGAGCGGCCGCGGCGCGGCGGTCACGAACCGTGTACGGGTTCCCAGCAGCCACAACGGGAAATAGTGGAGTCCTGAGTGGCGAGTCCGCTGCGTAGTTTTAGGACGGATTGTCAACAGAGAGTCTGTCTGGCATTGTCGCTTGCTCTATGCTCTATTATCTCGCATGTTGCTCTGGGATCATCTGCAGGAGACATGGAATAAGCCACGGAGAACAGCTGATTATGGCTGCATCAAAGAACAATGTCAGGACAATATGTTTTTCGCCTGGCTCTCGTCTAATTGGCTGCACTTGCACCAAACAATGCGGCTGCAAATGTTGATGCACAATGATACTACGTCACTGGACAAAGAAGAAAGGTCACGGAAAGTCCAGGAAGCAGCGTATACTATACGGAATGACGTTTGCCACCGCTCACCGCCTACCGTCATCACGTCAGCTGAGAGTCCACTAAGTGTTTTATCTCTGACGGCCGGCCGGGTGGCGGCTCTGACGGTCTCTGACGGGGCCTGATCGGGGGCCAGGGTCACGGACAGGGTCGCGCCGGTGTCCTGATAGCGACACATCCCGCCGCCATTATTCCCAGCTAGATATAGACGGGCACCCCGCCGGCCGCGCGGCCGCCGCTCAAAGGCCTCCGCGCCGATGTGAGAATTAGATCGGCGTTATTCGTCTATGGCAGAGGCTGTGTTTAGGCGGGGAGAATGGCCGGCATTAGCCGCTCTAATGGTGTGTTTGGGAGGGAGCTGGTGGGACGGCCGGCAGCGACACGCCCACCGGCGCACAAAGGGACCACCGGCGCCGTCACCGACACCGTCACCGCGGCACACGTCATCGGCGCGCGCCGCGGCGACACCGGACGGCCGGCTCCTCTGACCGGCGGCCGGCCACGCTCCCCCCACCGGCGCAGTAAGCCGACAGGGCGCGTCCACAGACCGACTCAGGGGCTCCGCTTTCCAAGGTCTGGAAATGACAGGCCAGGCGGCGTGGGAGGCGCGATTTGGAGCGAGGTTCGGTCTTATTAGGATTTATTGTCGCCGGAAGTGGGTCGGTAACAGCGCGTGCTGTATTGCCACCCCACAGCCTGAGGGTCAAATGAAGACAAAATGTTTACCAAGTCCGCACCTCGGGCACCGGCGACGATGAGAAATTGGTATAAAGTATCTCAATCTCAACTTTTGCTCCAGTGTTACTCGCTCAGCAAGTCCCGGTTTCAAGGAGCTCGCAGTGAGGAGCTAAGGCAGGCTGCATGGGTCGAATGAAGAGCGGGCTCCGGAAACGATCAGGCACAACAGGCATGTAAGCACCGTGCTCAGCGTCTTTTCCGGCTCAGCAGATTGTTCTAACCACTCTCACTTAACCGCCCGTCACTTATCATGGCACTTACATACATCCTGCGCATCACGTCATGCATTATCGCCATCTTATTACACCTATGCTGCTGACTTTTGGGCACCGCGGCGGGCAGCGTTTGGAAACGAACCGCGGCGCCCGTCACTAACCGTGTCTGTCGGACTCTCCAAGGTGGCTCTGTCAATGTTGACAGACTGACAGAATGACAAAAGTGACAGAAATGAACGACGTGAGGACAGCACCCACGGGAGAGCTCGGGGCAGCCGCCACGGGATGACGCCACTCTCATTAAAGACCCGTAAAGGGACAGAGACCTTAGGTTCAGCTCTGAGAGCCAGGTGCTGAGGGAAGTGTCCGCGCTGAGTGTCTGGGAGACGGGCCATCGTTACAGCTGCTGGCGACACGTGATCCAGATTATCAGCTGATACCGTCACTCCCAAAAAGGAAACGCAGCCCTGGTAATTATTGATCACATTTTTTGCTGATTATTGATATTTGATGTTAATGTAACTGTAGATGTCTATGACGTACAAGAGTGACTTTATCGCTACAAAACCTCTCCACCGTTATTTATATTCCTCAATCTTCGTGGTTTTACAGATTCACGCCGACCGCAAAGTTGGTAATACCAGTGATGGCCGAGATAAAGCCTTGTAGCTGCTTACGTCGCATGCACGAACCCATATTCCCGACCCGTTTGTGGGCATACTTAGAAAACCATCAGGTGAACCTACTAGGAGCTTGTGAGCCGTGAGCGATACGATCGACAGTGTGACAGGCCTGCACTCGACGCCGCCCACAACCGAAGGACGACAAAGGCCCGAAGACTGGGAACAGGGAGAGCGAGCGACCGCAGCCGGCCGCAGGAACCAGATGCGATCAGCCAATGTGAGCGCTGTTTGAGTTTGTGACATGGAGGAGCCGTGGAACACATCTTCGCCGCAATGGCGTGCAGACTGAGCTCATGTGCGGGCCAGCAGCGTCCAGTTTTAGACAGAACGATAGGAAACTACACAATGTGTTGTCATATGGCAAGGGATGGCTCAAAGTGAAGGCGCAGCGAAAGACGTAAAAAGAGTCAGAGTCGGCAACGTCATTATTTCAAACCCGCTCCTGTCAACGCTGAATATCTCATGCAAAATACCCAACTAAGTATAAGGTAAATCTCAAATTGGCATAGACAGCGAGTGACAAGCGCTCCACACATGCAAAACTGATAAAGCGGCGTAGGTAGTAGCATTCGTCACTCCCGAGAACAGAAGTAATCATCTTTCATTACGAAGAAACTGGAAACAAATCTCAACAAAACAGTGCCCGGCTTTGTTTCTTGCACAACAACTGTCTCCGTCTTATTTTGTTTGCCGAGTCACTATCGCCGTACCTATCTGCTCTCTGCTTCAAAATCCGTAATTCTCGTATGTTATTTCTAAAGTAGGTAATTCCGGTATTCTATTCTTAGTAAAAGTAGACACAATTCCTTCCATCGAGATTTGTTGTGCATTTTAAAAAGTCTGGGTAGTTTGGTTCAGTCGTGACAAACGCTGTCATCAGGATGAATCATGCGATTGATTTGTTTGGCAGAGTGGCCTGTAACATTGCATGCTTATCTGTGAATGGGGGCTGATCTGAAAAGCCCTTTATGCCAATGTCCCCAATGCTCAGCGATTGAGTCCACGATCTGCCGACGATACAGAGTCCCAGATAGCGGGGCCATTTTTCTTCAGCCTATCTCGAGCGACAATCAACTGACGCGGATCGATTTTTGGCCGGTCGCTGTCGCATTGGGGCGTTTCCGATTCAATTGAGCGAGTCGGCAGCCAATAAAGGCCCCTCTCCTCCCCCAGACCTCAGACCCCACACCCCCACCCGGGCAGCTGGGAAAGGCGTGGGGCGTGGCTGCTCCTCCAGCTGGCCCCACTAGCACGGCGGCGTGGCGGCGCGGTCCGCAACGGGGCACGAAAGATATGGATAGGTTACCAACCTACTGACAACGGAAGAGCAGATATGCACACAAAACATGAGCAAAGGGAAGAAGCATCCAGCAGGAAGGTCGATGTGAAAACAGAGAACAGAGGAAGAAGCAGGAATGTTGTGGGAATGATGAACGATTACTGGGTATTGAGCAAGTATTGAGTGGGTAACCAGCAGACATCTGAGGAGAAAAGTCATGCTTATAAAAAGCACAACTTAATCTTTCACAGGTACCGAACTAAAAGCGCCCAAACCACCTGCCGAAACATTTTTTTACTGCCAGTTTTGCAAAGGCATTATGTATAAAACACCACTTACCACATTTGAAAAGCGTCTTGCTGTCAAGAGCGTGTAAACGTTAAAGAACAAACACTTCAGAAAAAAGGAGAGAAACAAGACTAAAGACATCTAAATTGAATCTCTGTTGCCATTATTTCTTTCAGTTAGCAGACTTGAAAGCAATATTTCTCTTTCACCCGACCGTCGAGGACCAAACCTACTTGGATAGGGCCACCAATTCTGTCTCCCCGACATCCTACACCTAATCGCGCTCCACACAAAAGGAGGGCCATTTTAAATCAGTCCGCTTTGGTAAAGCCCAGAGTCCTTTGGAGATCTCCAGATGAGCTGGCTGAACTACGGTAAAAAAAAAAATGCGACACAGGTCTATACCAAGCAGCAAGTGTTTGTTGATGCAAATTGCAATAATTTCCTACAGCCCAGCAAAATGATGATGGCAGCTGAGTTCGGCAGCCATCTCCCATCACAGTTCAGTGCCCGCGGTGCAGCAGCCGGACACTCAGTCTCAGGGTACTCAGACGGCTGCGATTCAGTCCCGGACTAAGTTAATTACATGAGCGGGAGCGTCAGAGGGATCAGACCAGGCAGACTCCAACATGGCCTGGCGGACAGAACCGATGTATCAGCGATTCATCTCGGCCATTGTCTGTAGGTTTTCCGGGAGCGCAGGTGGCGGAATTTCGAGCACGAAGCCGTTCTCGCCGATATTACCTCCCGAGAACAGGCAGTGGACTGAACTGGAGCGAGATATATTGGGGGCCGAGGACCGACTCCAAATTGGTCAACGGGCCAGGGCTCCATCCACGGTGGCAACGGCGGCAGATGAAATACTATACAGCTGGTGGACAGCCGGTATTAATGCAGCCAGCAATTCATATGTGCCATCTAGCTGTGACGCTTATGGCAGGAATTCGAGCGTTTTGTGGCCAGGTCCGTAGTGTGTGGAATAATTGCGATTCAGTTGTTTTCAATTGCTCATTCCAGATACACTTCTGAAAACATTGACTCATTTGACATTTCATTTCGTGCCTAATGGACGCTTACGTATGTACATATTCCGTGGTCGCTTTTCATAGGCATTTCGTAAATATGATGACAAAATAACGTTTCCAAGTGAGGCAATGTGGTGCCTCAAACTCCGCGACAAAATTTTCCACTTGACAGTGCACACGACATTCGGTCCCATGATATAATCTTCTGACGTCACACCAGAGCGCCAATGGGGCTTTATCCTCATGAAATGTTCACAGCATGCGAGCGTAAACTGTCAACGATTATACCACCAAACACTAACGCTAAATCAACTGCAGTGCGAGCACCCAACTCGATGGGAGGTCATCCTTAACGACCATGACAATTGCTGTTTGGATAATCGTCAATCAATTCCCACAGAGGGGTCACTGGTCACTGGTCACTGGTCACTGGTCACTGGTCACCGGTCAGTGGTCAGTGGTCACCGATAATTGCGCGGTCATCCCACCACGGTCACTCGCCGCTCGCCATCCCTGCAGTCTCTGTGCACCGGCTACCATGCAGCGGCAGCAGCGGCGGCCTCCGGGACCGCCCTGTCAGCTGGCAGACGGTCGCCGGCCGGTAATGTATGCAGATATGTGCCATACATCGGACCTCGGCCTGCCGTGGACATGGGCTGGGTAGGGAGGGGTCGGACTGATAGTAGGGAGGAGATCTGGTCCAGTCCCGACTGCAAACGGAGGGAGCTACGAGGACGTGTGGCCAGCCGTTTGTCCGGAGAGCCCGGTGTCCATGTCCGCGGACATGGTCACCCGTAAATCAGTCACGTGCCGTCTGCAGAGGACCGTAAGTCACTGACCGTCCCCGGCGTCTGGCGGTGCCTCCCGACCCACCCTGGGCGCGGCCCTCTGTGGCTGATCACCCAGTGATTATCACCCACTGGACCACTGGCAGGGAGTTGGCGCGGTCAGCCGCCTCACCCGGACCCTCCATCCGTCATCGTCCGGTCAGTTGGTCAATCGATACCCACCCACCGCCCGGCCGGCGACGGTCAGCGCCCGCCCGTCCACCGTCCATCGTCAGCTCGTCAGCGGAGCGGCAGGTCTGACTGACGGACGGCTTTTAACACCCACACACCACACTGTGGTCGACAGCCGACCAGCAGCGGTTCCGCGGCAGGCGGTGTCATCAGCGGCAGCTGGCCCACGCCGCTGTGAGTCTCTCTTTCCGAGACGGGCTGACACAGCAGCTGCGGCAGCTCGGCTGCGGAGCCCGCCGACAGACCGGCTCTCTCCTCCCTGCAGAAAGCCGGCGACGGGCTGGCGCAGCTTACATGATGGCGATAATGGCCGTGACGAGAGAGAGAGAGAGAGAGAGAGAGAGAGAGAGAGAGAGAGAGAGAGAGAGAGAGAGAGAGAGAGAGAGAGAGAGAGAGAGAGAGAGAGAGAGAGAGAGAGAGAGAGAGAGAGAGAGACGTGCCAGCCCGCTCGACTGGTCACACGACCCAGTCACTGGACAGACGATGGACCGTGGCGGCGTTTCTGTCGTGTAGAAATTCTCTCACGGTGACCACGGTTCGGTGCTGTCCTCGACATTTCTGTGTCAAATGAGCACGTCTGTCGACCGGCTTTCGGTCACGGATTTAATGACCACCCTTCCTCCCGAGTGTGACATCTCCGTGACTTGTCGGCTGGCTGTTAGTTGGTAATTCCCTGACGCGTGAGCTCGCTGTCCGCCCCCTCTGGCCGCCAGTCCACCCGTGTCTGCCGAGTGCCCCGCCAGTCCGGTCCAGGCTACAGCCTCGGACACTGGCCCGACGTCTCCCAGTCCACCCCGCGCGGTGACTTGTGCCCGTGTCCTCTGGTCGTGCCCGCTCGGCCGTGACGGCTGGAGACGGCGCCGGCGCGTCACGACTTACACATGCGCCGTCATCGCCGCCGCCGCGTCACCGCTCGCCGAGGGTCGTAGGACGCTCTCTCGAGCCGCCCCGTACCAGCGCTGACCTCCGCTATCCGCAGTGGAGCCCGCGGGGGGCCGCACAGTGCGCGGAGAATGATAGTAACGGCCGTATCATTTCAGCGACGCACATCATTACTCACACATCGGCATCGCCTTGCACGGTGGGGTGACTCGAGCGCTCTATGGAACAAGAGGATACCCGCGAGTCAATGCTAAGTGCGCAACAGCGCTTCTTGTGCACGCGACAATTGATGCGCCGGTATACTGCATTACAGTGGGCGCTCCACCCAGCGGCCTTTGGCAGCGGCGATTCAATCGGTGAACTGACCGGCCCGCTGCGGCGGCCGCCGCTCACAGACGGCCATTGTGCCGCCACCGGGAGAGGGGTGGGCGCGGTACGGCACGACCTGGCTCCTGCTGCCGGGCGGCACGGACCCCAGCTGTGAGAGGGAGCCCGGCACCGCTCGGCAGCCAGTGCGCCCAGACCTGGGGGTGTTGCAGTGGAGACCGACAGTAGCGCCGTCAGGACAGTCGCAGTCGCACAGCACCTAATTGGTCGGAATGCCCCTACAAATTAGACATTCAGTGTTGCAATGCTACGGCACACAAACGCAGCTGCAAAACAGCAGATTTATTCGGGTGTTTTCTATCTTCTCCACAAATTGGCGACCACTGATAACAGACTTGCAACAAAACAGTGGAAAAGTTTCGGCACAGTGTCATCGTTCAGCTTCATTCAAGTCGGGTTTCCACAAACATATAGTTACATCGTTTTCCCGTCAGTTGAAGTTAGCCAACGCCCTATAGCCCAGGTGCACCACTCCGACATCGACCGATTCTCCCCACCCAGTCCAGTGCGGGACAGCTCGGGTGCACGCAGCCCAACCTGGTGACCACCTATACAAAAGACCATAACGGAGCCCAGTCCTCTCAATCTCCTCACCTCGAACCACTGAACAGCAGACAGTACCATCAGTCAGAGAGAGTGTAGTGTGAGAGTTGGGTTTTTGGAGGCTGTCGCCTCGGCGCTGCGGGGAGCGTCGGCCGGCCGCCGTCTGCCCCGTCCCCTCCGGTGTGGACGGAGGGCACATCTGGCGTCGGAGCGGTCCCGGCGGCCGTTCGTCCCAGTTTCGGGGCCATGCCGGCGCGCCGGATAGGGCAGAGGGAGAGTCGTGTCCGAGCCATGGGACCGCACGGTGGTGTGTGAGGGTGAGCGAGCAATACAAAGCAATCTGGCAAAGATTACCTTTTACAAGCTATTTCGGCAACATGCCTGAAGAGAGCGGTGGTGCAGTGATGCGGCAGTGATCGGCACCGCTTGCAACGACTTGCAACGGAGCTGTTGAGGCAGTGAGAAGCAGGAAAGCAGTGAGGCAGGAGCCGTGGCGTCTGCCGTGGACCCCGCCCGTCACCTCGTCTGTCCCGGTGGCTGCTGCTGGACTGGCCCGTTGGAAGATACAGCCGGCCGGGAGGATCGGCAGATACGGCGAGGTGGACTGCGACCGGCAGAAGAACCTAGTGCCGCTGGACTAACTGGACACTGAGCGGCTGGGCCGCTCTGTGCAATGCTCTGGCGAGTGATGCTCGCACTTCGCAGTGAGGGTGATGGCGAGTGGTGCTCGCAGTGAGTGCGCTGGCGAGTGATGCTCGCAGTGAGGGTGATGGCGAGTGGTGCTCGCAGTGAGTGCGCTGGCGAGTGATGCTCGCAGTGAGGGTGATGGCGAGTGATGCTCGCAGCGGTGAAGGTGACAGCCGGTGGGGCCGTGGAGGAGCGGCAGCCGGTGGGGCCGTGGAGGAGCGGCAGCCGGTGGGGCTGTGGGACTGGCAGCCGGTGGAGCTGTGGAAGTGACAGCCGGTGTGGCTGTGGAAGTGACAGCCGGTGGGGCTGTGGAGGTGGTGGCAGCCGGTGGGCTGTGGAGGTGGTGGCAGTTGCCGGGACTGTACTGAAAATTCCACAGGAGGGCCGTGTGGTGGCAGTCGCCGGCACTGCACTGGAAATTCCACAGGAGGGCCGTGTGGTGGCAGTCGCCGGCACTGCACTGGAAATTCCACAGGAGGGCCGTGTGGTGGCAGTCGCCGGCACTGCACTAGAAATTCCACAGGAGCCGTGTGGTGGCAGTGGCCGGCACTGCACTAGAAACTCCACAGGAGGGCCGTGTGGTGGCAGTGACTGGGACTTTTTAGAATAAGTGTCTGATTGTTTGTGAGCTCATGGTTTTTGTGTGCATTTGATTTAAGGTGACCAATTGATTTTTGTGTGTGCCGTTGATGGACACTGGACAGGAGAGGGCAAGTGGTTGAATGAGAGAGCTGGTAGTTTCGTGGCATCTGTGGTCCGTGACAAAATTGGTGAGGCTGGCCAAGTGCATTTCTTCATGCCGGGCGCTGCACGCAAAAAAGATTCTTAAATGATTGGGGAAGGCGCGTGGGCATTATGCGTGCTGATTAGAAGCGTTTAAGAGAATGGCTTAGGATTGCTTGGTTGGTTGTGTGCGTGTTTGTGTTAAAATTTCAGTGGTTGATTCTTGAGAATCAGGGGAAGGTGTAGTGTGAGAGTTGGGTTTTTGGAGGCTGTCGCCTCGGCGCTGCGGGGAGCGTCGGCCGGCCGCCGTCTGCCCCGTCCCCTCCGGTGTGGACGGAGGGCACATCTGGCGTCGGAGCGGTCCCGGCGGCCGTTCGTCCCAGTTTCGGGGCCATGCCGGCGCGCCGGATAGGGCAGAGGGAGAGTCGTGTCCGAGCCATGGGACCGCACGGTGGTGTGTGAGGGTGAGCGAGCAATACAAAGCAATCTGGCAAAGATTACCTTTTACAGAGAGTCACCGCACGGCGGAGTTCGCGACGGTCGAGTACCGCTGACGGACCATCGCGGCGGTCCCACTCCATCACAGAGTGCCACCGCAGCGCTGTCCCCGCGCCACCGAGAGCCTTATCGGGGGCGGGATCGCGGCCGTCGTAACGATGCCCACTGCTGCAGCCGCGGAGGAGACCGGGTGCCGCCAGTTTCGCAAGAAATCGGCACAAGGCTGTCGCCGATCGGAGCGGACCGGCAGCCGGCGCGGCGACGGCGCTAGGCGGTGGGCGGGGGCGGTGGACGTTGGACGGGGGGGGGGCGGCGGGCGATGGACGGTAGAATGGGGATGGTGGATGTTTAGAAAGACTCATTCAACGATAATAAGCCGAGACGGCGAGAAAACAACAAATTTCCAGCCACCTTCGACTTGGTCTCGGAGCCAGCGTGCACTTACAGCGGCAGAGCCCGGCCACTGCAGCGAAACGCCATAGCAGCAGCAGCACCCCGTCCACTGCAGCGTTACGCCGCCGCCGCCGAGGCCGGTCACGGCTGATTTCTCCGGCGATTGTCTCTCCCAGGGCTGCTGCCGGCCGGACCGGCGGCGGCTCCCAGGCCCATGTCCCTCTCCCACACCCTGTCACGAGCCCTATTCCTCAGCGGCGCGCCGGGCCCGGCAGTTATTGTCGCTCTCCGCACCGCCGCACACGAGCCCACGAGCGGCGCACGCTCTCACGAATAGCGCCGGCAGCACCATTTCTCACAGAGGCTGTGGTTAATGTTATCAGACGGGTGTCATTAGGAAAACCGAGTCATCCCGGTTCGCTACCTCTCTCCCTCACCCGGTCATTTAGGCGTCATGTGTCATCAATAAGCCAGTTTTTTTCGTAGATCAGTTTCAACTTTCAGTCACACATTCCACTCACCTATCGACATTAAGCACTGTTGTGGGTTATTCAGAATCAGCAGCAGCAGCGCCTTAGCCCTTTTGCAATTTTTTTTTCAACTGTCATGCATGCACATCAAATGCAAGTATATATGTTGACATCTTCTTTAAGAAGTTCTCACGACATGGATCTTTATGGCACGAGCCAGGGCTCATCATCATGGCCCTCTCCTCCCGTTCAATTTTTCCTCGCTGGCTTTCCGTCACGTCAAACGTCATCACTCTGATGAATGGCAGCACATCACTCACCACCAACGTCATCTCAGGCAAATCAGATGCGAAAATATATCAATCAGGCGAGGTACACCTCTGGGTCCGTTAGGTACCTATAGGATCAATAAAGACGTCCGCTTCGGTGCGCGTTATTATGTCTCATTTCTGGTTAAACAAGTGATCATACTATCCGTGGCCCGTTAACAGCCCGCTCCACAGCGCCCATATCTGCCAAACAGGTGCAATGTCAAAAGAATGAAAGTTAGGCATAGCTATTGCATTTGATTATCATTCGCCAGTTAAAGTATACACAAATATAATTGTAAAAGTAGAGCCTAGTCCATTCTCTAGCAGTACGTCATTATTTCACTTCATTTCTTTTTTTTATTCCGTGATGCCCCGTCGCCGCAGAACGTGCGTCCCCGCCCGCCCGTCTCCCTGTGTCGCGGCGGCAGCCCGCTCTGATCACAGACCAGTGTCGGTCGGCGTCCTGTGACTGAAGCGACTGATCTGACTGAGCCGCACCGCCGCAGTCCAGTCACGTCCGTCACCGGCGGCCCGTGACGTCACCAAGGTCCCGGCCGGAGCCGGCGGCGGGCCGGGGAGCCGCGGCGGCCGCTGAGTCAGGTCCGGACGGGGAGAGAGAGCTCCGAGAGAACGGAGAGGGGAGTGCGGGATCAGCGCGGCCGCTCAGCCGAGGAGCCAGGCCCAGCGGCCAATCCTCGGACGCTTTTTCCTCGGGCGGCAGCTGTCCCGGTCGTTAGGCGGAGGTAAAGCCCAGCGGAATGTCTGTGCGGCAAGAATCATGACCCAACTGGTGCAGAACTGACGACATGGTCACGACGTGTCTACCCGGTGACCGCGGCCACCCAGGGTCGACGCTGGAGGCTTGGCGTGTCCGCGCCGGACAAACCAGTACCCGGCAGTCACTCACACAACGCCCTGCAACCCACACCAGCAATGGGACAAGGACCAATGGGCGGTGGACAGAGGAAGGCGGACACGAGGACAAGGAACACGGACACGGCCGGCACTGCGCGAGAGGAGCGCCCCGTGTCGCTGCCAGCCGGCCCCTCTCGCGGCTGCAGCACAGCGGGGGTCACCGTTTGGCCGGACCCCCGCCTCTGCCGACATTCCAGCCGGCTATCAGGCCGGCGATCGGGCGGCGCAGCTCGGCCGCCGCAGCTGACAGGTTTATTGCTGCCTAACGACGCACCGCCGACCGGGCCCCGCCAGCGTCTGCACCGCCGCCATCCTCTGCTGAACTTCACCGTATCCCACACCGCCGCTCCAGCCGCCAACCTCTGCTGAGCTTCACAGTCCCTACACCGCCGACCGGGCGCCGCCAGCGCCTGTAGGTAAGTACCGCCGCCAGCCTCTGCCAAAGTTCACCGTCCCCCCCACACTGCCGACCGGCCGCCGCCATCCTCCGCAGCAGCCCTCTGCACCACCGTCACCGTCCAGCGTCCGCCGTCCAAAGCCCCTCACTGTTTGTTCGTCGTTTCGACGTTAGCGTGTATCTTCTTCGTTCTGTCGTCATTCGCCGCCCACTTTTATTCCCCTCCACCATCTCGACCTAGCTCCAGTTAAGAACTGCGTAGTCGTCCTCCGGTGTCCGTCGCCCTATGCCTTTCGGTCGACCCAGCTCCGGAGCTTAGCTGTTCTGCGCAGTCCGTCGCCCTATGCCTCTCGCTTGACCCAGCAGCTGCTCCGGAGGCCCGGCTGTCTCTGCCTCTCGATCTGCTCCGGAGGCCTAGCTGTCTCCGCTGACGGGCAGCGGTGCATGTCAAACGATACCGCCGACCAATCCATCTCCGACCGAGTGACGACACCGGCCCGACCCCGGCGGGCTCAGAGCGGGCTCAGAGCGGGCCCAGAGCGGGCTCAGAGTGAGTTCCCGGCCGAGCCCAGCCAATCCCTAGTCCTCGCCCAGCACCCGGCAGGCAGTGCTGATTTGGTTTACACGCGACCCTCACCTGCCGTCCCGGGCCAGATATTGATGTCGGTGGTGCTAAACATGTTTGTGCGCCAGATGTCGTTCCCGAGACGGGCAGCAGCGCACATATGGCCCCAATCGGCCGCGCCGTCTGCATTGCTAATGGTCGGCGGCATAAGCAGGCGCGGCACGCACGGGGCCGCCTGCTATCGGTCGCCGATCCTTTCTCTGCCCGCGGGCCGACGCTGTTTTTGTCGCCCTACAACCGGCGAAATATCGTCCGTCGGGGGCGGCGCGACCCTCCCGACACCCAATGGCAGCCTGTTGGCACACCCAATGAATGTCCGGGTGGCGCCAGGCCAGCGCTGGTGAGGCACAGAGGTCAAGGAGAATCGCCGCACGGGATCGTTCGCAACCTTTTTGGCATGAAGAGCGCCACCTGACATGTGCCACTGTGGCTAAGCAGCTATCGCACATGTCAACAGAGGACAAACTCGAACAGACTTGCGACATGTGCTGTTCGGTGCATCAGCGTATTGTCGAGGCGCCGAAGTGGCGTTCCGACCCTTTATAGGCAGCGTGATGGTTACTAAGGTCGACAGTCAACAGCCGAGCTGCTCCGGAAATTCTGCAATGATTCTGACAGCTCCGGAGTGACAACTAGTGCCACTTCACCGTCAGCTGACGACTTGGGATGTTCGAGAAAACGGTCGCTCAGGGAAGGCATGGGGCGGTAACCTGACCCGCTGCCAGTCTCCGGGGTCGGTGGAGCGGCGCGTCGGCTCGGCCGTCGTCACCCCGAGCCGAGCCATCATCTCGGACTGAGCGGGGTCGCGCCGGCGGCGGCGGAGCGGCGGCTCGCTGCAATCGATACACTATCTCTTCGCGCCGCTGCACGGAGTCGCGGCCTCCATCCGCGCCTGTCTGGATGCCGGCCAGCCGGTGCCCGACCGACCCACATTAGTCCGCCCTGCTCTCCCTGCCGCCCACCCGCCGCGGACCGACCGGAGGGACAGCGACGAACGGGTGAACCGCCCTCCGCTACTGGCCGACCGCCGCCGGCCGCCATTGAGAGGTTTCCGGATGCGAGGTCATGCGTCAGGGTCGTACAGAGGTCAATGCCTCCACCGCCGCCGCCATCGCCGCCGCTGCAGGTCTGATTAACGAGCAGGCGAGCTAAAATTGACTTCAGCGCATCTCTTGAAGAAAGCCTCGGTAGATGCTCGCTGATCAGCCAGGCGGAACGGATGGGAGACAGGAGGACGTGAGCAGAAGCTCCGCCCAACGTCCGTGTGGGGTCAGGGTGGACCCTCCATACATAACACACACAGTACACCTCTGCCAGAGCGGACACGAAGGTCGGAGCTGATCGCGGAACAACTAGAGAGTGGGAACCGGAAAACTCGAACAGAAGGATTAAAATCGGTACCTTTATGATAACATGTTTGTTTAAGTGTGGGGCTAACTGGGGGAAGTTTCTTTGGTCGTTTCCTGACTCCGAGGTTAAAGGACATAAGCCAGTCCAGGTGAATACGAAGCAGCATACGAGGCACGTAAATGTCATCCTCACATGTCGCTGGTAGGTCAGACAAGCAACTCCTTTTAGGGCAGGTGACTGATGCACAATGGCACACTTCGTGCTTCATAATGAAAGCGATACACATTTAGTGCCGTCCGCCCGGTCTTCCTTTTAATGAAACCTTTTCATAGAGCCTGTTTTCTCTTTCAGCTGAAACATGAACAAGAGGATTGAACATGCAATGACCCCAGCTACCTGCAGCATGGCAGGGCTACCATGCTCATTAAACATGTTCACGGCTAGCTGAAATTTATTGCTTGCTATGAACTTCAGCAGCCAACATCACTTGCAAGTCCCTGGCTGTTTCAATATCTTTCTTCAGAGAACATTGTCTATCAATGATCAGCTTCGGCTGAAACGATTGGAACATATGCAAAGATTGCAACTGCCCCCACTGCATAGGCGGCAGAACGGGGAGGGCACCGGGGCACCGTGCCCCCCTTTGATTTTGGCATTTTAACATTAGCCCTATGGGCGTTGAATGGAAAGAATGGGACCAAAAGCCGGCAGTGCCCAGCCCCCCCCCCCCCCTTAACTGAGGGTGTTCCGCCGCTACTGGACCCCAGAACAATCAGCATTCAGCACCAACTCAGATTGCATGAAAACCGACCAACCAGTGCACGGCAGCTTCTATCAGCCGTCCGACCAATCCCGCAGGCCGCAGGCACAGCCTTCACAGTTGACAGTTAGCCGTCCTGCTCAGGCGCTCCCACCGTCCTACGCCGTCCCACCCAGCCCCGAGCGGCACCCTCGCCAGGTAGCAGCTGCGTGTCATGCCATAGGGACTCTGTCATGGCGATTGGCTCCAATCGCCGCGGTCACCGCTCCCGCCGCAGGAGCGCCGCGCTCGCCGCAGCTGGCGCAGATTGGTGCGGCGCGGCGTGGCGAACGGCGGCGCGACCACCCGGCGGTCAGTATCGGCGGCGATCTGGGCGACAGCGCGGCGAGCGCGGCGCGGACGTCGTCGCGTTGTTAGCGGCGCCGCGCCGCCCTCGCCACCGGCGCGCCACGACTGTGTGCGGCCTCGGATGGCTGTGTGTGTGTTCGCCGCCCCAGCGGCCATCAAGGCGTCTTAATTGTATTGGATCGGGAAACGCGACATATCGGGCGGCATCTTAACGAGCCAGCCGACCGGACTACAAAGCTAATGTTTCTAAACAAACTAATGAAGCGAATTAGCCCGGCTGCACGCTCGTCGCCGAGCTGACAGATGGTGGTGGGCCCGCCTACGGACCATGAACCGGACAAGATCTCCTCCCTGGCGGTCCATCCGTTCACTATGAAGGTGATTAACTTCCATCAGTTCAGCTGAACATCATCAGGGTAAACAGACTCTGGTAAAGGGTTAACAACCTCACCTGACAAAGGGTAGCGTGGACGTTCTAAACTATAGGCGTACTAATAGCTAACGTTAGGCCGGGGGGATCCAGGGCGTCGCAAGTCCATCTACGACACGTCGCAAGTTACGACACATGTCCCGTCGCAAGTTGTGTCGTAGCGAAAAAGGAGGGATGTTGAGGAAAGAGGGGTTTGTCGGAGGATACGACAGAACGTAGCTGCGACAAGGTTTAAATACCCGCTTTACTCGAGAATTTAAAAGGCTACACGATCAGCTGATCCCGTAGTAAGCGTCAGTAAGGTCGAAAACTCTATCAAGCATAAAGGAACATTCGCCCTTCTGGTTTGCGAGCTTATGAGACAGCCAGTTCAAGCATGTTCTCTGATTCTGAAGCTTTGTCTCAACTGGGTGACTTGTGGTTGCTAACGCTCACGTGAGTTGCGATGAATTTTGGGATCGATGACAGGAGATTCGTGGCGCTATAGGGCATCTAGAAGCGATGCTTTAGAAGAAATGAGTTAAGAGAGTATGAGGTCACAGAGAGTTAGTAGAGTTGGAGATTGAGGTCACAATTGGAAGTTACAGAGGTCATCTGGGACACTTCAGGTCACGGAGGTCAACTTGGGGTCATCAGAGAGCTCAATTGGAGACCACGGAAGTAATCTGAGACACGTCAGGTCACAGAAGGCAACTTGGGGGCACGTCAGGTTACAGAGGTCAACTCGGGGTCATCACAGAGCTCAACTGGGGGTCATCTGGGACACGCCAGATCACAGAGGTCAGATTGAGGTCATCAAAGAGCTCAATTGGAGGTCACGGAGGTCATCTGGGACACGTCAAGTCACAGAGGTCAACTTGGGGTCATCACAGAGCTCAATTGAAGGTCATGGCGGTTATCTGGGGCACATCAGGTCAGATAGGTCAGCTTGGAGTCGTCAGAGGGGTCACTTAGAGGTTACAGAGGTCATATGGGACACGTCAGGTCACAGAGGTCAACTTGAGGTCATCACAGAGCTCAATTGGAGGTCACGGAGGTCATCTGGGACACGTCAGGTTACAGAGGTCAACTTGGGGTCATCACAGAGCTCAATTGGAGGTCATCTGGGACACGCCAGGTCACAGAGGTCAACTTGGGGTCACCACAGAGCTCTATTGGAGATCACGCAGGTCATCTGTGACACGTCAGGCTACAGAGGTCAACTTGGGGTCATCACAGAGCTCAATTGGAGGTCATCTGGGACACATCAGGTCACAGAGGTCAGCTTGGAGTCATCAGAGAGCTCAATTGGAGGTCACGGAGGTCATCTGGGACACTTCAGGTAACAGAGGTCAACTTGGGGTCATCACAGAGCTCTATTGGAGGTCATTGGGGCCATCAAGGGACACGTTAGGTCACAGTGGTCAACTTGGGGTCATCACAGAGCTCTATTGGAGGTCACGGAGGTCATCTGGGACACGTCAGGTTACAGAGGTCAACTTGGGGTCATCACAAAGCTCAATTGGAGGTCATCTGGGACACGTCAGGTCACAGAGGTCAACTTGGGGTCATCACAGAGATCAATTCGAGGTCATGGGGGTCATCTGGGACACATCGTTTTTAGAATTTGGAGAATCTTTTGGGGGATGCCCCTCGCAACGTCCAAGACCGCCTTTCTGGATTCGCCAGTAGTTGCTGGAATGGTATTAGGCTACTTCATAACCCTGAATACCCCAATAAATGTGAATATAACATATTATGCACCATGTTCAACACTCTCGCTGGCGCGGATTGAGGCCTCATAGACGAACCGTTGGTTCTTGCTTTATAACTCGCGTTAGCGGCAACGGATTGCAACGAAATTTTCAGGATCTCAAGTTTCAACAATTTTCCACGTACCATGCAAATTTCGTGACCATGACCCCAATGACCTGTGACCTGTGACCTCTCCCTCAAGGCCATATCAACTTGCGACACAACTTACGACTGCTATTTCAAATTCGTAAGTTGTGTCGTAAATCAGGCACTTTGCGATAGACTTTACTTCTTAAGTAACGCTACTCATCAATTGATCCCTCCAAAAACGACTTACTACACAACTTGCGACACGTCGCAGCTGCGACGAGGCTTACGACGCTCTGGATCCCCCCAGCCTTAGACTATATAATCGAGCACTACGTAGGTATGGAAGAGTAAATTGTGATTTTATTTTGGAAGGGGATTTCTCTTGCTAATTCCCAGTGATAAAGTAAGTCAATCCGTATTTTCCTTTAAATGCCAAACAGGAGAAGGTTCATTTTGGCGAAAGCAGCGCCAGCGTCTAATCCCAGATAAGCATAACGTCATATCTTGAAGGATATTATCTAATCACAGTGACATCACTAAGCATTAACCCTATTCGCGAGGCATTGAAGGCCCGCCCAGCTTTCTTCGCCATTAGCATACAGTATTAATCATGCAAATCCTGTCAAAGTTGTCACTGCATCCATTCGTGGGTTCTTCTAGCACTCCATGAGAACACTTGATATTCATGACTGTTCTCTGTATTGTCTGAGCACTGTCGAAGAAACTCAAGAACCGACAACTCTGGTCTATGTTCTCAAACAGGTTTTGCAAAATCGAGAAGTTCAACCACCGGATCCGGAATCCCCTTTAGATCTCGAGCTGAGCAGCGCCTAACCCAGACAAAATCACGTGACACATCCAGTCTCCTTAGACCCACACCACACACCGATCATGTGACACGATGGAGTGTTCCGAGTCCCCGGCGGGCGATATTTCTACTAATGAAGTCGTCGGCCATTCAGCTGCAATTCGTCACGAGCGGTGTCGATCCAGCCGCGCCGCTGAGCTCGTCTCCTCTGCGCCGTTCCCGCCGCGATAAAAAGCCACCCGGAGCGGCGCCGACCGCCCGCGGCAGGCTCCGAGCTGCGCGAGACAAAACCAACAAAGGCCGCGCGCAGCGGTCGGGCTAGCGCGCAGCACGCGCCATGAAATCTCATTGAGCTGCGACAGGAGTGGCGCGCCGGCGGCGTCTGGCGCGCGCTGAGACGACGCGCGGCGCAGCTAATTTGCAGGTAACTGTACCGGCCGCTGGTGAGGCCGGCGGCGGGCCGAGAGGACGGAGCGTTCACCCCGGCTGTGCGTCCATCTGCCGCGGCACCCTCCTCCGCCGCCGCGACACGCTACGGACCGGGGCCGCCCTCCCTCGGAGGCGCCGGCCGTCCGCATCAGTCCAGCCAGAGCGGTACATACATGAATGCATACCGCCGTCCGCCGGCAGTGGGAAGAGGCGTCAGTTGCAGCCGACACACAATAACATCGTTACATCGCTGCCGACATCACTGCCGCGGGAACCGGCAAAGGCGTGACCGGCAGTTTCCTGACCCCGCCGACCTCGGCCGTGACAGGAACAGGCTCGACGGCGCGCTTTGTGCTGCTCTCGACCTGCCGCGCTGAAAATGGGCTGGACAGCGGTAAGACGCTCCGTGCCGAGCACCTCTGTATGGTCCTCCATGACGCCAGATAAAAGGACTCCAGCCATTACGCAGTGTTCGTGGATGGCGCGGCGGGAGAGCGCTTTGTCATCTGTCATGACACAACAGATCTCACCTCACCGGAATGACCGCGCCTGGACCGGCGCGGCGGTTACCGCGGCGCCAGGGGAAAGGACAGGCGGCGCGGTCATCTCAGCAGGTGCCGGCCCGTGCCCGGCGCTCAGCAGCACCATCAGGGAAGAGGCCGCTGGTGTCGGCATCGCTGAGTCGGTGGCCACTCACGGTAGCTGCAATGATGCCCGGAGGAGCTGGTGATGACTGTGGTACGCCGGCGGCGGCGGCAGCGGCTCCTCTCGACTCCGGTGGTCGCTGACGCCGGCTCTGCGTGCGCGGACCGGTGCAGTGAGCGAGGTCTCCGCCCGCCGCCCGCGGCTGCTGCCGGCGGCCTCACGCACGGCCTGTAATAGCTCCTCCGACGGTACGGCTGCCGGCCGGACGGCGGCCGACCCCGCCCGCCAGCTGCGGGCGTGGCTCGGCACGCCCCCGCCGCGTCGGCACGGGCAGCGACCGGTCACTGCGCGCGGGGTGCCGGCGCGGCGGTCAGCTCATGGGGAGGGTCCAGTCCGGCCGAGAACGGATGCAGCGACACACCGAGGCGAGGAAAAAAACAAAGACGACAGCAGCAACAGATAAGTGGCATTCCCACTGCAGAACTAACTACCTGGCAAAATAGAGAGCCGGAGTATGCTGACGCTGGCCGATAAGATGGTAGTCTGATGTGCGACGAAGCGAAACTGAGGGCGCGGGCCGGCGTCACAGCGAAACTGAGGGCGCGGGCCGGCGTCACAGCTCGCTGGCCGTGTCACCATCTCCCGGCTGATGGAATCCTCCTCCGAGCCAGTGTCTCTTCCATTACCGATAAAACCCTATTCCGGCATTCGAACAACGATTCTGCATAGTCGTTAATCACAGGAGATGAAAGCCTCATTCCAGTGACACCATTCACTCCCTGATTTCGCCATACAGCACAAAATCTTCAATAAGTTTTTTCCAGGTCCTGGTCTGTGCCTTGCGAAATATTTTGGCATGCATGCCGTTCCCGGGTCCCACAACTTGTGTCATCTTTGCTGGTGGTCATCAAACACCGCTCTTCTGAGATTCGACTTCAGAGGTTCATACGAGAAGCAAGCTTACCTATATAGTATTCGTGGCGTGACCTGAGTTCGCCTGTCCCGGGTCCCAATGGCCTCCACAGTCGACAGCTCGAGCTTTGCGCTGTCCGCAGTCCGCGCGGTATAAGAGTCGAACCGAGCGGGCCAGGGGCCGGCCGGCTGGCGTGCTGGTCAGGGCCGCGGCCGTTCGGAGGGCCGCGCCGCAGGAGCGTCTCCATATGCATGACCGCACGGCGCGATCCGCTCTCAGCATTCGCCGGCTCTCCGATGCGCCGAAATCGCAGCGGGCGCGCGGCGCGGGAGGCGGCCCGCATGGCTCGGATGCCCGGCCGGCGGACGGCGGCTCGCTGGGGGATGGGCTGGGGCTGAGACTGGGCTGGGAGATGAGGTCAGCTCCGACTGCAGTCGGACAGTCACGCCGCACGCCGGCCCGTCCGACCGCAGCAGCCGGTGTATGTTGATGCCGCGACGTTGCGCCGGGACTGGGCCCGTCCGGTCCGCGATTAACAGATACCTTCCACACAGCGATAAATCAACGACTTAGAGCGGCGGCACCCGGCGGCACCTCTCTGACCGGTCCGGCCGCTCCCGGACGACCCCAGAGCGACGCTGCGCTCTCAGGGCGACGTCAGGCGTGCAGACTCCGAGCGGCTCCTCTGTTCCCCGCCCGCTCTACTGAGCTGCGCGATAGTTGTGTACCCAGGTTTACTTCGTGACGTTCTCTGACCGTGGGGATATGGAGATGGCTGCGGTTATTATGCAGATTCCCACCGCCGCGCCACCATTTCGGGTGTGAACTTCATTTGGCATTCGTATCAGCACCACTGTTCATATTTCCATCTTTCAGCGGGTCTCGCAGCTCCGTCGTCGTTTTTCTTCCGTCTCTCTCCCCTCCTCTCCTCCCTCCGCATCTCTCGGCAGTTCGGCACTATCCCGATAGTTCCGCCCGCTCCCCAGCCGTGACGACTCGGTTAGCACATTAATTCAAATTGATCAGCCAACCCCGGTGGGGAGTGCCACTTATTTAGTGTCTCTCCAGCAAATAGCTTTCAGTTCAGTCTAGTTTCACCCTCTCTGCGGCACCGATCGGCCAGGGCGAGTCGCCGACACCCTCGTCAAGTGGCAGTTCCCCAACTCTACCGCAGCAGGCATCCCGTACCAATCCAGTGGTCGGGGACAGCGTGGGACCGCGGCCAAACACCCACAAGAAGTGACCGAAACTCGTCCAGTGCACTGGTCAGTCCGGCTGCTTCATGCCTCATCGACAACAGACTTCCCTTTCCACTTCCTAACCACTTTTTATCGCTGAACGCGTCAGGGTCATGCCATTAGGAGTTACTCCGCCGCCGCGTTGGCAGGGTGTGCGGGTGACGGCGTTTCCTGCAGCCTTTTCCAGCGAAGGTCGGCTGTCGGCAAACCGTCGCCGCCCGGCCGCCGATCATATGATACCACCTGGTGAACTGCACCGTGACAAAGCTATTACAAACTGTTTACCCGGTCTGCAGCCGACAGAGAGCGATGGCGTTCCTCCGTACAGGGAAACGCCACGGTTCTGTGGCCGTTTCCTGGGACTGGCTGGAGTCAGGAAACAGGCCACGGCCGGCTCTCAACACCTGGACAAGGCAGACTGATAGACGGACGAATCGACACCTGCCTGGTGCTCGGTGGCAGAGAAGAGCATGTCCAGTAATTTCCGCCTCACAGACAATGGATGTGCCGGCCCCGCTATGCGCAATACTCCAACCGTGTGATATACAGGAGCATGACGCAATGTAAGACAATCTTGGCACACATTGGGCGACATAAAACGCGCCGCATTTCGTGCAGGCCCGTGCTACTACACGCCCTGTACCTGCGCTCCCTGCACGTGGCCAGAACCGGACGCTCGCGGCGTCAGCACGGCCAGGAGTGGTGACGTCACAGTGCCTGTCTTCACACGCGGTGCACCGTGCATAGCCGCCCGCTGGTGATGGCAGGCGGCTCCTATTTCGCCCAGGTACTCACTGCGGTCGCAATGGCGTCTTCGCGCTGCAGTTATACCAGTCAATGCTCAGGAATGTGTTCCAGGAAGAGGGCAAGGCGCGGTATCCGCTGAGTAAAGCGGAGGCAGCAAGTGCTGGTAAGTTTTAGTAGGCTATGTCTCCAACGGTAAGCCGCAGCTCAGTGGAAGCAGAGAGGCGGCGGCGGTGACGACCGTGGCGGCAGCAGACCGGAGCGAGGTACAGCGTCATCCCGATCCGTCATGGCCGGGGCCGGGCTGCTGGAGGACGCCGACCGCACGCCGAGATTGTCGTCCCGATAACAGGGCTCTGCAGTGTCTCAGCCGGGCCATGGGATCTGGGACCAGGGACCACAGACTACGGGCACCAGAGGCCAGGACCGGGCCGGAGCGGACCGGACCAGGGTAGGCACTGAGACCGGGCTATAAAGCTACGAGTCGAAACTCTGCTCGCATTCACGCAAACGTTCGAAAAGTTGAGCTTGGAGCCCACTGTGAGAGCGGAATAACCAAAGCTAATATCGCATCAGACGGAGTGGGTATCTGCAACATAATGCAGCTCGGTATGTCAAACATGTCAGGTAGGTGACACTGCACTCTTGTGTGACAGTGAAACATGAAGGGAGAGTCACGAGATGGTACTTCAAAACACATGTCGTGTAAGAAGACAGAAACACAAGAGTAGGGAGTGGAGTCCTATGTTTCACGGAATCCGGTATTACTGCTTCACATCGGACATCTATTCCCGGAGACAGTAACATGCAGCGGAGAGAGAGCTGAGGCGTCCACTTGGGGGTCATCATGGAGTGTCCGACTACCCACGCCCAGTGTTGACATAAAACGGTGGGATGGATCACCTTCTGACACACAGGACTTCCATTTGTCGGTCAATCCCCGCAGTCAATGTTCCAGCGTGAATAATAGCCTCGAAACTACACATCTTTAGTCCATGTGCGTTATGTGGAAAGAGTGTTCATGTTTTGCATGGCAAGTTTCAGCTAGCTCTTACTAAACATCTTCGGAGCCGTTCTGTCGCTGTCGTGAACATTGTCCTGTGATAACGTCGTCATGTAGCGTCTTCCGTTCTGTATTGTGTCCGCAAGAGGTTTCTGCAGAGTTGACGCCCGTCTCAGGCAGTCAGGCTCCGAGCTGCACCACCGCCAGCTCCCCTGCAGCCCGGGATGAGCGTGGCGCGCACATCTCAGAGCCGAGGCGAGTGACCCTGATGGGCTTCCGTTCTCCACCAGTCGGCCGACACACGGCCTCCCGGAGATGGAGTGCCCCTCAACACGCACCAATGCCGCCGCTCCAAACAGGCGCGGCGACTTTTTCAGACGCTCTGAGTCCGGGAAACGGAAGCAACAGAGCTCGTACTCCGAACGGACGGTCTTTGGTCACGTGCTTGGAGTCCGCTATCAAGTATAAACACGCAGGCTTTGGTAAATGAACATGCTGGTTGGTATAAAACGACATAAGATGACCCCATCTGATTGGCTCTTAGGCCATCTTTTCTTCGAAATCCGTTATTCCGATACATGGCGGCGGAATATTTTTGTCCGGGCAGAGCCGAGGACTAATCCGGCTCTGCAGCATGTTGCGGTGACGGCCAGATGACACTCGTCGGCCTCATATCCACCGTATCTGCACCCATCTGTCGTCTTACAGCGCCTAACAAGCCGGCCTGCTGGAGCGCCCGGCGCCTCCCCTAGGTGGTCTGTGGGCTGGGCGAGCGCCACGGCCCGCGGTGGCCGGCGCCGGTGGCCCTCCCATCACGGGAACCCGCTCCCGTGAGAGAGCGCCGCGCCCGGAACGGCTCCGAGTTGTGCATGACCGTGACGCCGCGCGGCGCGCAGTTCGCACACAACTGGCACATCCCCCTGGTCGGTGCACGCCTGGCCGCGTCTGGCCCCGCGCACGGCAGCGCACCCACGTCTCTTCGCGAGTGACCGCAGCACCGCAGGAGAGAGGTTCTCGCGCAGCACCGCAGGAGGCGTGTGGGGTTCTCGCGCTGTACTACGGGAGACGCGTGGGGTTCTCCGGCTGCTGACTGCACAACCTCGGTCAGTGGTCCAGTTCCGTTCTGCAGGCTGCATGAACGAGCCGTGAGCCGTCAGTAGATACGAGCATCACGACAGTAATCAGAGCGCTGGCACGCCGCAATCGTCCCGTGCTCAGGTTATATGGCGCAGAGATCCGTCTGCAGAGAACGGCCCCAGTGATTTACAGTGAGATCTACGCAGGGCCCTGTCTAAGAACCGTAACGGCAGTGCGTCTACAGGTACACAATCGCGGCGTCCCCGGCAGTACTGTCGCGGCATCCCCGGCAGTCGGTGGGGCGGCACGCTTCCATGAGCCGTTTAATTGGCGGTGGGAAGGCGGACGGAGACGAGGAGCGGCGCCGGCCGCCGGCAGACGGGTTTTCCAGGGGCGGCAGGCAGGTGCGAGCCCGCCGGGTTCCCGCGTGTCTGAGACGGCCAACGGAGAGGGATAGGAGCGGCGCTAACCAGCGGCTGCAGGCGGTGCCAGCCCCCAGGCAGTCCAGCCAGAAGGTAGAAACGAACACAGCAAGATTTCGCGAGAGCCCAGGGATATGAATAACATCTTCAGCAGTTTATGTTACATCAAGCATCTTTTGTATCAAACTATCGCAACCTCCATTCATTATGGAAATCAAAAAGTGAAAAAGCACCTTGACAAAAGATCATCGAAATTGATTCCCTTCGCTTAGCAACAGGTAGCACCTGCAACAAAGACACCACTGCGTTGTCCGACATGTCGCCCACGTGTCAGCCAGTGTCCCGAGTTGCACCTCTTTTGTTCGGCGGGGCAGAGAACATCACCACAGAGGCGCGACAGTCGTGTTTATCCGCCACCGCCGCCGCCGCCAACACGACGGAGCAAGGCGGCCGGCCGACCTCAGATAAAAACCCGGCCGCGGCAAAAAGCGGGCGCTCGCCGCCGGTCCCGGAGCGGTGGACAACTGCCGGCCAAAGACTGACGGGGGGCCGTCGGAGGCCGCGGATGAGCAGGGGTGACCGGTAGACCACCGTCGAGTCTGTCCGTCGCTAACAGACTAGCCGAGCTAACAGACCGAGTTCACAGACCAGCAGGAATTCTTAAGAGCAGGCCCAGAAGCACAGCTGATGATACCTGAGTGCCGAACCGGTGTATGTAGCTGTCTGTCGGACGGCCCGGTGTACCTGTCTGTCGGACGGCCCGGTGTAGCTGTCTGTCGGACGGCCCAGTGTCGGACGCCCCGGTGTAGTTGTCTGTCGGACGGCCCGGTGTAGCTGTCTGTCGGACGGCCCGGTGTAGCTGTCTGTCGGACGGCCCGGTGTAGCTGTCTGTCGGGTGCCCGGTGTAGCTGTCTGTCGGGTGCCCGGTGTAGCTGTCTGTCGGGTGCCCGGTGTAGCTGTCTGTTGGGTGCCCGGTGTAGCTGTCTGTCGGACGGCCCGTCTAATCAGCTCGATCGACAGGTCGGTGGGACCACCCCGGACGGCGCCGAGGCTGCAGCCTCTAACGGTCGCGGCCATTAGCTACGTCCCTCGCCGACCATCCATCTCGGCCGCGGCGACTATCGGGGCGGTTCCAATCAGGCGCCGCGACACAGTCCCCGAGAGCTATGAGCACGTGCTAATGCCGGCCGGTGCAGCACCTCCCGGGACCGGCCGCGCGCGTCAGCGGGTCGCTGGCGGCGCTGTGCATTTAACCAGCAACAGGTGCCCGGCGAGGGTCCAGATAACGGCCCGCCGCAGCCCGCGGCGCCGTGCACTGAGTGTGCAGAGGCCAGCCGGCGGCGGAGCACGCGATATATGGCGCCGAGACTCACCTCCAAAAGTGCGGCTGGAAGTTGTGGCAGGCGTCGGCTCCTGGACGAGCGAGCCGCGGGTCCCCGCCGGCGGCGCCGCGCGCCACACGGCTCATGGCTGGAACACACAGGGACAGGGGTCAGACGGGTGTCGGCGACCAGTGGCTGTCTGTCCGCACTGCACTGGTGACACAGGCCGCAGCAGGGGCGCCGCGCTCTCTAATGAGGTGACACCGGGACTCCATCCTGCAGGTGACACAGCATCAACAGGGCCGAGTTACGAGCCGTCCCGGCTCGGACTGGGTCAGGGGCGAGCCGACTCGGCCCGGCTCTGGGTCAGGTCAGGTGGGAGGGACACAACTGGTGGGTTAGGGGAGAGGGATACCGTGCAGTGTGGTGGAAGGATAGGAAACAGGGACAGAGCAGGTGCAGGTCGGTGGACGCTGGGCAGGGACAAACCGTACCGGCGCCCGCGATAGACGTTTTGAGCTATCACATATCGCTCGAGTCCTGTTCACTGCAGAGAAATCGACTGTTCGTGAGCCCCGGAGGAACTATAAGCACCATTTGCACCAGCCGTGTAAGGTCGTGGAAAACGGCGCGATATTTTCTGAAGTCGGCACGTTGTTTTGACGTCGAACGATATAATCATCCGAGGCTGATCCCCGATCAAAGAGAGCGCCCGAAAGCCGATAGTCATAAGCCACCTTGGCAACGGCTGCCATCCCTGTATGTGACGAGGTAGAACTATCAGCTGTTCAATCATTTCGGGACCTAAATGTGAAAGTGATAAGTGGGTGCGAACAGACATTCATAGCGGACAGCAGCGTTGATTTATGTGACTGAAACCGGTAAAGGGCAGGAACACGAGCGAAATCCTTTTAATCATTAAAGGGTTGTCACACATCTAGCTGTGTTTCGCAGGAATAAGAGCCAATAAGCAGCGATGTACAGTCAATTGTAGGCAGTGTCGAAACCCTATACCTATCAGCATGCTAAGGTCTGATTGATTCAATTAATTATTCATTTGCTCTATCGAAAAACAAGCCCGTTTATTCCGCTATGTATGACGTAAACTAGCCATTTGACTCCGTGCCAGTTCCTCTCAGGCCCGCCGGTGAACATTTACCATCGTCACCTGCTCCACAGCCGCCGCTAAGCTCCCCGGTGATGGTGGCTGTATGCCCGAGGGCCGTGGCCCGCCATATACCGGCCGTAAGGTGGCCATTGGGCCCGGGACAAGGCGGCTCTATCACACCCCCATCTGACCCAGGCAGTCCAGGTAAACAAGGCGTCCTCCCACGTCCACTGTCCGAGGCAGGCGTGTGAACGGCTGCGGCCGCACACCCGCTCTGACCAATCACAGCCCGCCTGCTGCAGCGGAAGTGACGTCACCGAGGGTCGGCCGCCGAGAGCAGGGAAGGGCGACCAGTGCAACTAGACGGGACAAGGCCGAGACAGCTGATTACTGGTAGGAAAACAGGGCAGTACAGTGTGAAAAGGTGCTAATCGGTAGTCAGGTGCTCGGAGCTGCAAATTGACATCAAACGACAATTACTGTTTTTTGCCAAGACAGCGGGAGCCGGGAGTTGCACTAAGTGCAGCGAGGAAAGAACTCAAAAGGAAGTGCAAGGAAAGATACATGGGACCAAAAAATATATCATTGAAAATGTATAACGTAGAATTGACAAACACTGCGGTCCCGAGTTTATAAATGCGGCATCCCTAATATCTGTGAAGCAAATTGGTGCAAATTATGTTATTTCGAGCACCTCGAAGCAGTGCATGTAAATACAAGCAGTTCGCTAACAGGCGGTCACAGGTCACATTCGCACAGAGCGAAACCTCCTTCAACAAACAGAAGCACAGCCTTGAGACATGATTGCATTCCGAAGACGAAAACCATTTAAAGGGACCATCCCACCTTAACATTAGTTTTGAGTTGAGATAGCCAAGTTTGCGGCCAGGCTCAGAAATCACCATTTATCCTGGTCGCAACCCCCGCAGCTTTATGGTGTTCAAGAAATTTCTTCCCTTTACTTGCAGGGTGGGACCAGCTTAGTCCCTATCTCTTAACCATTAGCGGTTTCTTTGATGACGTCAGCAGTCATTTCAACGCCCGCCATTCCTTGAACCCGAATTTTACTGACCTTGAGCTCCCTTTTTTTATCAACGTGTCCGTCGTCGGCGCTGAGAAAGCCTATTGATTTTCATTTTAATTTGAATATTAGAAGATACCCACCACTGGAACTTGGACTGATATTATACCAAGGCCGAAGATGATCAAGCTGCCTGCTATATCTGGAGCTTGGTGTTCAACTTCAACATGGAATAAAAAACAAAATATCAAAGCAAACTGGATATGGTAGTGCAAGTTAAAGTCCAAAGAAATTTGAAGAGCTGACAATTGACATTAATTCTTTTCCTGCAAGGTTTCCATATGGAGATCACACCATGAAGAAATATTTTTGATGTTAACAGTTGAAAGGGGATTGATCTTCTGGTTTTGACGAAAGACGCTGCTGTCTTTGGAAAAGAATGTCGGCATGAGGTGCAATTGTGCTTGTGAAGTGGTTATAACTGGTCTTTTCACAGTATTAAATTAAATGTGCCATTGCAGCCAAGTGTGTTATCATGTAAGGTAAAATCAAAACTACAATGTTGGTTTTATGAGCATTGAGAAGGCTGGTAGGTAACACCTGCCCGTGCTCGTAAATCATGCTGCCAAAGTATTCTAAATTAATTTAATCATACGCTTTTGTTGTCCAGAATGGTTGCACTATTGTTTGGTATCATATTATTCCATGTAAATATGGTAGTGTAAAGTCCGACCAACATGTTACCAGATTTGAAGCTGTTAGTTACCTAAGTACCTGTTTTTTACTGGCGTGGTGAATGTCACCTGGATTTTGTTTTGAGGTGCAGACCTAGTAACTCTGACTACATGGGTTTGAAGCTATTACCTATTCTGTTTTTACTGGCCTGGTGAATGGCGACTGATGTTGTCTGTGGATGGCACTGAAACCAATTTTGAGTGTCATGTACAGTGTTTTAATACAATGCTGAGGGCTGAAAGTTGTCTTGTTTAGAGTGGTGAAAGTTCAGGATATGCCAGCCACCATGGTGGGTCAGAGTTAATGTGTTGCAGTCAGTTCGGCTTCAGCAAGCACACGGATGGGCATACGCATCAAGACCTGCTCTGCCATACTTTCAGCCAATTTTACCTAGGTAAGTCTTTTCTTTTTTTCTGCCAAAAGCCATGACATTGTGAATTTCAGTGCTGTGGCCTGTGTGTAGCTTTCAGGAAAGCAATTCTAAATAAAGCCCTGATAAAGTGCAAAATCAGCAATGCAGCCCTCTATTACATTTTCTACAACATCTTACTTGTTCCTTGCATGGAGAGAAAAATGCAATGCTATGAATTCGTTTATTCACATAATTTGACAAGTGACATGCAGTTACCTGCTACTATCACTGCACAAAACAGAGCAGAAAACATCAGTTGATCCAACACAAGACACAACAGAAGTTTACAACATAGGGCTGCCGAACCTGCTTCCTCCCACCACAGTTGATGCCATTTCCTAGCCTGGCTTGATGTGAGCACTGAATAGCTGCTTCGTCTAATTACAGCTCACTACCATTCAACTTAAACTACTCTCTTTAAAGTAAGAGTGAGAGCGTTCAGTGTTCATAGCAGCTCGACAGACGACAGACAACAAACATCTTGACAAACCAACCAGTATTTGATTTGGCTAATGATTTACGTGCTTGTTGTATCATGGCCAAACTACTTTAACAGCAATAATCCTTGTTTCATCTTGATCTTGCTTTTATTTCCATTTGAACTCAGATCTTGAAACAATCATCTGAAGTGATATCAGATACTGGCTTCTGTTTCTCTTGAAAGCAAGTTAAAACAACAATGATAAACTAAGGCAGGAGATGTGAGTTGTGGCAGTAGATCTTTGATTCAACAATGTCAACCTTATATTGCTTGAGACCTCTGTGACAAACAAATATTTATAGTTTTTTGATAGTTTGGATTCTTGGCTTGATTTAGCAGATCAGCTGTGAACCTTGACTTTGAAATCACATAAATGTCATGGTACCCGAACGAATCCTCGCATGACATTTCTTCGTAGCACAATTTTCCGTCCGCATTTCTTCGTCTACAAATCTTCGTCGGTGCATTTATTTGTCCCTCTTACTCTTGCATATATTTGCGTTGAAGAAGAAATGCGAGCCGATTTTCATATACCCTGATGCGAGACAGAGTAATGCGATACGAATAAATGCCCTGACGAAGATTTGCAGACGAAGAATTGCGATACGAAGAAATGCCATAAGAAGAATTATCCTGGAATCCTTTATTGGCCATCATATATTGACCTTGATAAGATAAACGTATCATTCGCGCAATATTTGTCGCACTTTGATACCAAACTATTGCTTCCAAATGCCCACGTAAAGAAAACCTTTATGTGACGTCATAGAAGCAGCGGAGTTCCCAAAAAGTAAACAAAAATAAAAGTCTTATATCTCGAAAACGGGTGAATATTTTCCGGTAAAATTTGTAGATGTTCATTTCCGCTCTTTGTGATTCACGCTACATCACTTTTATGCCAATTCATTAACTTTTTTGAAGGTGGGAGGGTCCCTTTAATATGTAAGCCTCAGCTCGCGCAATGCACGTGTCCATTTCCTATGAGCGAGTAAAATGAAAAGTTAACGAAACAGGGAAAATCGACAAAAGCTGTCATAAGTGTGATTAGTCATTAACGCCAGCTTTCCAAGCCTTTTAGGTATAATGCCAGATTAGTTTTAGATAAGCAGACCTTTATATTCGTATAAAAATATTTAATTCTATTGTCTATGCTTTGCTAATCCCATAGAAACGTCAAACTGGGCTGGAGTGTTGGCCGTGTGTCCCTCACAGAGGTACCGACAGCCGTCACCTGCCGTTAGACTGGTCCCATTCAGCGGTCTGAGCCCGTCGTTGACACCCGTCTGCCTCGTTCTGAGGCGGAACTGGGACCGGAAGTCGGTCGACATATGTCGGATCCATTGCCTGTGGCCAGCTCGGCGCCGGCGGTCAGACACAGGTAGTCTGATCGACTGCGAGCGCCCGAGCCGCCCTCACCCCTCTGTAGGGCAGCGGTGGACCAGGGGTTACCTACCTGTCCCAATGGACAGCCGCGCGGCGGAGCTCGGCGGGCCCACGTCCCCCGTCGCGATCCAGCCAGGCGTGAGCAAAACACGGCCGGCGCTGCCCGGCTAAACACCTGTCTGGTGGGCGCCGCGCCGGGGAAATTACCGGCAGGGAGGCGGCCGCTGCCTAAACGGAGGGCGGTTTCCCTTCGCGCCTCGACTCATCAGTCACCGGGCGGCGGGCGGTGTCCGGGCACCGCGGGCGCCCGCCTGCCCCAATTCCCGGCGTATTGTTTTACTTTGCGGCGCTCTAATTAATTTTGAATTGTTCACCGGATCGCGTGGAACATTCTTCGTCCATGCAGCAGATGCAGATTACTTTTTTTGTTGTGAAACGTCAACCGAAATTCAAAGTTCCCACGTGAAGCGCACTGAACACCAGTAAATTAAAAAATACTTTTTCTATTTTCTGTTTTCGCACACCTGCCGGGTCAGAATGGTATGCTGAACCGTGGAGCTATTCCAACCAAATGAGGAAACCCATGCTGAGGAAAATATGCAGGCGGTAGCTGGGCGTCCACACTGGGTGGTCAGTGGTCAGTGGTCAGTGGTCAGTGCCGTCAGTGGTCAGTGGTCACCAATGCAGGTCGGCTGGGCGGTTACCGTCACTGACTGTCTCGACCAACAGTGGTCGTTGGTCGGTCCGACAGCGAACAGTGGTCACAGCCTGTGACCACTGGTCTTTGGACGACCTGTGACTCACAGGTCGTCCAAATTCAGCCTCTGATCATTGACCGATCGGCCCGGCAGCAATCGGTGGTATGTATACGATCACCAGCCAGTCAGAATTAAAAAGCTGGCCAGTGGCCACCGATACATTCCCAGGCCACTGTGCAATGGCCTGTAACTAGACGGAACGGAACGGAACGGTTGGTACCTAAAACAGCGCCCCCATATTATAATGCTAACGCATTAACTCAACTTCAAATGGTGATAAGTACATTTCAATGTGGTTATGTGTTAAATAATGTTTCGATACCTACCTATATACATATACCTACCTACCTAGTAAGTACATTTCAATGTGGTTATGTGTTAAATAATGTTTCGATTTATGCGGATCGTCAAATGAAACTAGGTAGGTATATTTCATTTGACGATCCGCATAAATATATGCATTTAAAGACTCAATTCAGCTGCGATTTGGGTTAGCATGAGCATTTTGCCGCAATGCTTGTCATCGTTTGGTCTCGGCAAAGTAAACACAGGTTCAGTAGGCGTGTTTGCGGTAGCTGTAATTTAGACATCAAGGCCGTGCACTCGACGTCAACATCTCAGCTCCGGTCCAAACAGAGGCAGGTGCTCGCTGGCTTCCATGTTCTCGTCTGCAAAAACACGACAACAACATCGGTATCACCCGGGCAGTCCGCCTCGCTTCGTAAAAATGGAACCGAGAAGCGACCGAGAGATTGCAGTGGCCTCACAGATTCTACGTAATAAGCCAGAACGATGAACGAGAACTAACCCAACGGAAGCCAAATCTGAGTGGGGTGATTTTTTTTTTAATGGATGCTTGGAAACATAGCAGCACTGCGGTGCAAGAAATTGCCCCTAATCCGTCTCAAAGCACAACAGACGCCCGCGCTGGCGCTGCGCACGCCACCCCGTTGACAGGTAGCACCGGGCGCACCTGCACCCCACGTGCACGGCACCGGGTGCAAGTTGTGTGCACACGGAGCACCGTGAGTGCACGGAGGGCGCGTCCGCCGATAGGGTGCCTCGGCAGGCCGCTCGCCACTGTTTTCCTGACATGTCTGGTAGGTATAGTCTCAGCGACCAAGGACGGCAGCCATGTAGGAGCCGTAGCTCACGGCATCGGGTGAACGACCTATGGGTATGAAGTTGGAGCTGACCGACGCTCTGATATGTTTCGATAGTTCCCTCTTCGGAGTTCCTCGTTTCAGAACACAGGAAGATCCCGGGGAATTGGCCTACTGAAGCCTATTTGATCAATGATCAATGATCACGTAGTATCTGATGAAGTATCTGATGCGGAAGACAATGATCACTGATCATTATCTTCCGCATCAGATACTTCAGAGCTGGGGTGATTTATATTGCACACATTAACCTGCATTCACATAACATTACGGGAGTCGATTCGGCGCGGCACAACACGGTTGCAGGTGTATCGGACCCCACCTCCACCGGGGAGGGAGGGGAGGGAAGGGGAGGGGACGAAAAGCATTAGGTAACTACCGAGGATATACCGACGGCGCTGGCTAGTTCGACGTCAAGGGGCACTGGCGGAACGATTCACTAATTACTACTGAGCAGCGCACATACAGCCACTGAGCAGAACTGAGAGCAGCAAGTACAGAAAACACATTATGCGGTAATGCAGTGAGCACACTCCTCATGGCTGCACCTTAAAAGCAATCGGACTGTACATGAACTGCAACGTTTGTAGATTTTCAAAGATCTGAAGATGGAGCACGAACTTGGGACAGCTTCTGATGCTCCAGTGACAGCTGTTCCTCCTTTCAAGGCGGAGCTCACTCACAGAGACGACAATGTAGCAATCTTGCAGTGCAGATGGTGCATGAAATCATGCTGAATCAATCTCAACAATCTTATTTTTGCATCATATTTTGGTAGCAGCTATATGACTGAAGGCCAGCCACAAATGTGCAAACGGCTGAAGCATGCCCTCGGAGACTCGAAACGTCCATGCACTCCGATTCCAGCAGCTCCAGTGCTGTTACCATCATGGAAGTCACCATCTGGCATCTGTACATGACTACCTTTGACATGGGAAGCCAAAAGGCAGTGACGCTTGTGAATATCACAACGTCTTATATGATGATGCGATGACATTACATTACAATGAAACCTTTTCAGGCAGACGGCGGTTCCCAGTAGCGACATCATGATTCATCGCTTTAAAAGCGTCACAGCAAGTTCCCGCTTCTGGCAGCACTTTAGAGCTTCAGAGCTGCAGGAGAGGCTGCTAAAATGGTCGGGCTATTTATGCGGTGCACAAAGCACATTGCACACCCGGACCCTAGCAAACTCGGGTGGTAATGACGTCCATGCATTGGTAATTTCCTATAGGCAGGCTGCAGACCATCTGGGCAGCCTCGCGCTCAACGCTCGCCCTCCATGTGAATTGCACGTGAGCTCATGTTATTGGCTAAGGAGCACGGGCCTTTGGGCTGGACTTTAAATCAGCTGCTTGTCGGTCAGCTCGGAGTTGGCTTCCATTTAAGGCTTCGGTAAACGGTCACCGGAACATGGTTTCTATCGCAAACGGTTTACAGAGAAAAATGTTTGAACTGGTGAACATGCATAGGTAACTGAAAAGGTAAAGGAATTGAGACATAGGACTTAGCTTCTACACGAACGTGTTGAAAATGCCTGATGCCAAGCGGTTTTTAAAGATTATTGGCAAAATTCTAGATCCAACCACCACTATCAACTACCTAAATTATGTAGGTATATTATTTTAGATCTAACCTTCAGCGGGCTGCATCCTTGTCAGATTTTGGTTGTTTATGCCAAACTGATAATAAAAATACGAGAGAGCCGGTGGCCCGGTCTTCCAAAGCTGCTGAAGACAATGTTTATACGGCAGTCGTCACCCAGCCAAAGATACGGCTTCATTAGCGGAAAAGTTAACCTCGAACCAATACAATCAACTCCAGTCGGCGCGGTAATGAAATGATCGGCGGGGCGAGAGGACCGAGCAGCCATTGTTTGGGATTGAGCCGTGCCGTGGGGCCAGTCGGCAGCTGACGATGGGACGAGTCGGAGAGGCTGGACCGAGCCCCGACGACAGGCCAGCTGCGCTGTGAACGGCTGCCAGCCCCAGCCCGGGAGACTGCGCCGTGCACCGTGCACAACAGACTACCCCAGCCGGGGAGACTGCAGAGTGCAGTGTGCACAGGCAGCTAACCATAGGCGCGGGAGCCGGGGGGGGGGGGGCAGTGGGGGCAGCTTGCCCCCCCCCCCCCAACTCTGGGGCCGTGGGGGCGATGCCCCCACAGCTTTGAGACGGAATACCACACTTTTTTTGCAAATGTTTTCTTTTTTGTTGAAAAAGCCAAGGGACGAAAAATAAGTGGCCTAAAACCGGTGAGAAAACTAGATTTGGGGGTACCCTAGGTTGATCTCTATTATGGTGTGCCCCCCCCCCCCCCCCCCAGTCTGAACGTAGTTCCCGCGCCCATGCAGCTAACCCCACCGGGGACTGCACAATCACACAGCGGCCATCCTCAGTCCACACACGACTGATTAACCCGCGCCCTGGTGGGGTCTGTTTATAACGCGACCTGGTGGGGGGGGGCTATTTTTTGCCCCCCCCCCCCCTCGTATCTCCGAAACTACTGGACGGATCCGCAAATTTCAAACGGCGTTCGAAAGGCCTGTCAAATTTGTCGAAGGAAACCAAATTTTATTGACCTCGGGGTCACCGATGACGTCACAGGTCAGGTCAAAGATGAAATGTTTCACCGTTCACGGGTCTTCTAGGGAATGCGCTATAACACCGAGGAAAACGCATTTTGTCGGGAATCAGCGATAGGGCGTCAGTTGCCTAGTAGATATGTTGCTATTAGAGATCACTGGTCATACCAGGTCAGGTCACAAGTCAGGTCACCAAAGGTCACCAAGGGTCACCACATGAACCCAACTTTACTAAGGTTGTGCGATGCATGTTTTATGGCCAGTTTTTCATTTCCAACTCAATGGTGTTGGTTATAAGACCATCAGGTACGGTTTAGGTCACTTTCTGGTGGAGGTCAGGTCAAGGTCAGGTCAAAAAAGGTCAAATTTCAAAGTTGATATTTTTGCATAAAATGGGTATTGATTCGATGCAGCTCGTCACGGGGAGTCTAATGGTGGTCTTTGTTTTGCGCTACGAGGTCTAGAATTGCTGAAAATTGAGTTTGAAAATTTGACGTCATCAATTTTGAAGTTTTTTCGCTATAACTTGGCCAAAAAAGAGGTATCGATCTCAAATTTGGTATGTAGATAGAAGGCGGTAGGGACTATCACATATATTCCGGTTTTTTCGAAATTCAAAAAACTTTTTGGATTTTTTGGCTATTATATTCAAAAAATATATTTTTTGATTTTTGGGGGTCAAAATCCAAAAATTTCAAAAATCCGAGATAGCAGTTTTGTAGCCCTGTCTATTCTACAGCTTTTATGTCTGTATCATTTTTCTGTATTTGCAAAGCTATAGGCCTGACAAGTGACAGCTCTTCCCGCGAAACCCTTTTTTAGGTCGAAAACGGCAGAACATGACGTCACTCTGACGTCATTTCCGGCCAACCTATCATAGCCTTTGGAAAAATGTTTGGTCACAATGTGTAAAATTGATGTCCGGGAGGGTACTGAAAGTTTGGTGACGATCGGCGCAGTGGTTCTGGAGATATATCGAAAAGTCTGGAGGGGGGGCAAAAAATAGCCCCCCCCCCCACCAGGTCGCGGGTTAAAATGCACCGTGCATACTGGACAGTGCATGCGGATCTGCTCTCAAGCACTCTGCAAATGCCCAGTGAGGACAGCGGAGTGACCAAGACAAGCAGAAGAGGCGGAACGGACTCGGTAGAATTCATTAGAGCTCCATCCCGCGACCATGGATTTGTTTCAACGTCGCTCGTTCATCAATTTAGCGAAGCAGAATTTGAATTTAGAAATGTACCTACCTACCTACCCATCGTAAAATAAATATTGGAATAAAAATGCGATTTAACCAGCATGATGTGATTTAAATCCGTACTTACCGGTAGAAGGCAGTCCTCACTCCACGTTCGGTCTTTATAAACGAATCACCAAAGGCACTATCGAAATTCGCTCACGCACGCCACGTTGCACGTTCTCACATGCTGGTCGCCTCCACGTACGGCACAAAATCCAGCCGAGCACCCTCAGCGCCTCTCCTCCGGTCACTGTGACACTCCGCCCTCTGACACGACACTGGTGACCCCAGTCACGTGACACCGATGACACGGCGACACTCAAACCGTCCACCACACCAACACACGACCCTTCTCACGGCAGCGGCGCCGGCTGACTGCCGGTTTCTGCCGGCCGCCGTCTGGCGCAGATGGCAGCACAGTCGCGCGTCTTCCTCCATTGGAGAGCGTGGGAGTCGGCGGCGGCGACGGTGGCGGAGGGGAGGTGGGGGGGGGGGGGGGGACGCGTCGACGGAGCTGACTGACCGTCACTGACGGGACGCAGAGTCGTCGAAAGCTGACGGTGATCGGTGGATCGGGTGGCAACGAGGCGGTATCGACTATGGAGCCTGCTCACGGTAGGGGTGATGACCGCTACCCTGACCCCGAGATATTACGGGACCGCCCCCAGCCGCGATACGACACATAGTACCTACCTACATACAGCCGACAGGCGTCATCAGCTGCCTTGTTCACTGGCCATTCAACAGTGGCCTCCATTGATGCTATTGAGCTGAGCGTTGCTCGCCCCTAGTAAATGATAGGGAATACATAGCTTGTAGCCTGAACTATCGTGAACACAGCTCGTATCCAGCATGTGTTGCCTAAAACTCGTAAGACCTGCAACAAACTCCTGTGCACAGCACATGATCCGTCCTGCGGTCAGTTCTCTCTGTAATACAGGGCTCCCTTCAGTCTGTCCACGGCGCCGGGTCACTGCCCGGTCCGCGGCAGCAGTCCGCGGCAGATGGTCGGTAGCCGCCGACCGGCTCCGTCCGTCCAGCCAGAGACAGCTCAGCGGCCGGCAGATCCGTCATTGGCCGCCGGACACATCCGTCATCGGCCGCCGGACACTGCAGCACGTCTCATTGCCATCTGCGGCGCGACGGCGACATTTATTGCGGCGGATTTCGGCTGGTCGGGGGAAACCGAACAGCCACGGCAGTTGGGAGACTCCTGTGCGGTACTTACATGGCACGAAATGCGTTACCTTGCTGTCAAGACAGGTGCATGTCGCTATCTTGATGATTTTCGAAGGTTATGATTAAAACTTAAAAGATTCGATTATTTTTAGCACCTACATTGTGTTACATGTGAGCTTGTTTTTTCGTCATTGAAAACAACGCACCCCGAATGAAAAAAAAAACTTGCATTTAAATAAACGTGTACAAACTACAATAAGCCAATCAAACTTTTACCTGTGTTTCCCGAGCAGCTGCTAAAGCAACGGCAGTATCATTTTTACCTATATACCTACAAAAAGTGAACGTTAGGGCAGTGACCAATGGCCATAAGTAAAAGATAGGATGCATGCAAAACATGTTAAGTTTGATAAGAACGGACGCCTGAAAAGTGAAAAGTGGTCTCACTCATGTATCCATTCAACGTGTTTGCCTTGCAGAGTTGAGAGCAGTCAACTGAATTTCACTCATCCGTAGGTATGTACACCTGTTCCACTGCACTGGTTTATCTTTTAACTGCTGTTGACAGCTGACTTCATAAATAGCATTTTTCTCAGTGCAGCCAGCTTTTTGCTTCGATTTGCATGTGTGACACTTTCAATCAAACATGTCTCAAATGCAAATCAGCGGACTAACAAGAGAATCGTGTGCCTACAGTTCTGAGGATATGATCAGAAGTGCCATTCCAACAGAGACGCAGCCGCAGGTCCTCATAGCGAATTCTGAATCCCGGAAAATGGAATGCCGTAAGCCTATAGCAAAACAATGAGTACACGACGCTCGCTCCTCCTAACGGAATCAGGGTTAGGTATATGATGACAGTCAATATTGAGACAAGCAATACTTTTCCTGCAATTAATTCGGTCACGTATGCAAGGTTTGAACTTAATCGTACGAAGTACGTGCCATTTTCATATTCTTATTTATGCTCACACAACAATCGGTAATAAGAGCAAAGATAAGAGTGAACAGTGAACACTTTAACAGTCTGAGCATGGTGAGAGTGAGCAGTGAACAGCCCTCTCATCCGCTGCACAACTGGTTCCCAGACCACCGGCTGCAATGACCGGCCCTAACGAGCCTCTCACACTGCCCAGAGGAGGTGTGCAGTGCTGCCCTCGCAGCTACCGAATTAGTCGCAAAACGCTATAAAGACGTGCTCCGCCGGCCGGGTGTGTTTCATTGCTGCGTGACGTCAGAGAGGGCCCCCACGGGAGGCGGTTCCCACGGTTGTCAGTGGCCAGTCCTGAGGGTCTGCAGAGCGCCCCCCCCCCCCCCGGCCGTCTCAGCGGGCAATGGAACTGGTTGGCGCAGGGAGTATACGATCACGCACGCATGTCTGAGGATTTACAGGTGTATGACCGATGGACGCGGGGTTCTTCTCGGTCGTATCTAGTCACACACAGTCAAAGTTCGCGTTATAGTACGGCCAGTGGCTATATGTAAAGAATAGGTAAGTACCTATACTGTCTGTCCTTTGGATATCCGAAATTATTCACCACCTAGCACTCTTGGGGACGGTGGGTACTGGTAAATGAATTAACCCGCGCCCCGCTGGGCTATTCAGCCATACACGCCCTGCTGGGGGGGGGGCAGATTCTGCCCCCCCCCCCTGTCTAACTTCCGAACCGATGGTCGTAGAAAGACGGGGAAAATGGCAATCGAAAGCTCTCAACAAGGCGGATCTTAAGAGCCCAAATTTTTTTGCTTAAGTAGGTCAGAGGTCAGGTCAAGATCAGGTCAAGGGTACAAAATGCAAGTTTCTACAGTATCAGCCTTGCACCGTAGTTGCCGAATAATGGACTGAGACTGATTGCCCAAAACGTCTTCTTAGACTACCAAGACAATATTCGTTGCATACAATGTCATTCAAAGGTCAAGGTCAAGGTCAGGTCAGGTCAGGTCAGGTCACCAAAAACAAAATATAGAAAAGGGCATGTGCGACACATGTTTTATGGGTCATTTTACTCATAGAATTCCATAGGCACACTCAATGAGCGATATGGACCACCTCTGGATGAATTTCAGGTCGAGGTCAGGTCGATCAAGGTCAGGTCAAGTGAGGTCAGATTTTGAAGTTGGTTGTTAAGGCCTAAAAAGGTGTCTATCTGATGCAGTGTTTCACGGCGAATCGAATGGTGCTATTTTTGTTTCCGTACAAGGTCTAGAACTTCCAAAAGAATCATTTTTCAAAATTTTGTGTGTCGTGACGTCATAAAATTTTGAATAACTCCCACATTTTTACACCGATTCTTCTAAAAAATTGTATGTAGGTGCACATAGACCACTTCTTTGACATATATTCCGGTTTTTTCGATACACTCAAAATTTAGAATTTTATAATTATTTTCCCAAAAAAGTCAGTTTTTTTAGAAAAAAAATTGGGCCAAAATCCGAAATTTTCAAAAACCGAGATAGCCATTTGATAGACAAAGTAGAATCACGTGTAACCTTTTTGGTACGTCTTGATTCCTTTAAAAATGAAGATGTAAGCGGCGTTTGAAATTTTGCCGTTTTTTAGGCGAAAATGGCGAACATGACGTCACTAAAACGTCAATTTCTCAAAAATTTCCCGACGGATTTCGCTCAAATTTTCAGGGAACGTTTCAAATTGATGTATGATAAGGTACTGAAAGTTTAACGTCGCTGGCTTAACGCGTTTAGAAGTTATTGACGAAAAACGGGAGGGGGCAAATTCTGCCCCACCCCCCAACGGGGCGCGGGTTAAGTGATCCTGCAGGGCGACCGTAATGCCCCGGCATCCTCCTTAGCACCGTATCAAATTAACACCATTAGGTTTCCTGAACCCGCGCCCCGCTGGGCTATTCAGCAAATAGCCATACGCGCCCTTCTGGGGGGGGGGGGGCAGATTCTGCCCCCCCCCCCTGTCTAACTTCCGAACCGATGGTCGTAGAAAGACGGGGAAAACGGCAATCGAAAGTTTTCAACAAGGCGGATCTTAAGAGCCCAATTTTTTTGCTTAAGTAGGTCAGAGGTCAGGTCGAGGTCAGGTCAAGGGTACAAAATGCAAGTTTCTACATTATCGGCCTTGCACCGTAGTTGCCGAAGAATGGACTGAGACTGATCGCCCAAAACGTGTTCTTAGGCTACCAAGACAATATTCGTTGCATGAAATATCGTTCAAAGGTCCAGGTCAAGGTCAGGTCAGGTCAGGTCAAGTCACCAAAAACAAAATATAGAAAAGGGCATGTGCGACACATGTTCACGGGTGGAGAATGTTTGAAAAAGTTACCCCGGCCGGCGACGAAAAGTCAGAAAGACGATGATGCTCAAATATTTGTCAACGGTTATCAACAAACCCCTATTCTGTGGCATAGAATAATGGATGTCTGCCGTTTGTACGTTTTTAGGGAAAACTGCTGCACGCTGGTGCGGAAGATTTCGTAATTGTAACAACAATTTTGCAACACGCCTTAAAATTTCGGACGCATGTCACCTAGTGCTAGGTCAGGTCATCAGGTCAAATTTGCTGGATGATCGTGCTAAAAATGCCATCATGCCCTTTGCAAAGCTTATTCCTTGGAAGTTGCAACCTTCCCACACAAAACAAAATGTCAAATTTGACCGTTTTGACCCTCTTATTGATTTGAGCTCGCGCCTGAAATATTATTCGCGACCGAGCCTTTAACGAGTAATCGAATGTTTTGTTTCCAGTGTTTAAGCTCCGTTATGTTCATGAACTGTGAGGAAAGTTGTCGGAGAACGCTAAAATCAGAGAAATTTGGCTTTTGATGATCTATGGTGATTTTATTATTGAGCTTGCCTAAAACATGACCAGATTTCTCTGATCACGTTTGTCGCTCTTTCAAACGTCGTTCCGCTTCTCGCCTCGTAGCCCAGTAGCCGAGTTAGAAGGAGCGTGAAAAGCCCACCTCTCGACACAACGTGTTACGATAAGGCCACCACCAGCTGGCGCGGGTTAAGTTGGGGGAGCCTTGAGCCCCAGCAGCTCGTCCTTCTATCTCACTGATATTACCCTCGTCCTGTCTTGTGATGTTATTACAGTGCCATCTTACGATAACGGCCCTTACGATATGATTTACTTCTGTTTGATGAAACATGTCGGGCTCCGCGATGAAAAGACTTAAAAACATGGAAGCTCCAAAATGAAAATAAAGTAAATTTTCAAGAACTTTTCAAGGTAGATAAGAATAATGAGAGACGCTTTTATAGATGGCAGTTTTTTTCGTATGGAGACAGCTTTTAGGATTTACAAAAGTGGAAAAAGTTACCCCGGCCGCGCCGCGATCGGCTGAAAGTTACCCCGGCCACGGCCGGGGTGGCCGGGGCAGGTTCTCCACCCATGCACATGTTTATGTGTCGTCTTATTCATAGAATTCAATAGGCACACTCATTACCTACGTGATATGGACCACCTCTGGATGAATTTCAGGTCGAGGTCAGGGCAAGGTCAGGTCAAGTGAGGTCAAATTTTGAAGTTGGTTGTTAAGGCCTAAAAAGGTCTGATGTAGTTTTTCACGGCGAATCGAATGGTGCTATTTTGTTTCCGTACGAGGTCTAGTACTTTCAAAAAAAAATCATTTTTCAAAAAATTTGTGTGTCGTGACGTCATAAAATTTTGAATAACTCCCACATTTTTGAACCGATTCTTCTGAAAATTGGTATGAAGGTACCTACACATAGACCACTTCTCTGACATATATTCCGGCGTTTTCGATACACTCAAAATTTAGGATTTTATAATTATTTTCAAAAAAATAGTTTTTTGAAGAAAAAAAATTGGGCCAAAATCCAAAATTTTCAAAAAACCGAGATAGCCATTTGATAGACAAAGTAGAATCACGTAAAAACTTTTTTGTTACATCTTGATTCCTTTAAAAATGAAGATGTTAGGGACGTTTGAAATTTTGCCGTTTTATAGGCGAAAATAGCGAACATGACGTCACTAAAACGTCATTTTCTCAAAAAGTTTCCAAAGGATTTCGCTCAAATTTTCAGGAAACGTGTCAAATTGATGTATGATAAGGTGCTGAAAGTTTGACGTCGCTGGAGTAACGCATTTAGAAATTATTGGCGAAAAACAGGAGGGGGGCAGATTCTGCCCCCCCCCCCCAGCGGGGCGCGGGGGGCAGAATCTGCTGCAACCATTCCCGGAGTGCACGACCCACTGGATAACGATGCTGCAAAATAGAAACGCCTGAAAGCATCTAGTAAACTAGGTGTATTTTATCACATTGCAATACACGATAAATTATCACATCACAAGCCAAATCAAATACCGTAACTTTAATTAACGTTACTGTAATACGCGTTACCTACACATGATACCGGACAATAGTCGCTTAGGTTCCTACTAATTTCTCCTCCTACTTCTAGGTAAACGACAAAAAATCATACACCAACTAATCGAAAATAGCTAACCGTACCTCTACGATAGCAGGCGTAACATAAGCTAAATGCAGTTTCTGTTACATCGGGTCAGCAAGAAAAGTAAAAGATACGCGAACATTTAGTGTGGTAAACTATAAATGCATTGATTTAGGTGGGTCAATGGAAGGTGGTAGGTAAGGTAGGTAAGGCAGGTAAGGCTGGCGGGCAAGGCTACATCCATGCCTACTTGTGTGATCATGATATGCAATACACTTTCTAACGACGGCTACTTTACTCCCATGCTGTGACGTACTCGTAATTATCACTCACACTTATTGCTAGCATTCGGTTAACTACCAAATACGTAATATAATTCGGCCCATGACACCGGCGTCTTATTTCAAACACTGCAAGGTTATTCCTCATTTTAGATATGCGGATAAATTCAATGCTCATCTCATTCGTCTTTGAATAAATGCACACAGTTTCATGCACTTTGTTTTTGCTTTGACGGATAGTGTACCTAACTATATCCATGTTTGGACCGTGTACTGAATGGATAAAGGGGACACAGAGTTGATTTGACCAGCAACTGAAATGTCGCTGTTGCTGAGCCAGTCCCGTGTGAGAAATAGCTACCGGAGTAGTGGAACAGGCCAATAGCCTCCCAGACGGATAAACGGTCACCCAGGCTGACCGCACTGGCTGTGTTGCAGTAATCGTCATCCCGATACAGCTGCCCAAGGAATGGAATGGATAAGTTCTGAAGATAAAAGGACAAGAAAGTCGGCACAGTGAGCAGAAGGCACATCATCGCCTTAGCTAAATGTAATTTAAAACATTTAAACTCCTACCATGGCTTTGTGACGATTATAAATCCAGGATGCTGGGTGCTCGTGCATCGAAACAAATTACGCAATCGAGATGCTTGTGCAAAAGCTCAATGTTCAGGTGCTCACAACTGGTAGCTCAGAAGACGCTTCTGAAGCATAGCTTACATTTAGCTCATTAACACATGCCTACCTACCGTCAAGTTCATCGGACGCGCCACTAACACTCGCAACCCACCAATCATCAGCGTGGTGTTATGGCCAAACAACGCATCCGTTCCGTGCTTCTATCCTCAGGATACTGAAATCCTTCTCCTCCACGCCGCAACCCCCTCCGGGCTGGACAGGCAACTTTATCTCATGCGGGCTGCTCCCTTGGAGCGGCACCGCTGCTCCCGAGGGAGCGCACCCCGTAGCCGGGTGCAGTGAGTGCCTTGGGGCTGGGTGGCCTGTCCTCTGGACGGGCTCAGCCCCGGCGACTCACTAGGGTGCCTGCCCAGACCAATGTCTCTCCCTATATCCTAGCAACCTCCCGGCTCTGAAATGGTCTCATTGGACCGAAAGAGCCTAACCCAACAAAACAAACAAAGCCAAACAACGTTTTCTGTGACCTCGTCACTAACCAGGTACGCAGGGCATCACAAGTACAGTCACGAATCCTCTTATAGTCAGGTGTTAACCTTCAGAGCCACATTCATAACCCAAAGACCTGTCGACACGTCTCATCCAGCGATCTCCCACGCACCACGACCAATTTCAGCTTCACTTCGTCCTCTAGAGACGAAACCGATGCTGGTGCTGACATCTATTGCAGAAGCAGCAGGGCGGCAGTAATAGTTCCGAAAGCAGCCGCAGTAGCTCGAGTGGCGCTGTTTCCGTCCCCGATGTTCACCTGAAGTGGGGTGAAACGTGCATGAGTTCGCTTTTGGGAGAAGTATGCTAGATATACGCAGAAGCTGTTGAACCTAAAAAAAATGTTTTAGGCTGAGTTACTTATTTCGTCATGACAAACCCTAAGAAACTTAAATTGCATATTAGTGGTGTGCGCGAATTAGGATCGATACCTACCTACAAGCTCCAATCATGTGTGGCCTAAATGAGCTCCACCGCGCTGAAAATTCGAATTGATTAAAAAAAAAATCAAGACCTAATTACAGTCACCCTTTTGTAAATTCAAGCAGCCAATGGAGGAACCAAGACCAAGTGTCAAGTGACACCGACTACCAGGGCTGCGGAGTCGGAGTCGGAGTCGGTCGGAGTCGACAGTTGTGACCGGAGTCGGAGTCGGAGTCGGAGTCGATTTTAGAAACCCGAGCCGGAGTCGGAGTCGGAGTCACCGAAAATCTGTCGACTCCGCAGCCCTGCTAAGTCTGCGGAGTCGGAGTCGGGAGTTGGAGTCGGTCGGAGTCGACAATTCTGCCCGGAGTCGGAGTCGGAGTCGGAGCTGGTTTTTGAAAGCCGGAGTCGGAGTCGGAGTCGGAGTCGCCGAAAATCCATCGACTCCGCAGCCCTGCCGACTACCCATTTAGCTAATTTCGTCTGCAGCTTGACATCACGGACGTCTTACCGTGAACGTGAACGTGTCTTACCAGTTACCGTGAACGTTAACGTGTCTTACCGTGAACGTGTGTTTGTACGTGGAGCCGTGCTGGTCACTGCTCTCACACATGTAGATCCCCGAGTCCTCCTCAGCGGTAGGCTGAATCTGAGGACGACAATACATGGTGGGTCACCGGTCAGTGTTCAGTGTTCACCGCGGGCCGCCGGCTGTGCACCGATAGACGCGAACTCATCTACAGCGTGCAGAATGCTGCGTGTAGCGTGCAGAATGCTGTAAGTAGCACGCGAATCAATGCCATCAGTTGACAGAATGCGGAACAACCGGGGAGCATCAATGTAAAAGATGATGTGTTGTTACAAGGAACCGCGATTGGTAAGACAGAAACCCGGAGGCCCTAGCGCTCGCACGGCACACCTACCGGCAGAGGTCGCCCGGGTCGGCCGTGCAGCGCCAGCGCCGGCGCCGTGCCTTACCGTGAGGATGTAGGCGCCGTTGTCCGATTTGAGCTGAAACCGGCTGTCACTGAGGATCAAGAACGAGTCGTGAGCCACCTCCATCTTACCATTCTCGTCTGTCGGCACACGGAGGGGAGGGGTGGGGTCAGTGACCTGACCGGGGTTACAGGGATACCAGTCAGCTGGTGGGGAGGGGGGGGGGCGGTCGCCAAGCGGTCATTGGGTGGTCAGTCAGCGGGGAGAGGGTTGGGGGTGGGGTCAGTGACCCGGGTCACGATTACATCGCTTCATTCTTTTCTCGAACGTGTTTCTGCCAAAACGTTTATTTTGATACATTTTGCCTTTTTTGAGACCATACCAATACCATGATGGATGTAAAATATAACGACATGCTGGCAAAAAGGCTAAGTTAACGAGGGAGGTGTGGCCTGATTTCTTAAAAAGCTGAGCTCGGTAACTTTGGACTTTCGATTATCTCGGGACTGCCTAAAGTTTTAAGGTTTTCCTATATAATGACCATATCTTAACGATTTTTGTAACATATCGGATGCCGCTTACCGGCTCTAAGACAGTGGCTCTAATTAAAAAAATTCTAGTTAAATCACACAGGCCACAGCAAATATTGATGAGCTCGAAGCACGAGCGCCCGTCGTTTCTGGTAAAACGTGTCCCAGTATGACTGAAGTAAACGACCACGCGAATTACCAGCCGATCAATGTTGGTTATTATCTTAGACGACCGTGTTTATGTGCCTGTGAGGACCGTTTCATTTCACGACCCTGTAACACTGCCGTGTGTGTTATGCTCTCTGCAGCCATACCAGGTATTCAATCTCTGTCATCTTAACAGGCCTATCGCCGGGTCAGGCGGCCGGTCAGCCGAGCAGTGCTGGGGACGGGTGGCGCAAACTGGGATCTGGCAGTGGGATCAGATGTCGGGTCAGCACTCCTTTTACCTTAGTACTTTTTCTTACTAGATGTTTAGTCAACTACTGAGAAACGGCCTGTAAAAGACCTCAAATTACCTAACAGCTCACGTTATTCAATGTCTCGCCGATATACGAGCATACGGTCTTGCTCTTGCCGTTCCGTATCGGGCATGCCTGGCTACCATATACATATGTTTCACAATGATGTACCGGTACCAGGCAGAAGTCAGACGCCGCGCTGTGACGTCACGGCGTCTCATGACGTCACAGGGGGAAAACGGAGCGGGTCGTCCTCGGCTGGCACCGCTGATAACCAGTCCGGTCCGGTTTTAAAGGTAGAAGGGAGGCTAGGTGCCGTCGACCGCCCCTGCACTTCGCTGTTCTGGTCACGGGATACCCGGGAAGTGAGAGAAATGTCCGAACTTCACAGATTCACCGACACTTTATTTGTGAAACGATGGGTCTTGGGAAGGTCATCTGCTTACGCTAGGTATTCACCCGGCACGTTATTGGCACATCGAGAGGGTACGTAAATTCGCAGTGCACGGAACCAAACGACTGGATCAACAAACCTCATGTTGAACCTATATATGAAAAGATGAGTGCCAGCGCTATGAATAATAAAAAGTACCAACCACGCCGTTAAATTGCCACATCCCTCTCAAAGTAAAGGTCTTCCATCACTATTTTGTGATGTTTTATTCGCTTTCTTATCGACGGGCTGTGTCTGAGTGGCTCCTGGCGGTACCGTTATTGGTCTGGGACGCATCACCGGTCGTCCTGTGATGCCTCGCCCTCAGCCGCCCCGACCAAGGAGCCCAGACCGCGGCAGAGACGGGCGCCGCACCTCTTACAGACCTCCTGACCCACTCCCGAGCTACAGTGACCCGTGGGAGCCCGCACAGCAGCGGGCGCCCGCAGACGCCGGTCACACTTCTCCAGCCTCCACAGGACAACCAGTCAGGTCCCGGACAGTCGCGCGGGCTCTCAGATATCTTATGATACCTATATAGGCAGTAGGCACTTACACAGGCATCCTACAAAAAATGCCAACGATTGATGTTGAGCGTTATGGCCTCAACCAGCCATCGTTATATTTCATTGTGTAAATAATTAATGGCGATACATATTTTGAGAACTTATCATTGTTCCAAGCCTTGTGATTAATCGAATCAAAGAGCAAATGTCACTGAAGTTATCTCGAAACTAGAAGAGTTCAACAGTTCAACAGCTCGTAAAGCAAGAGGCATTAATCTTTAAAGGGAGTTAGCACACAAACTTACGAACGCTTTAATCTGGGTAAAATTCCAGCGCCATATTGCATGTATGTCCTAAGACCCCTGACTAATGCCCAATGCGCTATTTCATCATAGCCCCATAACCGGATCGAGCGTCCATTCCTGGCACCGCGCTAGCTCCGCTGTTGACCTGTCGAGCACGGGCGACGCGGCTTCGAGAAGAGAGAGCGAGAGCGACGGCGACCCAAGTCGCTGCTCTCTGGCGGAGGTGACCTCTACCAGGCGGCGGCACGGGTGACCTCTACCACACCGCGCGCGGACATGGGACATGACAGGCTAAGCCGGCCAAGCCGCTGCACCGTCACAGAGGAGTCCTATACCAACTGCACCGACCGGCTCGGTGGATCGGCCAGCGGGGTCGTGCCACCGCACTGCGTGTTCAACGTGCACCGTGCACAGCTCAGTGTGCACACCGCACAGTGCAATGTGTGCACGTTGGGAGTGGAGTTGCGGGCGGACGCCGGCTGGTGGTCTGTGCGGCTTGCGAATGCGTCGTGCAACCTTGAATCGTGCGGCGACAGCCACCCCTCCCCCTCAGTACCCCCTCCCCACCGTTCCACAGTGACGTGCCGCCCTGACCGACCGGTGTCCCCACGCGGCGGAACTGGCGGTGACGGGGTCTGTCAGCAGAAACCTGTTCGGCCCTCCCCCGCACAGGCGCGAACAGGGGCCACCGGTCTGCTCAAGGGGACCGCGCCTGCCGAGAGGAGTCCGCTCGGCCCTACCCCCCCCCTCCACAGGGATGGGCAGGGGGCCACCTGTCTGCTCAAGGGGACCGCGCCTGCCGGGAGGAATCTGTTCGGCCCTCCCCTGCACAGGAGCTCGCACAGGGGACCACCTGTCTCAGCACGGGGATCGCGCCTGACGGCGACATTTAGGAGCTGCAGGAGCGAGTCATCAGCACCACCTGTGCACCGTTACCGGGCCCTGAACTTTGAGCACAGGACGGGGCTGGGAAGGCGAGACTGGATGTGTGGGTGGACTGTCGGCTGGTTCCGCCGCTCACACAGCCGCTGTTTGTATATGTACCGGAGGCTATGCACCGGCACGATCCGGCCAATATCGACCGCCATTCAGATGCCGGAACAGGCGCGGCCGAGCGGATATACATAGAAGTGGGGGAGGAGCTTTGGCGTGCTTTGGTCTCAGCATGTCAAGGCTCCGATACAAGAGAAGCCGGAGAAGCAGGATAGGACTCGCAATACTTCTAGGTGTAGCTTCCTTCTAGGCATCTTATTTTTTTCAGCCATTGGTCATTGGGATAAACAAAACATCACGTACCCACATAACTACGCTATGCAATGAAGAGAATGACGTTTAGTGTTCATGTAACCCTCGCCAAACCGTCTCATCGCAGAGGGGATGGTTATTCAGCGTTCCTCCTATTGAATAATCAGAGGGCTTGTGAGCTAAGAAACGTCTGTTCAATGTCTCATTTCATGCCCACATTTAGGCGCTACATCTGACCACACTTTTCATTCAGGACTGATCGGTTACAGACTAACTGACTGCTGCATGGTTATAACGACACAGGCCAGTGTCGGTGACAGTGCCGTTGCCGCACCCCCAAGCGGGTGACCTGCAGCGGGTGTCTCCTCACCTTGTTTGTACCAGAGCACCCGGCCCCCGGGGTGCACCGAACACTGGATGGACACCATGCCGCCCGGTGCACTGTTCACTGTCGACTCCGTCTGCGCATGGTCGTTGAAGCCCGGCTTCTGACCTGCGGGCACACAGGTCACAAAGGTCACAAAGATCATAAGGATCAGAGAGTTCTCAAAGGTCACAAAAGTCAGAAAGGTCACAAAAGTCACAAATCTCACAAAGGTCACAAAGATCACAGAGGTCACAAGGATCCCAAAGGTCACACGGAGCCGCCGGCTTACAGACTCAAGTGGGATAACCTGGCATCAGCATCCCAGACGGCATCGACGAACGATCAAAGGAAAACGGACAAACATGAGTCCAGTGCATGCCGTCCATCACCAGAAACAATAAACCAACTCATGTCCAGTTGGCGTACATAAAGTCGCCGCAAACGACGGCACGCTCGGCAGAGACGGCGAATTTTCAACGATCGCTGCCGAGTGCAATGCATGATGCAATCCGTGCGGTACGAACGTTACCTCACTGGGTGAACAGAATTGGTACCCTGGGAAAATGGCATCGATTCGTCTCAGTCTCTCTCACTCAGCCATTTCTCTCAGCATGCCGTAACTCCCATCTACCGCCAGGGGCGTCGCCGACGGGGGGGTCGGGGGTCGCGACCCCCCACTCGTCAGAACCGGGGGGTTCGACCCCCCCCCCACTTTTGGCGATGCTGAATAGGCTTTTTTTTTAGCTATCATGTCAGGGAAGTTGGCGTCAGCAACATCAACAAATACAACGTCAGATTCAGAATCGCTTCAAGAGCTCCCTATAGTCCCTATTGCTTATAGGTCAATAAGCTGTGGGCTAGAACATCAGCATGACAATATGATTTTAGTCCCTTTTTATCCCTCAAATGAGCGAGCGCGTCAAAACCGACCCAAGCGTTCGTCTGATTGTCAAAATAATGGTTGCAGTCGATTCGTCGGATGACGTATTAGTAACTACGAGACGAGGTACCTGGCTAGCCTCAGCCCTGCTACCCTCGGACCTGCCTGCAGAGGGGAAATGGGGTCAGATGGTGGATCCCTCTGGGGCTTTCCTAATAAGACGCGCAAAAAGGAGTATATTGCAACGAAACTTCCATTGACCTCGTGTTAAAATTTTACACCTATTCTAAAAAAAAATTGGCCCTGATTCGAATATGGATGACCTTGGTTAACTTTTTTGAGTTTTATTTGCTTCCACTTACAAGTGTGGTTTTTGGGGCTGATTTCGAGTTTAGCGCCCGTTTGAACCGTTTGAAGTAGTTTTGATAAATGATGGTTATGTAACATGTTACGAAGCTATCGTTGGTAGTTGTCAGTCACCCACTCTAGATGGCCGGCAGGAAGCCTGCTGATCGACCTGACCTGACCCGACCCGATCTACCCAAAATGCATGGAGTCATCATCTTTGTTCAAGACTAACATCGAACTCGTACTCGGGACCCCGATAACAGCTATGGCTCACTAAAGGCCTGTACACATTCAGCTGTTGTGCTGTTGTCAGCTGAAATAGGCTCCGCCCACCGCTTCTGGCTGACGGAACTTTATACATTTGGCTGATGAGAAATGTCAGCACTGGCTGACTGTTTACAAATATGGCGTTGTAAACAAATATTTCGTCTCATCTTCATGTTCTTTATTAATACAATACTTAAGCAGTTAGATATATTATCAAAATATTTACTGACAATGTGCGAAAGTAATAAGTATTTTTCTTGTATCGACAATTAATTATGAAACCAAATATATGTGAATAGCGCCAACATGGTGTCCAAATTTCATTTATCTGCAGTGCTCAATAAAAATCTGGCACGTGATTTGCTTTCATGCGCCACTACCAGTGTCCAAATGCGTCATTTATGGCTTTTGCTGACGGCTCGGCATCTCTGCACTTGCTTTCTCGTAGCAGCACAGCCCGTCAGCCCATGCTGCCGGCAGCAGAGAGGTGACGTCATGTTGCATGTGCAACATAACGTCATCAATTTTTCAGCCAATAGTGTGAGCGATTTTCGGCTGACAACAGCACAGCAGCTGAATGTGTACAGGCCTTAAGTCCTAGCAGGCGGACAGATTTTTCCTGCTTTTGGGCGTTGACCTAAGATGACCCGGCCAAGACCTTGAAATTAGGCATCATCGGCTTTCTCTCATCACGGGCAGCATGTTCGCTCTTCCGCGAAACTCTACCTCGATCAGGGGCCGAAAGCACGCCTTATGCGTTACGTTGGTAAACGTTTTACCTTAGCGACCCGCAAAATACGAATAAGAGCTACAGCAACACAGAAAGCGTATTCGATAGCTTTCTAAAGCTCTTTCGCCAACTTCGCCTCAGATATGACTTCGGGTCTATGGCTTGTGTGTGTACCATAGAGTCCAAACAGCTAAACGGACGGATTTTGCCGAAACATTTGTTCTGTAACAGCCTATGATTCAGTGAATGTGTATGATATTCATGTTATCACCATCGTTTTTGTTTCGTCGAAACACGTCGCATGGCTTACAATTTGAACTTAAAAACTTGAATAGAAAACTTGACATCAGGTTAAGGTCATGACCTGACCGGAAAAGAACCTGCTGCATATGGATCGATCTGTGTTACTGAGCTGAACACACTCCAGGTGCTGTCATCGCTCTACAACGTCTCCATCAAAAGTTGTTGTCGAAAATGTGTACCTTTGATGACCTAATGACTGACCATTTCAGTCACCACTGGTCATTAGCTGCACCGTATCTCTAAAATGAACAAGGTGCCATGGCTACAAAAGTATCTAGCGTTTTTAGCATATTCTCTCAAAGCAGAGGGCATCGTGCTTTTTCCCATATGTTATCATGATTGGTGAGGTCACACACCTATTTGACCTGACTTAGCTTCTCAGATGTAAAATCCCAGATTCATGAACTGTTGGCACTTATATGTAATCCCATTCATTACACCAAATTTCAGACTTATAGGAGTCAGGAGATAATCTATAGGAATGACAAGATTGCAGTTTTAAGAGGCATTAAAACTGAACTTGACATGACTTTGTGACCTGACCTCAGGTGACCTCTGCTTGATTTTTATGCACGATGCAAAACTGATGTACAATAAGATATACCGCTGCTTTCGCGGCGCTGCACGCCGAGGTTTTTCTCCGGGCACACGAAAAAACCGGGAGCTTGGCTAAAAATACCCCTACTCATCAAGACGAAGACCGGAAACCCGACCCCCCCCCACTCAAAAATCCGTGGCGACGCCCCTGTCTACCGCTGCAGTTAAAATACTGACCCGCTTTCCAAAAATCTGTTTTTCACTTGGGTGCATCAGCTGCCGCAGCTAAAATACGGATTTGCTTTCCAATAGAACCGTTTTTCACTTTGAATCACCGTGTAATTTATTATCAGTCCGGCGGCCAGTGCACTGGCCGCCGACGCCACCCCTTTCCCAACACTGCACTATAGAAGAGGTGATTTGTTATTTTTCCGACAATATTGCCACAATGTATAGGAACAGAAAAGTTAAGCTTTTTATCTCTCATATCTATATTCTACGGCCGTCGGATGGTGCACCTCCCACTCCAGGCCAGGCGTCTGGCGCGACACCCGGCCACCGACAGAGACTAGACTATGTTTACCAATCAGTAACGGCTGGGCCTGCCGTCAAATGACAAACGGGTTATTAGGGACCACTGCCAGTCATTGAACAGACAACTAAAAGTGCCACTGTAACTCCATTGATTGACGTTACGCTCACGTGACGCTTTCCACTCCATGCTCACGGCTTCATCTGTACGTGTGCTGAAAAAAAAATAAAGCACACAGTACATACATAGACGACAGAACAAATTCGCCTTCTAACGTGCCTCGCTATCCATAGGTATTTCACTGATAACAGAAGGTGAAGGCACTCAACTTTCTCAAACAAATAAATACAAAACGGCGACAAACGATTTTATTCGATCGATTATCGTTAGTTGGTGTGCACCTCCTGAAGGCTTTTATAATTCCCAGCATGAATACAATTATCTTTTAACGAATTGATTTAGGTACATCCATCGCTACGCTAAGGACTGGTTGGCAATGGTCCGACTTGCAATTGGCAGAGGTCCTTGTACGAAAAAAAAAAAAAAACGCAGTGGGCCAACTGAAAGAACTGAAGTAAGAACGTCAGTAGTCTGTTCCGCCACGGATCAGTGTACTGCGGTACAGTCTACAATCAGGCGACATCTCCCATGACAGCCATTCACTGCGAGGTAGACTGCGCCGCACGCAGGGATGCCCGGCGGCACAGCCTACCGCCCTGCAGCTTTATCGGGCCGACTCCGGCCATCTATAAAACGCGATCAAATCGAACTGAAGAAACCGGTATTATCATAAGCGAGATAAACCTCTTAGTCTATCACTGTCATATCACATGCTAATAACAATCGGCGTCTCCTTATTGCACAGTAACGAATCCACATACCCATGACATATTTATTATTTATATGGACTGAAAAGCTACGAATGATTGGGATCTTATGGATCTTATCTTATGGTATCAACTAAATACATGATTGAACGATATGTTTGTGTTTCATTTCATTGGGCCGGACATGTGACCTAATGCCCATGGAGATATAGAGATACCTATGTTAAGTGTTATAGCGAGTATGCGGAAAGCACTGGTTTTATCGATTAGATTATGGTTGCATAGATAAGTCTTCTCTCCCGGCCTTCTATTTGATTTCTAAAAAAAAAATGCTTGAAGGTTGGTATGTACTTACCTCAAACATACATATATCAGACAGCACACGCGACCGAATATGCATTACATGTGTTCATGTGCAAACATTATCGGCGCATGTAGTTCGCACGTGCATATACCGTTACCTGGTTCTCGATAGGGCCTCTGCAGTCTGCAGCACTCTTTATCAGAAGCACGACCCAAGGGACCGGCCCGCCCCGCCCGCACGGTCTATCCGGCCTCCTCTCACACCGGCAGCTCGGAGCTCCTCTGATCGCTGCTGAGTCAATGCGTCAGCGCAGCGTGGCAACGCAACAGTCCCTTTAAACTGGCCGTCTTGAATCGAGTCGCTTCACAAAAGTTCATGAATAGTTGATCAGCGTGCCGGAGACGGACGGACCCTCTGCGTGTTTTTGGTGGCGACATATAGTTCGCCGCCAGGTCCACTCGGGCACGTAAATGTTCGAGGAAGAATGTCAGAGACGGAAGAGACAAGGGTGGAAGATGTTCTGTGACCAATCTTGGATGCAGAGGTCGAGTGTAAGTTACAGGGTCAGTATCTTTAATGGCAATGTCTGATGAATGCGCGCCAGTTTCCGGGAAAGATGGCAGCTCGGGATGTTTGACAGGGCCGCAGGTTACCCACTCAGCTCAGCGAGCAGGGAGCCCGCTGTCCTCCGACGCCAACCCGACCTCACTGGACCTGCGCCGGGCGGCGGCACGTGACCCGCCGCATGGCGTCCTGTGCGGGTCACGTGACCGCGCGCCGGCCGCGTCGCTCCAAGGTTACCGTTACGCTGCAGCGTGAGTTCTACATATTCCGAGGGCCGCGGCGGCGCCGGCCGACCGCTCCCGATTGTACCGGAGCGACCGCCGCGGACTCGCCAGCTGCAGCATAGAAAGTCCCAAGGTCGCAGCTCAACCCGTTCAGCGGGACGAGCTGCGGCGCAGCGCGACACATTTGTGGCGCATTTGCAGCGCCAGGTCTTATTGTGGCATGATCTCGGAGCGGCATGTCATCTGGCGTCCATGCAACGGCTTTGGCGAGAACGACAATGGAAAGCTTCCGCCCTGCAAATGATGATTTCACCGTGGAAATCCCAGCTTCTTCAGCAATGTGACCACTGCACTAACCAGTTATATGCCGACTGTAATTACAAATCACGGTCTGCACGTGAAGGTGTGCAGTGGTGGATCGAGGGGAGGGGTGACTAGGGGCATGCCCCCAAGCTGCATAATATTTTGGATTAAAAATTACAGTAAGCTGCATAGGTATAACCAGCTAACGTAACAAACTCAACTCTGTTATTCCGCGCTCAGAGATTGCTCCCAAGCCAGAGAGGCGCCAAAGCATGGAACTTGGAAGCTCCCATTTCCAGGAAGGAAAGTTCCGAGAACAGGCGTCGCTGGCCCCTCGAGGGAGATGATAGCAGCCGTCTTTAGAAGGTGTCCAGCGAGTCCGTATCAGCCGACAGGGAACTGAGCCATAAACATGGGGCATCACTATCGGCTGTCGGCAATCGGTATTCTCAGTTAACAAATGTAAGTACATCCAGGGGCGTAACTTTTTGGTTTTCGTTGGGGGGGGGGCAACGCTGTCAGGGGCGCCTTTTTAAGGGCATGGGGGCGCTTCCCCGTGACTGTCTAGAAATAAGTCTTATTTCAGTTTACGGCAGCATCTTTTTTTTTTACCATAGCACGTTGTTTTTTGTGCCGTCGTGTTTTGGCACGTTATGTTGCAGTTTTGTTTCTGAAATAGCGCGCCAAAAGCGCGGAATTATTTTGAAACCAAATACACTTTGAAAGCAATTTGGGGACCAGAGACCGGGGGCGGGTAGTGGAATTGGGGACCAGGGTAGTGACGCCTTATTAAACAACGCATATGGTAGTTCTTCTAAAGAAACGAGACGAACTGATGAATTGACAAAAAGAAAAGAAAAAACAACTGATAAAAAGGCGAGATTAAAGAAACAAATCTGTAGAACTTTACCCCACGCAGAAGCAAGGGACGTTTTTACGCCTCCCCTTTTAAGTTAAGAACACACTTCATACTGCATCTTTTCCGCACGTGCTCTAGAAGCAAACCAGTGGCAAAAATTTGCCCTCATCGAAAAAAAAAATTGCCCCCCCCCGCCCGCGCCGGGCCGGGGGGGGGGGAGGGAGTGAACACCTCCCCTGCGGTTTTTCGCAGATATCTCAAAACTCCGCGCCGCCGTTTTTGGCACACCTGTTCATGCATCTTTTTTTTACACATGTGCAAATTTCAGACCCAGAGCTCTCAAGGTCAGGTCACCAGGTCACGTCAAAAGACCTCACCTCAGAAAAAAGTTGCAATCCTCGTCATAGCTACACCGACGGAACGATCGCCTTGAAACTTTCAGCGATTGATAAGAGTAACAGTATGTATAAAATTTTAATCTCGGAATTTTGATATCAGTGACCTATGGTCAGGTCAATTTTGCGACCTCTCCATTACCTATAAGTCAATGGGAGAAAATTGAAATGAGCCTTTTTTGGACGAATGGTATTTAGAACCCTCTCAAACATCGTTTTATTGGTAAACATGATACACTGAATTGGAAAAAATGCACCTGTGACCCCTCTGTGTGCCCTTGAGGTCATCTCAGGTCATGAACGGTCACCACCAGTTTTTTGGCTGTAACTTTTGATAAAGGCGTGCTAGAGCGATGAAAACACGTCAGATGTATTCAGCTCGACGATACGGATCGACTGATATGAAACATGACCCTTTTCGGTCAGGTTATGACCTTGACCTGAGGTCAAATTTTAAAAATGACCTTTCAAGGTCAACAAATAGTTCATTCGACGCGTCTCGACGAGAGGAACATGATGCTGCCAAAAGTAATGTCGTGACACTCTTGAGTCAAAAGTTATTGCCGAAAAACAGTTTTCGTGAAAACTGCTATTTTACAGTTTTTGCCCTCTGGAGGCTAAACCGTTGACCTGAGGTCAAATCTGAGAACAGTGATCAGAAAGGTCTGTAAAAGGGCTATCGAATGCGCTTTTCCGCGGCGCTGTAGCTCTACTGATCCCGAGTTAGCCGTTGCAATTTCCAAAATTGTTGAAATGGCCTTCATTTGACCTTTGATGACCTCTGGCGAGCTGACCTTTGATCTGACCCAAAAAATGACCGGAGTGTTTCAGTCATTATTTTTGACGCTCTTTCGAATGCTGCTTACTGCGTGTCGCTACGTGGCCCAGAAGCCGAGTTAGACCAGACACCCCCCTCCCCGCCCGGCGCGGAAGTCGCGGAGCACCAGCCCGGCGCGGGTTAATCCCAGGCTGAGAGCGTTCAAGCTTAGGTCACCCATATACCTCTGTATACCGAGACATGCAGAAGTCTGTGGCTCACCAGGTGATATCAAGTTATCACGAAATGATACAAATTACTCCTGCTTTGAACTAGAGGTGGCAAAACGTGAAAATTTTGGGAACCAGACTCGAACCAGACCCGGCTGGACATTTCTGGAACCAGTCGGACCCGGTCTAAGTTGGAATCGGAACCAGTTGAACCCGTTCCCCAAAAGTCAATTAATACAAACCGTTTGTAGAAATCATTAATTGCATCGTGTAAAACAGCCCTTTTCCCACTGATAATACTTATGAGCTACAGTGTGCAAAGGGGAACATACATGAGCAAATGTTTTCTTTCCATTCACTTCATATTTTGCAATCATATGTAGTGTATCATATGATGGATGATGTGAATAATAAACCAAATTATTACAAATGCATTCAAATATATTCAAAAAGACACACAAAGCTTTCGGTTCATGGAACCTTGATCACTGTGCAAATGAGTATAACAATCGCTGTAACCGTCTAAAAATTCTTTGAAATTAATCAGCCGCGTGTTTTCTTCTTCTGCTGGTCTACCACCGATTTTGCTGCCATTGACGACCAGAAGAAGAAAACACGCGGCTGATTAATTTCAAAGAATTTTTAGACGGTTACAGCGATTGTTATACTCATTTGCACAGTGATCAAGGTTCCATGAACCGAAAGCTTTGTGTGTCTTTTTGAATATATTTGAATGCATTTGTAATAATTTGGTTTCTTATTTACATCATCATCCAACCTGTCATGGATACTAAACAAGTATCATATGATATAAGGTACCTATATATCATATGACCAATAAGGTATTGGCCAGAGGGGCGCTTCATCCACCTGAAGGGGCACATTGATAAACGGATGGGGCGCCGCTCTGCGTGCGGGGGCATTAGTTATTAGCAAAACAGATGACATAAGACGTGCGTGTTGTCAGAGGGGCACCACTTTTGCTCGAGGGGCGCTTTTTAACCAATGGGGCACGCTATTTAGCTAAGTTTTTACTTGCCGCAAGCGGCGCACCATCCCTGAGGAACGTTACACAAACGACTGACGACTCTCTCGACATGGGCATCAGAGGCGCCCCTATAGACCTCACAGGCGTCTCTAATTCCCATTGAGGCGCCCCTTTGGGCTTCAACTGAAGCTCCTCTTTCTATGGGCCTCGGAGGCGCCCCCATTTGGCATGCAGTCTCCCCTCTTTCGTATTGGGGCGCCATTATGGCCTTAATGGGCGCCCCTTTTTCATGTGGGCGCCCCCTATACTATAGACCTCAGAGGCACCCCGAAGGGCCTCAGAAGAGGCCAATAAGGTGCCCCTCTTTCGCATGCAGGCGCCCGTGTTTTACATTGAGGCGGCCTTGAGGACTTCATGGGCGCCCCTCTTTCGCATGCAGGCGCCCCCAAGGCCTGAGAGGTTCCCCTCTCACGCATCCCATTTCCATAGGCGATGGCGCCCCTTGAAAGATGGCGCACGCGCTCCTATGACGCCGCTGGCCCGTGAGGCGCCTTTCGGGCCTGGGGGCGCCCACCAAGGTTGGGGGGGGGGGGGCAAACGGAATGTTGGGGTGGCAAAATTTCAAGTGGGGGGGGGGGGGCACCTGCCTCCCCAAAAGTATACAAAGTTACGCCCCTGAGTACATCCACGACCACGATCCATCCTCGATCCATGTACGTCCACGACCAAGAAAGAAGACACCAAAAGATATTATATCACTGTCTATAGACATACCTACTTACTACCTACCTAAAATCCTTGTTGTTGTTGATGTTCTCTACATGAGCGTTGTGAGGACACACGAGCAATTCTGTTTTTCAGCCTATTCAATATGAGCACAATCAGGGGCGCCGCCACGGATTTTTGACTGGGGGGGGGGGGACGGACTGACCGACTGAAAACCCAAAAGTAGACATTCTTACCGTGGCTTTTTCGGTCGGATGCATTCAACGTTTAAAGCAAATATGCCACTTTTAACATGGGGTTTTGAACTGAAGTAACAATTTTGTAGCTTGAGCTGAGACGAGAACAAATCAGGAGCTTTTATGGCCCAACGATCACCCTAGCCAAATATATCGATATCGATTTTAGGTTTGAAGACTGAAGTCATTCCCATAGATTACACTTTGTCATTCTCTTACCGAGGAATCCATTCCCTTACGGAAAAATGCTAGCCAATCACTAATCAGCATTCAGCTGGTTTGAACTACGTACTATGCTTGGTCAACGCGTAATCAGCTTCCGCTGCAATATAGGTAAGTAGCCTCTACGACAGATGGAAAATAGTGATGTAAAAATAAATGTAAAATCCTTTTGCAAGTATTCATTATTTCCTGACCATTTTAAGTTTAAAAACTCATAAAACTGTGGCAAAACAACTGGTTTGAGGAAAGTAGTTTAGGTACATAGATGTCGATTTCTACCGAGTTGAGGGTGCCCGGGCGCAGCAAATCCGCCGCCGCCCTAGCCGTGACGTTGACCCGCGCGGTATGTTGGGGCTCCAAAGCCAAGCCGGCCGAGCCGGCGGGGAATTTGGAGAGCTCGGGCACCCCCGACTTGCGGAAATGGACACCCATGTTTAGGTATTTCCTTAAAGTTATGGCTACAGACCGCATTCCCACCGAGTACCTACCTATATACACATGTGATGTCCGATTCAGTTTGACACGGCAAAGCCTCGTGTTCTATCACGGTATAATTGCTGATGTATGCCACTAATATGATCGATAATGCACATTGCATAGGTAATGCACATTGCATACCCGCGTGGGGGAGGATGCGTTATATAGTCACAAATCTCTCTTTTTCGTTTGTGCACGAATCGGCGCGAAGCGCCGCGAAAATTGGCAAAAAAAAAACATTAGGCAAAACTGCTCCAAAATACGAATTTTGCAGCCCGTGTAACAAGCTTGATACCAGAAAACCTTAGGTCAGGAAAACCAAGTCAAGTAGTCAAATTGCCTCAAAGTTTTGTGGTCCTGTCAACCGTATAGCTTATTTCTTAGAAGCTGGAAATTTAGTGTAGCGTGACTGCAGAAGTGTGGGGTCGCAGCCGGAATCAGTCGGAGTTGACTGTTTTGGCCAGTTTTGGCCAGAGTCGGAGTTGAAGTCTTCGAAAATGTTCGGATTTTGACTTCGAGGTCGGATTGGTGTAAAGTCATGCTCTTGGCTGGTTAGACGAAATATATTAGGCCCGTTTTCGGCCAGTCGTGTTGTAGTTACGACACACGTTGATCACGATATCAAAAATCGACAGTTCCGCGATGACAGGTCGGATAAGAGCTGGAGATTTTGTTGGCCGAGCTGGCAGGGGTCAGACCAATGCATGTCGGCCCACACCCCATATACTGAGTATCTAAACCTCCTGGACCCTCTCAGATTCGGCACCGGCCGTTCCATCTCCTCCGTCCTCAGGACAGTCAAATCCTTCTCCACGCCTCAAACCCCCTGCTCCGGGCTGGACGGACAACTCTAACCCATGCGGGAATGGCTCCACTGGAGCTATAGTCCTTTGCCGGGTGCAGTGAGTGCCAGTGGGCTGGGCTGCCTGTTCAATTGGTCGGGTTCATCCCAAGTGGCTCACTGGGGTGGCTGCCCCGACCAACGTCTCCCATTAATTATTTCATTCTTGCGGCTCTGAAATGGTCTCATTGGACCGAAGGGCCTAATCAAATTTCGAGTAGGATAACAACCAGTAAAACGCCTTTTGGGGCGACCAACGGAGCGAGCGGGAAGGTGGGGTGGGCCTTGCACGTGCGAAATTGCGAGGGGATACCTCCAACTAACTTGTGCACTGCACCCTTCTAACCGGTCCCTAACGATGTGCCAAATTTGAGCGCAATCGGCCTAGCCGTTCTCGAGATCTGGAAGCGGCACCCTGCACGTGCGCACGTGCAAAATGGGTCCCAACTGACTTTTGCACGGCACCCTACTAACCGGTCCCTAACCATGTATCAGATTTCAGCACAATCGGTTCAGCCGTTCTCGAGATCTGGAATCGACCCCTGCATGTGCGCACGTGCAGCAGCACCCCAACTGTGGCACATGGATATGCATTGCCTAGTGGGTATACCTACCTACATGCCAACGTTCAGCGCAATCGGCCCAGTAGTTGCCGAGATATTGAAATTGTTACAAAATTGACACCTCTTCGTTTTTCACGTGGCACGTGCATATGGGGTCACTCACATGCATCAGGAATAGTCCGATGCTCGTTAGAAGGAATGAATCTAGTGCTACCCTACAAAAATTACCGTATGTAAATCGGTCAAGTGGTTGCTGAGATATAAGCCTAGCAAAAGCGTGACCACGGCATACTCAGAAATTTCCGTTAACCTACGAAAGACTACGCTCGCTTCGCTCGCTCCGTAATGATTTTTGGGGGGACGTCCCCCTTCCATTCTGAGAGGGGGGGGGACGCGTCCCCCCGTCCCCCCCGGTGGCGGCGCCCATGAGCACAATAAATAATATCTGTGCTTGGAATAACTCGTTCAAAGGGTGCGCAGTTTCATAACAATTTTCCATTGGATCATGATAGAGAGGTCGCAAATTTGACCTGAACTTAGGTCATTGACCTACATAAAAATATTAACCCTCACCGGCACAGGCCAATTTGCGTCCTTCGACGGCACAAGGGGAGGGGGGGGGGGGAACCCCGCCCCTCGCGTTTGTCTCCTGATCGAGATAGAGCTTCACAAAAAAACGAGCGTGCTGCCCGTCACGAGAGGAAGACGACGCCCGACGATACCCAATTTTAAGGTCCCAGGTCATCGGTTGACCTTCCAGGTCAGGTTAATGACCCAAAAGTTTGGAAAATCGGGACCGGTTACTTGTTAGGAAGTCGTTAAGTGTGACTGCTAATTGGGGGTTTTCGGGGTGCTTATCATGAATATTGTGTTATTTTTTATCACAGATGATGTCTTTAAAGGTAGTGTGCCAGCTTTCTTGGACCGTATGGAGTTAATGGCCCAGATAAGGAGAACCAGATTTTTAGAACTTATCCATACCTTCAAAACTCATGGAAACGTCTTAAATTCTTCAAATTTTGAACACCCCAGTGCGAAATTCGCCCCGACGGGTTGTCGGTCGTACCCCAACCACATTTCACACCACTATGAACAATAAATGCACACACTGAAATCGCTATTACCGATATGCTCATCCAATCAAGTTTCGATAAACCCGTTCATCATCAGCTCCTGCGGTTTCGAACACGCCTGTTAGGTGGTGCGGTAGACCACGCCCAAAGCCAGGGCCCCGGTAACGTGAGGTAGCCGAGTCAGGGCAGCGTGCGCTGACCCAAGCCGGAGCCGCGCGTCCTCCCGGTGTCATGTGATAGCCCGGGGCTGCCCGCGGGGATGCGGTAGACCGCGCCCAAAGCTGCGGCCCCGGCTTGGGTCAGCGCACGCTGCCCCGACTCGGCTACCTCACGTTACCGGGGCCCTGGCTTTGGGCGCGGCTTCTGCTCATACTTTGTGGTGCGGTGGTGGTGCGTCGGGCTGCGCGCTCTGACTTCGGCCAAGAAAAATGCGTCAGCTGATCATTGTCATTTCTGCCACTTGCGTGTGGTGAAATGGGGTCATAACTGATAAGACGGCTTTTTCATATCAATTATTTTACATAAAATCATATTTCAAACCATAAATAATGTTCGACAGCCAAATAAAAGAAACAATACCAATACGGGCTTACAGTTTAAGGCTCGACATTGTGTTGTCTACGATTAGACAGCTGATAACTCATTCCCGTACGTCGTATGGTCGTAACACTATAATGACCTTTGCTTAGGTATTGTCACAAGTGCGCCGCATTCGCGATTGTTGCCCGACGCCTGTTTGCAGGTGAGCCCACTACAGTTGTTATACATATCTAAAAACCGATAAACTTTTAGGCGAAAAAGGCACTATTCCAGGCCCATTTTTGATTTTTTTGCGATATTAGGTAAAAACAGAAGCTTCTTATCCTAGGAAAAATAAAATGGGAAATCTTTCAAAGGTGGCACACTACCTTTAAGCATTTAGACCAGGTCGGGCCAGGTCAGGTCAGGTCAGCCGGTAGGGGTCGTGACGGGTATTCGTAGTACGTGTCAACCGCCTCTGACAGTTCGTAACATGTTACGATGGCACCAACACTACTTCGTAAATTATCAAATGGTTGCTAAATTCGAATTCAGCTCCAAAAACTATAGCCTATAGAAACTGACATGTAAAACACGAAAAAGTGAACCGAGGTCACCAACGGTCAATGACCTGACGTAACCTTCAGGTGACCTTGACATCCACAATTATGCATGGGAGCAACATCAAGTCACACGTTTGAACGTTTGAAACCACGAAAAGCTTGCAAACGCGCGGCTAATGCGAGTCGACATACGCCGAATCGCGATTCCGGCCAAACATGGTCTCGGAAAGTATGTAGGTCACAGGGCAAAGGTCATTTGGGTCAGGGTCATAAAATTTGTAGGGTTTGTGTAAAATTGATCAATGCGAGGGTACTGAAGTCTCGTCGCGATCGGCCGCTTTTTACGCGAGTTATTCGCGAAAAAAAAACCTTAGGAGGGTTGCATCAACCCCCTGTGCCGGCGAGGTTTAAGGTTTCGAATCTCTTACCACTCATGTCCATCGCTGACAGACGAATGAGTCGCTCAGTCGGGCAGCTAGGGCTGGGGCGAGCATTTAACATTGCTCGTCGCCGTCTTACATTACTTAAATCTGCTGACGTGGCCCGGCGACCTGGCCTTTAAATGACCGTCATATTTGTCATAAAATGCACTAAAAAGATGCGTGGTAAGGTGTGTTGAAAAGGGCGGCGGGAAAACCGGCATGGGTAGAATCGCAGGGGGCGGGGGAGGGGGGGGGGCGCAAAATGCACCCTCCCGCCAAGGCACGAGTTTTTATGCAAAGAACGTTGAGCTCCTTTTATTCCAAGATCAACAGTTGTACTCGTATAGTTAAGATCCAAGGTACCTATCTGATTCTCATTACTATGGGCGACCTTCCTTTTACGTTAGTTCATTGTTTCCTGTAACCTTCCCTGTCCAGTGTCGACCAAGTTCCTGCGTGGTGGATTGCAGTCCTTTTAAACGACACAGTTTCCTTCTAGGTACATCAGATGGTTCACAGCAACGTAGGGTTTTCCACAGTGTATGGGTTTTCCTGAATTGTCGCCGCACCGCAGCGCCAAGAAAGTGTGCATTAAATGGTCTGTTTCACTTTCCATTTAGATGCTTTTGCAATTTGCATTGTGTGACCGTCTGAAACAGGAAGCTATTGAATCGGTGATTCAGCCGATATAATAAGAAGCATATTACTGATACATTTAAGTTTCAATTGATTCTTCGATAGGATGCTTATACGAGTATATAAGTGCATCGCTATCACATTTATGAGAATTACTGGCTTTGTGAATAGACGGCATCGGTCCTTCAGTCAAACCAAGAGGCTGGCCTGTCCCGAGAGCTATGATTGGTTGATCTATAAGAACGGCCCCTCCTTGAGACCCCGTTCCGAGCCCCATTTACGCGAGAGGTTTGGCCACGGTCTGTCTAGCATGACCCAGCTCATTATCCCGTCCACCGTCCTATTTCCATACATCCGATCTGTGAGTCAAACACAACACAGCCATTTGCTTTTGTCACACAGCGCACCTTTGAGCTGTTGCTGGTTTACCGGCGTCCCCCAGCCCTGCGTTATAACGCCTTTGCGACGCCAATCTGGTCCAGCAGCCCGGAACGCTGACCTTGGCATTGCAAACGACGCCCAATTACGGTAGGTACACGCCGCGGCGTGGCGCGGCCCAGGTGTGCTCGGTCCTACGCACCAGCCGGCGAGGTCAACCCACAAGGTCGGAGGAGCCCATGAGTCCCGAGTTTTGACACTCACCGGAGACGATTCCGCAGAGCGCCAGCACCACGGCGAACCGGAGCTCCATCGTGCCTCTGCTCGACTGGGCGCCGCGACCGCTCGGCCACTCGGCGCCGCCTCCGCCCACCTCAGCGTGTGTGGTGACGCCGCGCCGCCAGGCCCGCGGAGCTCGGACGCGACCGCACCTGGCGGCGGGGCGGCGAACTAAGCCGCCGTCCCGCGACTCCCGCAGCTGCAGGTGTTGCTGGTGCACGCTGCAGATGTTGAGAAGCATATGCTCGGGCCGCGGCCTGGTGGTATACGGGCCCCGGGAACTCGGGAGGCGAGGTGTGGCTCGGCATCGGTCGGTGAGAGCGGAACGGCTCTGCTGCAGAGATCCCTGCCGACTCATGGCCTGATTCGAGGTCCAAACAGGTTGCAGATTTTGTAGCGGTGAAGACCCTTCGCTTTCCCACTGTCCCAGGGCCAGGACAGGACAGGAAGCAGCACGTGAAAAGCTGCATTGACGAAGCGAGCATGAAGTTGACGTTTGCAAATATATATCATCAATATCATCAATTCAAAAAAGATGTTCGATGATTGCTTTACCTGCCTGCAGGTGCTATCTATATTTGCTGGCACATCGTTTACATCACAGCATTGTGCTAATAGCGCTCAAATAGCGCTGGGGACTCAGAATACCTACTTCAAACGTTAAAAGTTTTTATACCATTTGGCAGCAGCATAGGTTGCCAAATATTGCGCAGCATATACAAAGCTTGCCTGTGATTTTTTTTTTATACGCGCGAAAGGGGGGCTCTCTCTATCGTCTGGAGGTTTCGAAAGATGCTCTCCAGAGATGGCGCTAGTAAATTTGGCTGACATGACGTCATGCTAAAAAGTGATGGGTTTTGTGAGAGCAAATGTAATAATAGTTGAAAATTTTGTACTTTTGCTTAATTAAGAAAAAATAAATATACAATTGTTCAAAACAGCGTTTTCCTCATTCATCCTTCATTGTTTTTAGAGGAATATAGACAGTTTAAATATTTTTTCTTGACCGCAATTCGCACACGCACTAAATTAAAAGCTGGAGTTTTGTGCGTTCGTAAATCGTGATTTGAGAAAATAAGTTGACAATAATCTTTTGCACTTTTGCTTTACAATCATTTTTCAATGCAGATAAATGCATAAATTATTCGAAAATAGGCATATCTTTGAAATATTATGATTTTCCACAAGCAAATTTTCCCAAAAACTTGAACTACTTACAACTGACGAACGCATCCAATAATCTGGATGTCTTAGGATGAGTTCGTCATTTTTTCCCAAGGAAATACGATACAGTTCAAGCTATTTTACCGATTTATTAGGGTACTTTTGCCAATGAATTAATAAATAAATGACAACAATTAATCTCATTATCAACCATACTCGGAAGAATTTTCTTCGCATAAGCGCGAACACATCCGCGCTTTCATGAAAAGTCACGCCTGTAGATGTCAGGACTGCTGCTTTATGTTTCGCAAGGTGGCGCAGCGCGCAGGGTACCGACTACCGAGGCTGAGGTCTCCAGACTCTCCACCACGATTTAACTTGGAAATGGCCGATGGGGAAGGTCTAACCCAAAAACGGACGCCCTTTTACACAGCTGCATAAAGAGAATGAATTATTGGCATAGCTGACCACACGTCCCCTCCCCCTCTCCGCCCCAGCTCAATAGGAAATATCGCCTATTTTCCTTAGTCAGTTATATTCTGACTAATTTCTCACTCTTCCCAGTAAACCTTAACATGCATGATGCAGATGTCCACTGCGTAAGTCGTGTGCTTCCGTAAATGTGCCAACTATATAGTGTTGCCTACACTCTACAGTACAGCCTACTGCTTCCCCATTGTCGTTATAATTGGTGATTCTCAGGTCAAAAGTTACACAGTGGTCTCAGAGAACAATCGTTTCAACAAATTAACGATTCAAACCGTTGCATTCTACTTATATTCCGGTCAGTTCTGCTACTAAACGATTCCGGCAAAACACTCTTTAGGTTATGTATTAGCGAACCACCACACAAAATTCGCCCAATCAATGGTCAGTTATTACTGCTGGGCTGAACCGTCATACGCTATATAGCCTATTGCAGTCAATATTTTCAGAACGATACTGACTGACGAAACACAACGTATTCGCGGATTCGCACATTGACATACGTTGGCACCCAGGTGGCCTGTCAGCAGCCGCACAAATCCGCACAGCGCAGCCGGGATTTGACATTGAGATGGTACACCGTAAAGCATGCCTTTCCACACAGGCACAAGCACAGGGACACAAATTCTCAAAATCCAAACTTATTCCAATACTGGTCAATTACGAATAGGCATAAAGTTTTGAGGTTTTCTCATGTTCATTCTTCTTTCAACACACGCGGCAGACTGCAGCAGCTGCAGAACATCTCACAGAGCTGCGCTGGATGCAGTCATGAGCTGGGACACGGTTTGTGACCAATGACCGATCGGGGGTGCCAGCCTCATCCCGGCACGCGATGCACTGGCCGCCGCGCAGTCGATGTCGGGGCACCGCCGGCATTCGCCGACAGGGTTCCATCCGATTCGGTGTATTGGTGGCAGCCCGAACAGTGACCCACGCGAAGCTGGCGGACGTCGATGGCCGATGAGCGATGCCCTTCCGCGACCGGCGGTGGCAGTCGGTCCCACATCAAGAACAGATACCAGTCATGCGGTCAGTCGGCGACGGCGCTGTCGCGAGCCGATCTGATGGTCGCGCGGTGGGCGTTGCCGACGTCCACCGGGACCGTCGACTGGGGGAGCGCGGCCGCCTCTTGGCCGCCGCCTCTGGTCGGCGCGCTCGTTGCGCTGTGGGACGGCATCCACTGCAAGTCGTTCACTGTGAAGCGGTCGTTTGACCGGACCTGGCAGGCGGGGAAAGGGGGCCTCAGATGAAGTAAAACCATCCCTCAGGCCAGCTTGAACTGGCTCTCCACCTCACCATGTTAGATAAGCAGACACCCTCGTGATCATCGCAGCGATGATTGCCAATTGGTGTGTCATTATGGGAGAGGATGCCAGCCTCCTTTGCAAGATAGTCTGCCTTTAAATTAGTGCAGCCCGACCCATTGCCTGTGGCGCAGACTGGGCTTGATAATGCAGTGCAGGACACACCAAACGTAAGCTGCCATCTGTACCCCCTGTGCAGTAGGGCTGACTCAAGAGCCCAGAGTTGCCCTCCCCCCACCATTCTGTGCACGTGATAACTGGATGGGACATGCCATGGTCAGCATCTGTTCAAAAGCTGCCCTAAGCATGTAAAGCTCCACTGGCATGCTCAAGCATGGTCACAGTCAGTTCTCACTTCTCAGTTGAACCTCCAATGGAAACCCATCACAAAGTAGAGATCAGGGCGCCTCTCACACTGCAGCACACTCAACGACTGAGGCACCATCTCATCACTTGCAGGTGGTTCTTGCCAGGAGCAATGCCAGCCACGCACATCAGGTGATAACAGCAGTGTACAACTGCAATCTACAAGCATCCATGTTCTTTCTGGTTTTCTCCTGTTGAGATCCACTGCCATGCATGAACTTGATGGGCTTTTGTTGCGCTCCTCCCATGTGCAGACAGGTTTCTGCTGAAACAAAGCAGAGCAAATGTGATTAATAATGGCCCTGTTTCACCATCCAGACACTGTGTGCACTGGTAGCTACGGCATACCATAGCATCACTCAAATGACGTTGCATGTGATCTCTTAGTTTATGATCAATCGCATATGGAACAGAGTGAGAGGTTCTGAAAAACCGTACCAAGAACAGAGGTTTGAGTTCAAATACTGCTAGCATGCTGCTGGTGCTGGTACCGCAGCGTGCTAGCGTTCTGGGATGCTGTCATAGCTTAGCATCACAGTGAAGTTTGTTGACACTGCCATGGAAACCCAATGCTCTGACACACGCAGCGCACTGCAGTGCACTGCAGTGCTGAGGGGTGTTCACGGGCACCGCACACTGCTGCGTGCGCTGTGTGCGGTGCGTCCAGCAGGCGTGGGGGTAGGGGATGGGTAGGCGGCTCTGACGTCACGGCTGCGTGCGGTGGACGGTCCGCTGTGGCCAGTCCCGACCGGCCACAGCGATCGCTGTGTGCGGTGACGGAAGGCTGACGTAGGGACGAAGTGGGCGGAGCTTCGAGGCTGTGTGCGGTCCGACCGCACACAGGGCCCGTGAACAGCCCTCAGAGCACTGCAGTGCGTGCTCTGCTGTGAAACACCACCCATGAACGTTGGTTGCATGACCGGGTGTTCACGGGCACCGCACACTGCTGCGTGCGCTGTGTGCGGTACGTCCAGCAGGCGTGGGGGTAGGGGATGGGTAGGCGGCTCTGACGTCACGGCTGCGTGCGGTGGACGGTCCGCTGTGGCCAGTCCGGAGCGCTGTTCGGCAGCCGGCTATTTTGTGTGCAGGGTATGACGTATTTCGCGAGCCGACGTCACACGCGGTGACGTCGGCTCGCGCGCGAGCCGAGCGCCAACGACAAACTAACGGGAACCCTCGGACACCCTCGGGGCATAAACCGCGGAGTAGCATATTGAGCGAATCTTATAAGGAAAATTCATATATTTTCGTTTCTCAAATGATAATCAGGGTGTCTCTTACCTTTTTACATATCATTTAGTCTTACCTAACACTTCAGTCGCCAAATATCTGCAATTTATTCAAGCGAAGGTATTTTCAGTAAATATCAATGGTATAGACCGAAATCTTTTGAATAAAAACTCCAACCAACAGAAATAAAAATAACTTAATTTATTCCAACCATTTCCTCCAAATAAACAACATAAAAACTCACTTTTACACACATCATTCATAATAAAGCATACTAACACGCCGCTTTTGACAATTGCGGCGTCGAGTGGCGCGCTGCTAGCGCTCTTTTTCGATCGCAGAGACCCTGCACGCGCGCGAGCACACTACGTCACGTCCGGGGGGCACAGGTATATGAAAAATCGCAGTGACGTAACACTTTTCTCGCTTCTCATTGGTCAATAGCCCGTTGCCGGGGTAACGTGCACGTATGTGAGCGCGGGCAAGAGTACTAGCCGGCCGCCGATCAGGGCTCCGACCGGCCACAGCGGTCGCTGTGTGCGGTGACGCAAGGCTGACGTAGGGACGCAGTGGGCGGAGCTTGGAGGCTGTGTGCGGTCCGACCGCACACAGGGTCCGTGAACAGCCCTCAGCAGGATGGAGCAGTGTGGCAGACAGTGATTTTAATTTTAATTGCACTTCCTAGAGATTAAAATGTTGTTGGTGAAATTGCTATTCATTATTCCTATTACCATTGTCTAAATTTCACATTTCAAGACAGCATCAGCATTGACATGTTATATAAAATAAGGTTTAGACTTCAGGTGGTCCCGGGTTCAGCTATTAAGTAAAACAAGGGCAAAAAATTGTCAAAAAAATATTTTAAAAAAATACCTGCTTTCATCAACACTTCATCTAATCTAACCTCATCCTCAAAGCAAACACCGTTTGAATAACAATGTAATATTTTGCAACCGCTGCACCATTACTGTCACGTACGCTATCCCTAGATTGGTTGCTGGTAAGTAGTGGTTGTCGTCATCAACTCGTCATGCAGCAGCTGATTGGGATGGGCGGGGCCTATTTTTATCCAGGCGATAGAGAGAGCCGAAAGGGGGAGAGATTATTTGTGTTAAAGACCAAGGGCATTATTAAAAACCTAAAATCGTAAGGATCTCCTTAAATCCCAACAGGTAACTTTGTTGATATCAGGCTCCTTGGTATATTGATATATTTAGGTAGTTTAAATACGACTACCGTTAAAAGTCTCAAGGGAATATATCAAATCTAAAGCAAAATGAAATATATCACTCCTGATTTTTTTCAACAGTTTAACGAGTTTCATTATTAAAATGATTAGAGAAAATAATGGACGGGCATTTACCAGGCATAGGTCAGAAAAATTATATTTTTACTTAGTGAGTATTTTCCATCTTTGACACTTGACAGAGGACTAGGGCGGTGTTTTATGGCAAAGCTGAAAGCGCTGCAGTGCACTGTGCGTGTCGGCGTGTTGGGTTTCCATGGCAATATGAACGTTCAACAAACTTCACTCTGACTCTTAGCTATGACGTCATCGTAAAGCGCTAGCGTGCAGCGTCGCCAGTGCCAGCAGTACGCTGGCAGTATTCACACTCAAACCTGACCTCTGCTCTCTTTTTCCTTGGTTCTTTAGGAACTATGTATCAAACACATTTCATCATAAGCTAATGGATCGCACGCAATGCCATTACTCATTTGAGTGATGTTATGGTACCTAGGTCAAGGTATGACGTAGCTCCCAGCATGCTGCGGCGTGCGCAGCGTTGGGACGGTGAAACAAGGCCCAGAGTTCAGATTGTGCAGTGATCACAATTGTGCTTGCAGTGGAAGCTCATTACTCATTGATGATTCACCAATCATATACCTATTGCCGAGTTCAGACCAACGGCACTCTGATTGGCTGAGGACCAGCCTGTGCCATGGTCTCAATACCTATGGTCCTATGGTAGGTACCTATGGTAGGTACCTATGGTCTCTCAATATATTATGACCAATACCTCTCTTGGCAGCCAGTGAACCGCGGCCAGTGACTGTTGAGCCAGAACGCCCGTTTAAGACCACCTACCATGGCGTCTTCGTCTGCGGGTGCGGTGCGCACACCACTGGAGAGCGTGTTCAGCTACATTCCGCCCACCCATGAGAAGGGCGTCAAGCAGGCGCTGTTCAACGTGGCCGCACTGGCCGGCGTCATCACGGTGAGCGCCATCGGGCTGGCCACGTACGCCGTGTTCCAGCCGTTCGTGAAGCCGCTGCTGTGGGCGCTGCTGCTCGGCACCGTCACACACCCGGTGAAGCGCCGGCTGACGGCGGCCGCGCGCCGCTGGCTGGCCGACCTGGAGCGCAGTGGCTCGCCGCTGTTCCTGCACGCGCTGCTGGCGCCGCTGTGGGCGTTCGACGCGGCCACGGACGCCATCGGCGACGCGGCGGTGCGGCACATCCGCGCGCTGGCCGCCTTCGTGGTGGCCATCGCCGTGGTGAACGTGGTGTGGTTCTACACGCCGAGCGTACTGCTGGCGCTGCTGTGGATCGTCAGCCACGGCGTGGTCGGAAACCTGCTCTGGCTGCTCACCAGCATCTTCTACAACAAACTGCTGGTCAGTCGACTGGGACCATTTACCGGGGGTAGTGGATCCGGGAGGAGGGAGATCAGCATCGGTGACAAGTCTTATTTTGCCTTTAGCTCATTCAGTATGAAACAGAGCCACTAATTTATCGTCAGTCATTACCACCCAGTTATGTGTGCCGATCCTCCGCGACCTGCTGACGCTTCTCGTCGCGCTGCCGTAGGCCTTGTAACATTATAGTGGACGCTGCTCGACGGATCGTGTGTACTCCTGACCTGGCCCGCTGACTGCCGTCCGCCGACAGTGCGGTGCACTGCTCGCGTTTGCTGACCTGACCTGGCCGCCGACAGTGCTGGGCACTACTCGCGTTTGCTGACCTGACCTGGCCGCCGACAGTGTTGGGCACTGCTGAGTGCTGATGTTTGCTGACCTGACCTGGCCGCCGACAGTGCTGGGCACTGCTGGTGTTTGCTGACCTGACCTGGCCGCCGCCAGTGCTGGGTACTGCTGGTGTTTGCTGACCTCCTGACCTGGCCGCCGACAGTGCTGGACGCTGCTGGCCGGGTACGTGCTGGCCGTGGCGTTCTTCTGGTCACCGGCCACCCGCCGGTTCGCGGTGCCCTGCTGGCTGCTGCTGCTCGGCTTCCTCTCGGGACTGGCCGGCTCATTGGCCGGACCCATCTTTGTCGGCCTGGTGGCGCTGATGGCGGTCGGCTTCGTCACCGAGGTACTGGCGCGCCGCAGGGAGCAGCAGGACGAAGGCGAGTGCACCCGACACGCTGCCACGCGACCGCAGTGATGGGGTGGTGGAGTGGGAGATAAAGGGTACCTGCACGGAGAGGTGTCCCTGGGCGAGCGTTCGCTCAGCATAATGAGAAGAGGGTAGCTTTCATGTAGGTGTGTGCTAGTGAATAAGGTTTTTCTAACGAAAGCGAACGCCGAACTCCTTCCATGATAAGCGAGCATTTAGATGTGGGTGATTTTTTTTGTGTCGAAATTTGCTGGAGGACAGAATGTGCAATGCATAATGCATATGAATTATTAGTCTGGCGTTCCCCTTTCTGCACGTTGAGAATATGGCCAGCTCCGTGAGGGCTGAAAACTGAGTCACGAGTGGTGCATGAATCTCCACTATTTCCCCATAAACCGATAGCGAATAGCAACCGTAGTTGTCTGTGTGTGTGTGTGCCACCCTGACGGCCTCTGGTTACCCTCCCCAGGCATTAACGTTTCAATGTCCAAGACCATCATGGCCATTATGTGCGACGAGTGCATCTCTCGCGACCAGGTACAGTATCGAGATCAAGCAATGTGACCAAGTGGTCTTGTGCTCTGAGAGGCGTTTAACGTAAAAGACGAATTTTCTATGTAACTTAACAGTATCGGACGATACAAACTATTCTAGCCAGCTTCATGTTTGTATTTTCCCCGCTTCGGCAATCCATAATTTTTGCCCTATCATTTTCTGAGCGTAACATTTCGCGCGCGGTCATACGAGATGGGTTTTTCTGTAGTACAGTTATTTCCTTGAATCATGACGCATGCCAGCTATTTTCAAGCTCTACGATAATGGTATTTTACGGTCGTTGTTTTTATCGCGTAACCACTGCTCCACCTCACCCCCTGCCTGTGTCCTCCCCAGTCATCTGTCGAGGCTGTGGCCGCGGAGCCGGAGGCTGCTCCTGCGGCGCCGGCCGGCCTCCTGAGTCCGGGCGAGGACGAGTCGCCCGGCAGCATGCCCTCCTCCATTGCCCAGTCGCCGGCCGACGCGGAGGCCACGCCCTCCGGAGTGGAGACCACGCCCACTGCGGCCTCCAGCAGCCGGGCGGCCGCCTACCTGGCGCAGAAGGTACGTACGGCTGAGGACTGGCGACACGGCTGCGGCTGCACTACCGCACTGTGACTGTGGGGTGGCGGTGGGGTGATGTGTCAGATATTCTGTCGATATTGTACCGACAGTGAATGCTTACATCTGGCTAAATGGCCTGAACTGTTGAAATCATGGCTATCATATTCTTGCGCTCCAGTGTTCTAAAATTGGATTTTGGTTGGGTGTGCCGATGAAGAAGAAAAAAATCCTAGGATGAGAAAAAAGGAAGTAAATAACCAAAGTATATTTGCCAAATGGTGTAATGCCAATTTGTATGCCAACTGCTAAACCAGGATTTCATGTCAGAATCTTGACAGGGTGTGAAACAAAAGGATGTGGGTGCATCAACTGTCAAATGACATGTAAATTGGCTGTTGGGAATACATGAAACTTTTTTCAGAGATGAAGTTAAGTCGGTCATTCATATTTTAGGGATGAAAGTATTTTCTCCATTAGGTGTTATTTGCCACCAAAAGTCTGAAAAATGGAACACTGCTGCGCTCTGACCAGTCTGACCTCTCGGTCTCTGTTCTGTTAGATATGCTCTGACCAAACCGACCTCGGTCCTCGTTCTGTGTAATAGGGCATGACCTCCACCCCGCTGAGCCGGGCCCGCCCGCGCACCCTGCAGCAGGCGGCGGAGTCGGAGGGGCCGGCAGAGGACTCTGTGCCGGGCCCGGCGCGCGGCTCCTCTGTGCAGACCGTCAGCGGGCCGGCCGAGTCGCCCACCATCCGGCCCCAGCAGCGGCCACAGGTAACTAACTAACGGCGGCCGAGTCGCCCACCATCCGGCCCCAGCAGCGGCCGCAGGTAACTATACTGACTGACGTGAGATGACGTTTTTCGTACTCCAGCGTAGAAGGGTAGCCATACGGAAGAGCATTGGAGCGCTAATCCAAAGGTCCGGGGTTCGAATCCCCGTATAGCCCAAATCTTTAACGAGCTTGCAAAAGATGACTGATGTCATCACTGTCAACCGTGGCGGCCGTATGGCTACCCTTCTACGCTGGAGTACGAAAAACATCATCTCACGCTCTCAGTCCCAGCGGATAAAAACAACACCTAAGAATATACTGACTGACCCAGCAGCGGCCGCAGGTAACTATACTGACTGACCTAGCAGCGGCCGCAGGTAACTATACTGACTGACCTAGCAGCGGCCGCAGGTAACTAACGGACCTCATATCGTATAAACGGGAGAGTCGCCCACCATCCGGCCCCAGCAGCGGCCGCAGGTAAATAACTATACTAACTGACTGACCTAGCAGCGACCGCAGGTAACTATACTGACTGACCCAGTAGCGACCGCAGGTAACTATACTGACTGACCTAGCAGCGACCGCAGGTAACTATACTGACTGACCTAGCAGCGACCGCAGGTAACTATACTGACTGACCTAGCAGCGGCCGCAGGTAACTAACGGACCTCATATCGTATAAACGGGAGAGTCGCCCACCATCCGGCCCCAGCAGCGGCCGCAGGTAAATAACTATACTAACTGACTGACCTAGCAGCGACCGCAGGTAACTATACTGACTGACCCAGTAGCGACCGCAGGTAACTATACTGACTGACCTAGCAGCGGCCGCAGGTAACTATACTGACTGACCTAGCAGCGGCCGCAGGTAACTAACGGACCTCATATCGTATAAACGGGAGAGTCGCCCACCATCCGGCCCCAGCAGCGGCCGCAGGTAAATAACTATACTAACTGACTGACCTAGCAGCGACCGCAGGTAACTATACTGACTGACCCAGTAGCGACCGCAGGTAACTATACTGACTGACCTAGCAGCGACCGCAGGTAACTATACTGACTGACCTAGCAGCGGCCGCAGGTAACTAACGGACCTCATATCGTATAAACGGGAGAGTCGCCCACCATCCGGCCCCAGCAGCGGCCACAGGTAACTAACTTTACCAACTGACTGACCCAGCAGCGACCGCAGGTAACTATACTGACTGACCTAGCAGCGGCCGCAGGTAACTAACGAACCCCATGTCGTACAAACTGGAGAGTCGCCCACCATCCGGCCCCAGCAGCGGCCACAGGTAACTAACTTTACCAACTGACTGACCCAGCAGCGACCGCAGGTAACTATACTGACTGACCTAGCAGCGGCCGCAGGTAACTAACGGAGCCGGCCAGCGACGGCAAGTAACTGCTCTAACGTCACCGGCCGTTGTGTGCGACCTAGATGCAACACTGATATTCGGACAGACGGCTGTAACAGTTAGCCGTCAATTTATAGTAACAATTTGATTTTTTTTCTTCAAATTGTGTTCGATTTTATGTTCGAATATCTGTAAATCATACTCGCGTTTGCTGGTTGGCTATGGGCGGTCGCTTCTGTTATGTTTTCTTATGTTCCTCTAAATGGATTGTTTGCTTCATAATTGTGCACGTAACTAGACGTCAGATGATCCACATCCATTTGCTTTGTCAAAGCGTACATATATTTACCGACACAATATTTACGCGCCTGAGCCAACCCTCCTCGGTTTGTCCCGGCAGTCGGGCGAGCGGCCGTCGGCACCGGATCCGTCCTCTGGCCACTCTCCGACCACAACCTACATCACGGCGGTGGCCTACTGCTGCCTGGTGGTGGTCGTCTGGCAACGCATCTGGCTTCTCTCCATGCTGCCCATCGTTATCGTCTACTACTTCTTCAAACGCATCGGTGAGCCGAGCGACACTGGATGTGGTGTCAGGGCAGCGCTGTAAGGGTGTCACTTATGTCGTGCGGGCTCATGATGATTTGTGTTTGGGGTCGCAATGACGGCCAATTTTGTGTCAGTTTTGCGAAAATAAAAGAACATAAAAGCCGAGTAAGATTATACCGTAGAAAATATTGCTGGACAATGCTGCGGGAAATGGGTCACAGGGGCTATCCCCTCGCTGTTAAGGACTTCAATTTGCTCCGTCTTTCCAGAATCTATCTAATGTTTTGACCTCGCCTTATGTGCCCGCGCGCAGTGATCAACTTCTGGCAGTCTGGCGGCCAGGACTCTCTGATCACCGCCCTGCAGCCGGCGCTGGCCTGGCTCCAGGAGCGCCGCGAGGGCATCATGCCGCTGCCCGTCAGAGGTGTCTGGAAGGTGAGCGGCACGCGGACGGGCGCGGACAGTCCTGAGTCCACTGCTGCTGACGGGAGGGGCGGGATCCGTTAGATACGTTACTGGCCTGGATTTGCAGACTGATGACAGACCGCAAGACTTCTTACATATGACGTTTGACATCGCATCGTTTTGACGCCTTTGACATGACGTTTCTACCTCTGTCAACAGTATCCTGGAAAATTTGTTAAGCCCAGACGCCGTCTCAGTCAATCAGTAACTGCAATGACCTGACTCGGTGATGAACGATCCCGACTCTGTCCCTGCCTCCCATTCTCGTGATTTAGTGTCTGCTGTTAAACTCCAGCGGAGTGCTGACCTGCACCCTTCTGTCCGCCGTTGGCAGCTGATTCTGCGCGGCAACGGCCACGTGATCGCCGGCGTGCAGGGCTCCGTGGACGCCGTCGTCACTGTGCTGGTCATGCTCGGCGCGCTCTTCTTCGTCTCCTTCGCCGCCGTGTTCGCCGCCGTGCAGGTGAGGGTGTGTACGTGGTATGGACTGCTCGCCTGTCTTTGTCTCCTTCGCTGCCGTTCAGGTGAGCGTGTGTCTGTCTTCTTTGATGACCTTTCTTTGATGCTCTCCCAATTGTGCGCAAATGATAACTACTAAGGCATTGCATAACAAAGGACGGAGAAAATTTGTGTGCTAATTACTTCATCTGTTTCTCATGCATATTTTTTTAGCAAAACGCTATGGTATTTATGTATTTATTTTTATGTATGATTACTTTCATTACCCGATTTGTAATGTTTTACTAAAGCAGCGCTCCTTGTTTTGTGTTCCGCTGCGCGGCGACTGACGGCCGACCCTCCCCGCCCAGATATACGGCGAGACGGTGCACATGATCGAGATGGCCGGCAGCGTGTTCAACCAGACGGTGCTGGCCAACCCCGACCTGCAGGCCATGATGCCGGCCAACATGAGCACCATGGTCGAACAGATGATCGACAACGGGTACCTCTACGGCAAGGACTACATCTCCAAACTGGTGCGTGCGTGGGAGATGAAATCACCTCTCTCACTTCTCGATATTCCCTGCAGCTCCTTCAATTATGTGATGTGACCCGCTCCCATCCCACAGGTGTGTAACCCCTGACTCGCACCCCTCTCCTTCCCTCAGGTGTATGACCTGAGTGAGTGACACCCCACCCCTCCCACAGGTGCGTGACCTGACGAAGGGCGCCGGCGCGCAGAGCCAGGAGCAGCTGGAGCGCGAGACGGTCGAGCTGTGGACGCGGCTGTACCAGGCCTGGGTGAGCTCCGTGGTGGCGGCGCCGGCCGTCGGGCCCGTGGTCGACGGCACCGGTCTGGCCTACGCCTGGCAGACCTGGCTGGAGAAGGTGCAGAGCTACCCCGACCTGCTCACCGTCGACGCGGTGAAGGTGAGACGGACCGACCTGCGGACGGTGGTGCCGCGAGTACAACTGATGTGAAGGTCGAGGGGAGGGGATGGGACGGGTGTGGGAGCACTCGGCCTGATGTGTGTGTTTCGTCTAGTGTCTGAATGAATGAAGCCCAAACTAGGTATGAATAAATGAAATGTACCTGAATGTCTGAATGAATGAATGAATGAATCCCTAAGGTATGAATAAATGAAATGTACCTGAATGTCTGAATGAATGAGTGAATGAATGAATGAATTAATGAATTAATGAATTAATGAATTAATGAATGAATGAATGAATGAATGAATGAATGAATGAATGAATGAAAGTGCTGAAATGAATGAATGCTGAAAGTCCATCCCTCCCTCACTTCGCCGATTTACCTGTGCCGTTGCACCACCCGCCCCTTTTAACCGAATCTGTACGCGCTTACTACGCCTGCTCATGACTGACCTCGGCGTCTCTCCGCAGGCGGCCGTTCAGGACAACCTGGACACGGTGCTGTCGGTGCTGGACTCGTCGTGGGTCATCCTGCGCTCCAACGTCACCATGCTGGTGTCGGTGGTCACCCAGCTGATCTCGGTGCTGCTCGGAGGCGGGTTCGCCGTGCTCAACTCACTCCTCAATCTGGTGAGTTCAGTGGGGCGAACTCAGGACTCAGGAGGATAGTCGTAACTCACTGATCGGTGACGGTTTCGCAGTGCTCAATCCTGGAGGGCTCAGCTGTAGGACCGAAGCTTGCCATGAGTGATGACGCCTCATGCTTTAATTGCCAGAGCAGTTTCCGTCAGTGACGACTGACCCCACCCTACTCTGGCTGCTGTCTGTGCCCGGTTGGCGTGTGTCGCGCCCTGACGCTGCCTCTCCCCGTTTCCAGATCGTGTTCATGACGGCTCTGTTTTACCTGCTGAGCTCCAGCGGCCAGCTGTACAAACCCGTGGAGCTGATAACCAAACTGGGTCCGGTCAGCCGGGGTAGCAGCAGGTGGGTGATAACCGACAGCCTCGGCAGGACACGGCGGTAGTAGCAGGTGGGTGATAACCGACAGCCTCGGCAGGTCTCGGCGGCAGCAGCAGGTGGGTGATAACCGACAGCCTCGGCAGGACACGGCGGTCGGAGAAGGATCTGTGGGACAGACTTCTTAACACCAATCCTTCATATACTGTGGTCGATTAAGATCTGTTTTTAGTAAATTCACTGAATACCTGAGATAAGGCAATTTGGCTCTGAATTTTACAATTGCTGCGAGATATCTACCACTCCAAGATGAGGTGCTTTCTCTCTCGATATCCAATTCTTAACACTCGTTCTCATATTAAATTACTCCCCACGTCCTGTGCGCCAGGTTCGTGATGGCTGTGGATGAGGCGGTCAGCAGCGTCTTCGTGGCCTCCTTCAAGATGGCCGTCTTCTACCTGCTCTGGACGTGGCTGGTGCACTCTGTGTTTGCCGTCAAATTCGTCTACCTACCGTCAGGTGAAGAGGAGGGCCAGTAGGAGGATTGGTACTGTAGTTAGTCACGCAGTATTAATGTATCGGTAATGCATGCTCCCACACGTTGCCTTATATTGGACGGGGATGTAGCATCGTTACGCTTCAATTTAGTGCTCCTAGTGAGTCTCGTTACTCCTGCGAATGATAAACATCGTATTCCCAGCCGTTTCCGTTGTCTCTCGGACATGGCCAGTTGCCTACAATCGGCCTGATGACAGATCGCGTGGCCCTGCCCGTGTCCTCCGCAGTGCTGGTAGTGAGGTGTCTTAGTTCAGCCTATTCCATCGTTCTGACCCTCCCTCCCCCTTCCTGGCAGTGGTGGCTGCCGTGCTGGGCGCGGTGCCGTTCCTGGGCAGCTACTGGGCCGCCCTGCCGGCCGTCCTCGAGCTCTGGCTGGTCCACTCACAGCCGCTAACAGCGCTGCTCTTCTTCGCCGCCCAGCTGGCGCCCATTCTGTTCGTCGATACCGCCATCTACAGCGAGGTCAAGGGGTGAGTCTTTCTTTTCTTTTTAGTGAACTGCACAATGCTTTTGTTGATGGTCCATGTGCCACATTATTTTGACCGGGCTGACCTTTGACCTTTGCTATGTCAGTGGTCAACTGGTCATCCGTAACTGGCTGGTCTGGCGCCGGGGCTATATTCTGACCTTTGACCGTTACTCTGACAGCGGTCACCCATACCTGACTTGTCTGGTCTAGCTTGGGAGCTGTATTCTGACCTTTGACTGTTACTCTGCCAGAGGTCACCCGTACCTGACTTGTCTGGCGCCGGGGCTGTATTCTGACCTTTGACCGTTACTCTGCCAGCGGTCACCCGTACCTGACGGGTCTGGCGATCGCCGGCGGTATCTTCTGGCTGGGTATCGAGGGCGCCATCTTCGGCCCGGTGCTGCTCTGCTGCCTACTGGTGGCCGTTAACATGTACTCGAGCCTGGTCAACACGCCCGACCAGGAGAGCAAGCTGTTCGCCGGACGGCTCAAAAGGTCAGTCCCCGGCAGGGGGTCCCGGCCTGTCTGCATATCTGTGTGATTCGGGGGGGGGGGGGAGAGGCACCCCTCGTCAGGACCTTTTTCAGCTCAGCCGGTGATCCCTGCGCCCGAACCGAGGGTGGAATGTGAGGGCTTTAATATTTGTCCGTGCCATAAGCAGTGGTGGGATGTTCCGCCACCACTCCCTTTCGTGACCCGTCATTGTCACCAGCAGTCGCCACCGGTCATACACCAGCAGGGAGGGGGGGGGGGGGTCTGCAAAGGATCTTAGCTGCTCAGCCTGCAGGCATATTGTAATTATTGACTTGCATGCAACTGTGAAACAGTTTCGTATGTTATTGTGGCAAGCATTACTAAGCTGACATGCGTTAATGATTCTTGTCATCGTAAGACATGTTTTGTTTTGCTCATAAAACCATAAGTTATCTTTTCCTGATGACAGATCGCAGAAGTAATATCAGTTTTTGCTCTTGCCTTTTGTCACAGCCCGTTCTGCATGTCTGGGGCCCTGTACTTGACTTTATAATATTTGTAACTATTCAGCTGGCTGCAGGCTGCATCCGGTCGTTTTTTACATTGCTCTTAGCCCTCGAGCATTTGGCAGAGCGCCGTCCGAAATTTCGCGGAGCTGGGTACGAATTACAGCCTCGCGGCAGGATACGCCTGCTCCCATCCGTTAGTAGAATCGGTCTTGACTGTCACTTTGATGTTCCTCTGACGCGGGCTCGCGTTTGTCTCCAAAGTGATTTTCCGTTCGGATACGAGCAGCATTGGTGAGCGACTCTAACGCTGAGCTTCGGTAGCATGGCATGAGGCACTGACCGGCACCTTTGGTAACCTTTATTTAAGGATGGGCACCATTTGCTGATTGTGGCTGCGCAGTGTGCCTGCTCGATCAGCTGACCAGTAAGTCGAACCGGCCTGCCCGTGCTGCTGTTTTGTACGCTCTGTATTCACGCCGATTTTCTGTTCATTCCGTTGCTGCTTATTTTGGTTGTAGGTAATGCAAAGCCTTGCTGTAATTAGCGATGCTTCAGCGCATGGTCTCTGTCGATTTCAACAATCGCGAGATAGTGTACTCTATTCAAAGCAAATTAAAAAAAAAACTCACAAGTATTTGGGTCCTGCACACCGTGCGATTGCTTTTCATTTTTTGTGTATGTGTCTATTCTCACTGCCACACTGATGCTGATGCCCGTTTCGCAGGACGAGTAACTGAATGTGACTACCTCCGGAGCGTCGAGTCCGAGCTGGAGGGTCCATCAGAGTCACTCTGAAGGTGGGGTGGCACCTCGGCGTCTGTCCCCGGTCCCGGGTCACCGACCGTACCTAACATCTGCCAGGGTGGCTGGTCTGTGCAGCGTAGTCGCTCCAGCCCCTGCTAGCTGTGCTGCGAGACGCGAATCATCGACTTTGTGCTTCTCGAGTTACCCGTCTCCGCCTTCGAGGGCTTAACCTTCTCCCAAGATGTGGCTGTGCTCTACGCTTCGCGACTCTGCGCTTTGTTTCTGTATAAGTGTCTGTGGCTCCAAATAGACTGCGATATTGGACAGTGGCAGGACACTGCGATATGCACGCTGCACTTCACAGACTTTTGTGATAGACACTGGGGTTGGTATTTTAAACTGCACAGAGTGGATGAATTGTAAGCGTGCCTTTCCTTGTCTTCATGGTGGTAAGCGTATTTTAGTTGTCGCACTTGCTTAACGAAAACGAATCGTAGTGTTCACGTGATATGTATGAAAGTTGCATGTCACATTGCATAATGTTTCCCGTTGGGGAGGAAACAGACATTTGGGTAGATTCTGAAATACGTTCTTTAGTTATGCAGACTAGGTAGCTGATAAGTTTGTCCATGTTTCCATTGTCTCAATCATCAACTGCCGCTAGAAGCGGTGTAGTAGAGATGTCAGATGTTGCCAGATGTTTCAAATCGTTTTCTTTGGTTGGTACTTTGCAGCACTTGATTTAGTACAATTATCATTATTCAGTATCTTTCAACACAAAATATGACCGAGGGTTCGCGTGCAATGTAACTAGTTAGTCGCCGCGCATGCTTCAAAGTCTACTAAGTGACTCGACGTTTGCGTCAAACAGTTGTTGTTTTGCTTCGCTTGCACACCTTGCAATGGTAGCAGATGCATGGAAACTATGTAGTTAGTTTTCATGCGAACTAGCAAGGACGATGTATGCTTCGTTATAATCGTTGGTTTTTGCATAGCCCAGCTAGCGCTGTTACGTTGAGTTATTTAACATGTGCACTGTGAACTATGTATGTTGTAAGCGAATCTTCCTGCTAATGTTAGCGCGTATGACTTGGTTAGGTTAACTTGTGTCCGTGCGAATGTGCCCTCGCCCGGCCGTCTCTACCGGCCCCCGTACCGCTGTTTGTTTACCACTCGGCCCGTGTGCCGTCCCCGCCGGTGCGGACGCTGCAGGCCGCCCCGTGCCGCGCCGACACCGACTATATTTGGTCACAGACGGCGACTGAGCCACACCACCGGCTCAGCACACCCACAGCCGGCCAACCCTTCCTTCCTTCCCTGGTATACGCCCGTGGGCTGCGGAGGCCGTTTAGGGCGTTTTCGAGGTAACCTGAGTGTGCACTTCAGTCATGTGATCGCGGGTGAAAATTAAATCGTCGCTGGTAGTTTTAAGTGCACTGTGTGGGTAAATGAGGAGTATGCCGCCTTGTCTTGTTAAATAGTGAGGGTGTTGATCTGTTTATGATGAAGTAATGGAGTTGTGTTGAAATCAAATGAACGCTGCTAGGTGAATCTATCCCAGTGACAATTTTCTGCTAACTTCACCCACTGTCTAGGCTGGCCATGACCTGACTGCCATTTCGCCAACCTGGCATGACTCAGCGCCTCCCCCTCGCGATATTGTAATACCGGGCGTCTGGCGTTCTCTGCGACTTTGAGGCCACACCGGTCACACCGGCTGTGGGGTGGCCGGTGTACCCGGACCTGTTCGCTCCATACGGCGTGGGCGCCCTCAACCCGTGCTGTCGGCGCCAGGGCCGGGCCGCCTTAGTCACACCTACTGCGCACTACACGGGTGGCATTAGCCAGACTATGGATTGTTATCGCGTCTGTGACTACTGAATACAATGGACAAAGCACTGAAGCCGACTTTGTGTGGGCGAGAGCAAGCTGCCAGGGCAAGGATTCTAAATGTGGACAGGCCGGCCTTTTGCATTTCTACAAGAAAGGCGGGCAGTTAGTACAGTGAAGATAAGAATACTGATTCTAACTGAACACAAAGAGTCAGGCGTAGCCCATTATTCGCCGTATCTACTTTGAGTGTCTGCTTCTCTGGCTCCCCACCTCATTATTTTTTCCTTATCTCTTCCCCCTACAGTCACGTTTCACGCTCTGCCCCGCGTGCATCGTGCTTGTCTGGTCACTCGGGGAAGCCGTGATCACAACCCCGGCGGCGGCGGGGGTTATGATAATTAAAGGTGTATGTTACTTTGGTTCGGAGTCTTCGCCTTGTGACCAGCTAGCCCAAGCGCCCTTTGTACTTTTTCATCCCGCGTCGCTTGCTGTCCATTCGTTCGGACGCTCAGCTCCAACACACAGCACATAAATGCAGATTCAATGTATTTGAGTTCGTTCCGGAAGGCTATCTAGACTAACAAAAGACGGACGGCGGCTGGTTACGAGCCGCTGTCCGGTTCACGAGTCACGACAAAGCTCGCTGCTCGTCAGCACGCCTAGTACTCATCTCCCTCGTCACCCTCGGCCTCGGCCGAGTCGATGCCGACCTCCTCGTAGTCCTTCTCCAGCGCGGCCAGATCCTCACGCGCCTCGGAGAACTCGCCCTCCTCCATGCCCTCGCCGACGTACCAGTGCACGAAGGCGCGCTTGGCGTACATCAGGTCGAACTTGTGGTCCAGGCGCGCCCAGGCCTCGGCGATGGCGGTGGTGTTGGACAGCATGCAGACAGCGCGGGAGACCTTGGCCAGGTCGCCGCCGGGCACCACGGTCGGCGGCTGGTAGTTGATTCCGACCTTGAAGCCGGTCGGACACCAGTCGACGAACTGGATGCTACGCTTGGTCTTGATGGCCGCGATGGCGGCGTTGACGTCCTTCGGGACGACGTCTCCGCGGTACAGCATGCAGCAGGCCATGTACTTGCCGTGGCGCGGGTCGCACTTGACCATCTGGTTGGCCGGCTCGAAGCAGGCGTTGGTGATCTCGGAGACCGAGAGCTGCTCGTGGTAGGCCTTCTCCGCCGAGATGACCGGAGCGTAGGTGACCAGCGGGAAGTGGATACGCGGGTACGGCACCAGGTTGGTCTGGAACTCTGTCAGGTCCACGTTCAGGGCGCCGTCGAAACGCAGCGAGGCCGTGATGGAGGAGACGATCTGGCCGATCAGCCGGTTCAGGTTGGCGTAGGACGGACGCTCGATGTCGAGGTTGCGGCGGCAGATGTCGTAGATGGCCTCGTTGTCGACCATGAAGGCGCAGTCCGAGTGCTCCAGGGTGGTGTGGGTGGTCAGGATGGAGTTGTACGGCTCCACCACGGCCGTGGCCACCTGCGGAGCCGGGTAGATGGCGAACTCCAGCTTCGACTTCTTGCCGTAGTCGACGCTGAGACGCTCCATCAGCAGCGAGGTGAAGCCGGAGCCGGTGCCGCCGCCGAACGAGTGGAAGATGAGGAAGCCCTGCAGGCCGGTGCACTGGTCGGCCAGCTTCCTGATGCGGTCCAGCACCAGGTCGACCACCTCCTTGCCGATGGTGTAGTGGCCGCGGGCGTAGTTGTTAGCGGCATCCTCCTTGCCGGAGATGAGCTGCTCCGGGTGGAAGAGCTGGCGGTAGGCGCCCGTGCGCACCTCGTCCACCACAGACGGCTCCAGGTCGACGAACACGGCGCGCGGCACGTGCTTACCGGCGCCCGTCTCCGAGAAAAAGGTGGAGAAGGAGTCGTCGCTGGCGCCCATGGACTTGTCCGAGGGGATGGTGCCATCGGGCTGGATGCCGTGCTCGAGGCAGTAGAGCTCCCAGCAGGCGTTGCCCATCTGGACACCGGCCTGACCCACATGGATGGAGATGCACTCACGCTGAAATGGGAGCAAAGACGGTCAGTCAAATATACGGTCTCTTGGTGCTGGAATGCATGGCAATAATGGATCATTTTCTGCTGAGTGGTTTCCATTGTGACTTTTTTGTTTGTTTGTTGTTTGTTTGAAAATCAAGAAGCTCGAAGCTTTTCTCTCTTGCTAATGCAAATTGCAAGTCAATAAAAAATTACCTTTACACAAGAAATCCCGCAGGCCTTAATTACCCAAATCAGCGTTAGTTATTACATATTGAACAACCATCCATTCACAGAAAAGCTGACTGTGACGCGGCTTGGCCTTTGTTAGTTTACCCTCCCCCCCCCCCCCCGCAGCTGATCTTCCCTCTGTAACGATCCCGTTCAGTTGCCGAGCGGCAGCAGCGCCCCTGGCGGTCACCAGGGGAGACGGAGTGCCCAGCAGCCGCCGCTCTCCCCTCCCTTCCATCCCTCCCCTCTGTGAGCTCCGGGTCGGAGGTTTGCCCCGGCTCGGGCAGGTGGCGCGCTCTACATCCGCTGCGGCGGCCCAGAGCACGAGGGCCCGCCAGCGGCCATCTTGGACCGCAGGGTACTGGTACAGCGGGGCCGGTGTGGGGCTACTCATGCTAACAGTTATAATCATACCAGTATATATTGGCCCAAATATATTTCAATTTAGTCATACAGCCTCGCTATTAGAAATACCCACGTACAAAACGGGGTCAATGACCATGGTTTAGGATCGACGTGCTGAATGAAGGGAGCCTGACCGCCCGGTTTTAGACTTGATACAAAAGAGGACTATCAAGGCAGAAAAAGAACAAAACATTTTATCCCGCTTCCAGTAGGTACTTAGATATTCACTGAGCGCGCAGCCTCAAATGTTCCGACCACCGGATTGAAGGAAGGCATTCAAACTCAGTCTGAATCCACCGGTCTGATTGAGTTCAATCGAACCGTTGGCTTGATTGAACTCAATCAAGCCAACGGTTTCAGTAATATCAGAAATCACTTCCTAGCCTTTTGCAGTCGGTCAATTTATCAAAAAGCAATTGAAAATCGGACTTACCATGATGAATATCTGAGATCCGTTGGCTGTCAAAGAAAGGTAGACCCAGGCCGTGTAACGAAGCCTTCCGATCTACGCTCCCGCGAGACAGCAGTTCGAAAATGACCCGTTGGCCGCGGCCCGCTGCTACTTGTAGCCTCGCATGTCCCTCGGTCCCTGATTGGTCCAGCCGCCGACGGGGCCGCGTCACGCGCGCGCGCGCGCGGGCGGCGGCGCCCCTCCCCTCCCCTCCCCCTCCGACTGACGCGCGGGGCAGCCGGCAGGGGAGGTCAGCCGGGGGTTCGGCCATATGCTGGATGAACCATTAGAATAAGAGGCTTGGGACTCAACATTTCACATACAATTCATAGATTATGTGAAGGATCATTAGCATCGGCATGAAACGGTTAGGAATGGCCGGAATGTCCCAGGCATACCAAACAGAAAACGGGGGTTCGGGCAACGGGCGGGTCATCACCGCTTCCTACCAGCTCCAACACCGTATAAGGCCAGAGGCTTCCAGTTATAACCGGATTGAGCCCCTCTCGCGTGCCCTTCAGTCTCAGATTGGAAAGGAATAGTCAAAGGAATAGTGAAGACTCAGTGGCGTATCCAGGGGGGAGGCCAAGAGGCCATGGCCTCCCCCTTTGGCATCAAGCATGCAAGTGGGCCCTTTGGGTCACTTGAGTGCAGTGACGTACCCAAGGGGGGCCATGGGGGCCCTGAGGGGCGCCCTGGTTACCTGAGGGTCCCCTTGGTCACCTGAGGGGTCCCTGGTTATCTGAGGGGCCCTGGTTATCTGAGGGCCCACGGTTATCTGAGGGGCCCCTGGTTACCTGAGGGGCCCCTGGTTATCTGAGGAGCCCCTGGTTATCTGAGGGCCCCTGGTTATCTGAGGGGGCCTTGGTTGCCTGACTGGTCCCTGGTTATCTGAAGGACTCCTGGTTACCTGAGGGGCCCCTGGCTACGGGGCCCGGGGGCCCTGGTTATCTGAGGGGCCCATGGCTATCTGAGGGGCTGCTGCTTACCTGAGGGGCCCCTGGTTTCCTGGGGGCCGCTGCTTACCTGAGGGGCCCCTGATTATCTGAAAGGCCTCTAGTTACCAGTGGGGCCTCTTGGTATATGAGGGCCCCTGGTTATCTGAGGGGTCCCTGGTTACCTGAGGGGCCCCTAGTTATATAAGGGGCCCCTAGCTACCTGAGGGGCCCCTGATCCCCTGGGTGACCCCTGACCAGTGATCTGAAGAAACCCTGGTCACCTGAAGGGCCCATTTAACTGGGGAGTACCTGGTAATATGAAGGGCCGCTGCAGTCACATAAAGGCCCTTAGTTACCCGTGGAGCCCCTGGTATAACCGTCCTCTGGTTATCAGAGGGTCCCCTGGTCACCTGGTGGGCCCCTGGTCAATTGAAAGACCCTTGGTCAATTGAAAGGCCCTGGTCACCTGAGAGGCCCCTGATTAGGTACCTGAACGGCCCGTGATCACTCGGATTCAATGGTATGGCCAGGGGCGAGGGGGCACGTGTCCAGTATAGGGTTTAGGGTGCCCTCGGGCCCAAGAGGCCCGGCGGTGCCAATTGGCGGCAGAGGGCCCGCGCTGGCAACGCTTTAACTGAAAAGGAGACCACAGGGCTTGTGAGAACACCCCATGGGCTCTTGTGTAGCCACACTTATCTCCAGAAGGGCCTCACGCCAGGTTCTGAGGGACCTTGCCGGCCCTGAGGGCTCTTGCCGGCCAATAAGGGATCAGATGTAAGGGCCCATGCCCGTTTGCTATGGCCCCACGGCCCACACCGGTGTTTCTGAGTGCCCTCACAACGGCGCCTGCGAGGACCTCCACTGCCACCTCTAAGGGCCCCACACCAGTGCCTACTACTTCGGCTACTTCGGCCTTCGGCGGCTCTGAGAGCCCCCACACCGGCGCTTCGGAGGGCCCTATGCAGCGCATCTGACGGTCACTTGCCAGTGACTCTGAGGGCCTCTCACCGACCTCTGAGGGTCCCTTGCCGGCCTATGAAGGGCCACCAGTAACTTTCAGGGCCCCACACATGCCCAAGTGATGGCCCCCACCAGTGTCTCTAAGCCCTAAGGCCCCCACAACGGCGCCTGTGAGGACCCCACACCAGCGCATCTGACGGCCTTTCACCGACACCTCTGGGGGGACTAGCACAGGTGACTGTGAGGCGCTCGCTCGCTTCACTTCCTCATAAAATACCGTGCATTTTATGCATACTTCTTGAGCAAAAATTATATTTTTACCTGCCAATTTTGCACATTTTCTCAGGGCTTAGACAGACAGACAGACAGACGGACAGAGGGGCCCGTCTGCAAGGGGGACCGGACCCAATGTGCCCAATCTTCTCATCGAAAGGTTCTGGATACGCCCCTGCCTTGGTTGACAGCGGCATCCGGGTGGCCCGTGGGCCCTTTGAGAGTAGGTGGCCCCCTCCTGGGCGAAATCCGGGGTACGTGCCTGCTTGAGTGTCCCAAGAGAAACGACCTTCAGGGCCTCATTTAAAGTACTGGCCCAAGCATAAATAAAGTCAAACTGCGTCAAACTATCTTAAAATGCCATTTGATGGCCCTCATAAGCCCTCAGAGGCTAAGGCCGAGCCCCCAGAGGCTAGCGTGGGCCCTCAGAGGTCGCTTTGGCGGCCCTAAAGAAGCTTAGACTCGAGCGTGGGATCCTTTGACGCTGGTGTAGAGCCCTAAGGAGCCAGCGCTCAGCCCTCTAAGGCCAGCGTGGGGCCCTCTAAGGCCATTGTGGGGTCTCTAAGGCCAGTGTGGGGCCTTCTAAGGCTAGTGTGGGGCCCTGTAAGGCCAGTGTGGGACCCTCTATGTTCAGCATGGGGCCGTCTATGTCCAGCGTGGGATCTTTTAAGCCCAGCGACATGGGGCCTTCTTAGGTCAGACTGAGGCCCATTGGCCACCGAGACTAGCTTGGGGCCCTCTGAAGACAATGGTAAGCCCTTTTAGGCCAGTGTAAGGCACTCTGTGACCAGCGTGAACCATCTGAGGCCAGCGTGGGACCATCTGTCATCTGACTTCAGACTTCAGAGTCTGGTACTGGGCCCTCAGAAGCCAGCGCGGGCCTTCATAGGCTGGCGTCGGGCCATTAGAGGCCACCTCGAGGGCCTTGGCAGCCACTTTTCAGGACTTATGCATGTTTTGGCCCCCTGAGGTAGGAGTGACCCTTAAAGGCCGGCGTGGGACCCTCAGGGGGCATCATGGGCTTCTAGAGACCGGCGTGGGTTCGAGAGCGGTATAAGGTCGTCAGACTGACTCAAAGACTCCCAAGAGCCAGCGGGGGGCCCTATGAGGTCAGCCATAGCATGGGTCTCCTGAGGCCATTATGGGTCCCGGAGGCCAGCGAGGTTCACTCTGTTGCCGCCTGCCGGTGTGGGGCTTTCAGAGGCCAGAATGAGCCTTCAGAGGTCGGAGTGAGGCCAATGTGGACTAGGGCCATCAGAGTCTAGATCAGAGCTCAACCAGAGTCGGGCCCTTCAAAGTTAAGGGTATCAGCCCTCAAACAGCGCAAGCCACTAAGAGATTGACATCTGCCCTTCGAAAAATGTTACAATCGTAAAAATGACAAAACATTTGGTTTTGATAATCTTTAGTGGCCCTGGCGACGACCAAAGCAAAAAAAAAAAAAAAAACTGTATGCCTACTGCTGAAATAAATCTACGTGCAGAGCTATCGATATCAATGGCTTTTCACGTTTTTCTTTTCTTTTTTAGATTGCCGAGTGTGCCTTAAAAGGCTCCCTCATATGGGTGAAAAAGGCAAGGAACCGCATATGGGCGTGGGTTAAGTACGCCACTACTGGGGCCCCTAAGGTAAGGGTGGGGCCCCTTGAGCAGGTTTGGCCTCCCCCTTTTCAAGATCCTGGATACGCCACTGAGTGAAGTGGTAGTTTGGTTATTGGTACCCTTTCGACATTCAGTGTTAGGTAGGTACTAGAAATACGGCTTTGGTGGAAAGCATGCAGTGAGCGCCTGAATACGGACAATGAAAAGCGAAGACCGATGATTTAATTGTTTTATTCAAAGAAACTTGTTGGAAAGAATGCCTGCACCCTCACCCGACGCCAGTGGCGCAGCCAGAACTCTGGCGACGGGGGTGAGAGACGTTCGCGATGGGCCCCCCAGCAAAGTGGGCCCCCTCAACCAAATGGGGAAAAGGACAAATATCTCTTGATCTGAAGAGGCACGCAAAAACAACAGCATATTTACAGAAACACAACCTGAACCATTCTGCCCATATTTGATGGACAGCGTGCAATTGATGGCCAGCGGCCACTCAAAGGGTCGGGCTAGGTCAAAAGGCTTTTAAAAAAGCTCAACATCAGTTTTTCGACTATTACTTTCGATATAGGAGACGAGGTAGAGTTATGACATTGTCTTGAAGGTGTTAATCATCCATACGGATCGGTTGATGACCATCATGAACTTCTCAAGTAAAGGCATGACCTTGATCTGCGGTCACATTTTGAAGTTGAAATTTTTATGTGAAATTATAGGTAGCTCATTCGATGCATGTTAACAAGGGAATGATGACAAAGTCTCATAGTTTTTTTTTCTCACCAAAGTCCTTGCAAAAATTCTTAGCAAAACTGTTTTGGTATACCTAATGCGACTATTTAGATGGATTTGCCGGTTTTACCCTCTGCTCTGTTGCCAAACCATTGACATGAGGCATTGAGGTCAAATCTTAAAAGGGAAAGCGTTTTGAAAGGCCTATCGAATGAGTTGCTCCGCAAAGCTCTAGCTCTTTGGTTCACGAGTTATACGATTATTTGTGAAAAATATAAAAACAAAAAAATTTTCGTCGTAATCTTGTCTTTGTGTTTAGGTATCATAATTTTATCATAATTTCATCTTCAATGATCTCAGCGATGACCTAATCGAAAAATGACCTCTACGATTCTAAAGCATCCTATAGCTATCCGTTGCCTTTCTCGTCTTTCTAGCCGTCTTAAATTATGATCGGGTTTGACCGATACGCCACCCCCCCCCCCCGCCATGGCTGATTGCACGAGCTAGAGAGCTATCGAACCCACTTTCAGCGCGCTATAGCTTTTTATTCAAACACCCCTCAGGGGCGTAAAACTGGAGAGCCTGGGGCCCTGCTCTGCGGGGCGCGGTCGAGCTAGGCTAGAGCCAGTTTGGGATATTTACAAGCCCACGTAAAGCCCTCAAGAATCTGCATAGAGCACAGGCCTTCCAAGACTTCGGGGTTTAGATATCGACAATCGACATGGTCTTTTGAGGCCTGCGTCGGTGGGCCCCTCAAAAGCCGGTGCAGGGGCCTCAGGTGTCAGTTTGGAGCCATCATGGACCGGTGTGGAGTCCTGACCTAGGCGTAGGCGTCAAACCCCTAGACACCAAAACATGAAAATATTATTTCTTAAGTGATCAAAAGTTAATGGCCGCTAGATAATTGAATATCATCTCTTATTTTTCCGGTGAGTCGTTGACTAAAGATCTTTCTGGATGTGGCCTACTTTCTCTGCCATCCATTGATCATGTCTCTAATTGTGAATGAGCTATTATGCTACATGCTCGCAAAGATTGATAGTGTGCCCAGGGACATTCTGACCAGATTGGTGAATGAAAATTTTTCTGACAGTGAAGTTGATGTAGCCAAGAATCTGTTGCGTGAACATGTCGAAGATTCTGTTAAGGCTGGACCGAAGCGCGGTCAACACAAGAAGAAACACGACTTGGAAGATATCATCAAGATGCTCATTCTTTGCGATCGTAGCATGCTACCAAGCTTTGTAGCTCTTGACATCTCTAAGCTTCCACCCATCTCCGTCGATTGCATTGATGTGAGCTCAATCATGCGCAAGCAGCAGCTGCAGGAAATTGAAATATGTCACCTGAAGGACATGATGCAAGACATTCTGTCTGTTACTGCTGAGACATCGAAACGTCTAGAAACAGGTCTGTTGGTTCATCGTGGAAGCTTCTCCGGGTCCGCTTCCTGCCAGACGGATGAGCCGAATTCTGATTCCACTTCTGGACCTGACTCTTCTAAAACATCTCCTCTGCTGAGTTCTTCTGCCAACGAAGTCGCGAGTTCTGAGCCCAGCTATTCGGCGGTTGTCCGTGGAGCCACGCCCACTTCTGATCAGGACTGGTCCATCGCCAACAGAAAGAAAAGAGGGAAGGCTCCTGCTCCTAAGAGGCCAGCTGCAGCCCCTGCGAATGAGAGTACCTCATCTACCTCTACTTCTGCGGATCATCAGAAGGTGAGACCGACGACCACCAAGACCGTGATTGGGTCTGGGAAAGTTGGTCCCATCAAAGCTGTTGCTGCAGTGAAACGTCTGTCAATGTTCATGTCTCGACTTCCGCCTGGCACTGGGGAGGAGGCTGTCAGGTCGTATGTGAAAGAGCAAACAGGTGCTGAGGACGTCACTGCGACCAAACTTCAGACTAAGTATGACTCCTATGAATCGTATCGTCTGGATATCGTGAACCCATCTAGTCCTGATATACTTGACCCCCAGCTCTGGGCTCAGGGCTTGGTGGTAAGACGCTTCTTTGTAAAGCAACAGTCAGCACAACGGTCTCACTCTGATACCGCTCAAGGGGACTCATCAGGTTTAGCGCAACGGCCAGAGGGTGGGGCAGCTGGATCGACACCTAGAGTGGATGAGCGCAAGTGATGTGCCTTTGGTCTCTCGTTAACATTTCTTTTCTGATGATTCGTGTAAGCTCATATAACTGTAAATCGTCTAAGCGTAATGTTGGCGGTATTTCCCAGCTGTGTCAAAATAGTGATATTGTATTCCTTCAGGAACACTGGTTATTCCCTTTTGAACTTCCTTCACTGAATCACATTCACAAAGATTTCATGTCATATGGAACGTCATCTATTGACCCATCTAAGAATATCCTAGTAGGACGGCCTTTTGGCGGTGTAGCAGTGCTTTGGAAAAATACCTTGGCTCCCTTTGTTAAACCAATTTCATTTGGCGATGATCGAATTGTGGGTTTGGAAGGATGCTTCGGGGACACGAGAATCCTCTTTCTTGGTGTTTATCTGCCATATGACAACAAGCGTAATTTCGACGATTATGTATTTTATTTGGCAAAACTGAAGTCCATCGTAGATGATTATGAATCTCCCAATGTTTGTATTTTGGGGGACTTTAATGCTGATGTTATCAAAGGGACGGAATTTGGTATTGAGCTTCAGTCCTTTTGCAGCAGCGCCAACTTTAAATTGGCCGATATTTCTGAGCTGGATTCTAGCTCTATCACGCATGTTAATGACGGCAGTGGCTCCGAGTCTTGGTTGGACCACATTGTGTGTACGGGTTCAGTTTACCCTTTAGTATGTGACATAAGTATTGATTTTTCTATTGCTAGCTCAGATCATTTTCCACTGTGCTTGGGGATTAAACTGCCTAACTTAAATGTCCCTCTTGGATCATCGAGATCTACTGATAATGAAATCAGGTGGGTAGTTGACTGGTCCATGTTGGATGAGCTTCGTATAAATGAGTATGCTGAAGCGGCTAGCAATTTGCTTTCTAATGTAGACGTACCTTTTGATGCTCTGAATTGTGACTCCTCTTCTTGTACAGTGCATACTGAGGCCATAACTGCTTACTATGATGAGATTATTCATAGTCTCAAGCATGCATCTCAATTACATATTGCCTCCAAGAAACGTGATCATTTCCACAGAGCTGTCCCAGGTTGGACTGAGCATGTGAATGAGAAGCATGTGCTCTATGGAGATGTGTATTCTCTCTGGGCAATGGTTGGGAAGCCTCGCGATGGTTATATATACTCACAGTTGCGACTAGCCAGATCCCAGTTCAAATATGCTCTTCGTTTCTGCTTAAAAAATGAAAAAGCACTTACAGCCAAGGTGTTGGCAGACAAATTTGCTAATAACCCATGTAACTTGAAGCAGTTTTGGAAGGAAGTTCAAAAACTCAACAGCAGCCCACCAGTTGCGCAGACTGTGGCAGGTGTAAATGGTGATGTAGACATTGCTGCGATGTGGAAGAATCACTTTTCTGATGTTCTGAACAGTGTTCGTGCTGATGATGCCAAGGAGGATGTTTTGGAACGGCTGCGTGCTGACAATCCAGCAATAGATCCTTTTACGGTGCAAGAAGTGCTGGGAGCTATTAATGAGTTAGGTGTTGGTCGCTCACCTGGCTGTGATGAACTGTATGCTGAGCACTTTAGAACTGCTGGAATCTCATGTGCCACTCACCTCTCGCTCTGTTTTTCCATGATGATGAGGCACAATTGCTTGCCTCAATCTTTGACCAATGTCGTTCTGTGCCCTATTGTTAAAGATAAAACAGGTGACGTAACTGACAAAGACAACTATAGACCGATTGCCTTAGCTACAGTGTGTTCTAAAATCCTAGAAAAAAATGATTCTGAAGCGGTGCAGGCTTGGTTTGGTTACGAGTGACCATCAGTTCGGTTTTAAGGATGGACACTCCACTGATATGGCTGTTTTTGCTTTCAAAGAAATTGTTGATCATTATCTTCGAAACAGTAGTCCTGTTTTTGTTTGTTTCCTTGATGCTCGAAAGGCTTTTGACCGGGTTAACCATTGGACCTTGTTTGATAAACTCTTGCGTCGAGGTGTTGATGCCACTATTGTACAACTATTGGCTTCGTGGTATGGTTCGCAAACATTCCGTGTGATGTGGGGCACCTGTTTGTCGGAAGGCTTTCATGTGTCCAATGGCGTCAGGCAAGGTGGTATCTTATCCCCATATCTTTTCAACGTGTACATTGATGAGCTGTCTAAAAAATTAGACAGTAGTGGTGCTGGTTGTCATTATTTGGGCAGTGTTAATCACCTTTGTTATGCAGATGACATGGTACTGCTATCGCCAACGCCTCAAGGACTGCAAAAATTGCTTGACATTTGTGCTAGATATGCCGATGCACATGATATTGTTTTCAATGTTAAAAAGACGGTATGCATGGCTATTCTGCCCAATTTGTTTAAAAATATGTCTTTACCAGATATAGTCTTGAATGGTACTGTGCTTACTTATGTGAATAGGTATAAATATCTTGGCTTTGAAGTGAGCAATGTTCCAACAAAATCTGATGATCTGGAGGTGCAGCACCAGTATCGCCTTCTGTGTTGTCGAGCCAATTCGCTGATCAGAAAGTTCTCTCTCTGTACATATCAAGTGAAGAAGTATTTGTATTCCATGTATTGCTCGAATGTTTCTGGTGTTCATCTATGGCATTCGCATCGTGCTGCTGTTCTGCGTAAATTCATAGTTTGTTTCAATAACGCTGCTAGAATGTTCTTTGGTTATGACCGCTTTAGTAGTGCCTCATCTATGTATGTGAATGAGCGCATTGATAACTTCTGGGCTATGTACCGGAAAGCTGTTTTCGGCTTCATGTCTCGTATCGGACAATCTCGCAATGGCATCATCGCATCCCTATTCCATGGGGATCTTCGCTTTTTGTCGTCAATTCGACAGACCTGGTCCACTGCACTGTTTGCATATAGCTGATTGTATATAGCATATAGCCGATCACTGATCAGTGATCTTTTACTTACATGTACCTTTTTTATTGGACCTCGAGTCTGCAAATATAGAAATCTCTCTCTCTCTCTCTCTTCTCTCTCTCTCCTCCTCTCTCTCTCTCTCTCTCTCTCTCTCTCTCTCTCTCTCTCGTCTCTCTCTCTCTCTCTCTCTCTCTCTCTCTCTCTCTCTCTCTCTCTCTCTCTCTCTCTCTCTCT